>NC_088683.1:326055495-326358525 GCF_028017835.1 Emys orbicularis | reverse complement strand
TTAGTGTGGACTCACAAAGTCTCACAAAGTCGAATTACTGTCCTTAGTGTGGACACACATGTTCAACTTTGTAATATCGATTCCACATATTCGATTTAACTAAAATCGAACTACTCTCGTAGTGTAGACATACCCTTACACAGACTCTCTTGCTCCTCTTACAGGATGCAGTGTGCAGCATCCCCACACCTGGCTAGACACACACAGACTCCCTGCCCCATGCCAATGCACCCCTCCACAGACCTTGGAGTCAGTCCAGCCTATCTGTGCACTCTTGCTGGTGAGCAGTATGAACTCAGAATGATGGGTCCTGCTGAGTGGTCTCAGCTGTCCTGTCAGCTCCAAGCCCGTGCTCCAGTGAGACTCCTCTTTTGCAGCTGGCTCTCGTCCAAACAGCTTTAGTTCCAACTCTGCACCTCTGCTGTCTCTCTGCCCCAGCGCAGCACTGCTGCTTCTCAGCTCTTTTGTTTGTTCTCTCCCCAAAACTTCCTGGGTTCTGTTCTCCATCCCACCTTCCCCCCATCTGTTCATTGGCTCAAACCCTCCCAGGTGGTCCATAGTTAATTCTGTGTCCTTGTTTTGTAGTGGCACTCCAAAGGAATAGGTCATAGATTCATAGATTCTAGGACTGGAAGGGACCTCGAGAGGTCATCGAGTCCAGTCCCCTGCCCGCATGGCAGGACCAAATACTGTCTAGACCATCCCTGATAGACATTTATCTAACCTACTCTTAAATATCTCCAGAGATGGAGATTCCACAACCTCCCTAGGCAATTTATTCCAGTGTTTAACCACCCTGACAGTTAGGAACTTTTTCCTAATGTCCAACCTAGACCTCCCTTGCTGCAGTTTAAGCCCATTGCTTCTTGTTCTATCCTCAGAGGCTAAGGTGAACAAGTTTTCTCCCTCCTCCTTATGACACCCTTTTAGATACCTGAAAACTGCTATCATGTCCCCTCTCAGTCTTCTCTTTTCCAAACTAAACAAACCCAATTCTTTCAGCTTTCCTTCATAGGTCATGTTCTCAAGACCTTTAATCATTCTTGTTGCTCTTCTCTGGACCCTTTCCAATTTCTCCACATCTTTCTTGAAATGCGGTGCGCAGAACTGGACACAATACTCCAGCTGAGGCCTAACCAGAGCAGAGTAGAGCGGAAGAATGACTTCTCGTGTCTTGCTCACAACACACCTGTTAATACATCCCAGAATCATGTTTGCTTTTTTTGCAACAGCATCACACTGTTGACTCATATTTAGCTTGTGGTCCACTATAACCCCTAGATCCCTTTCTGCCGTACTCCTTCCTAGACAGTCTCTTCCCAATCTGTATGTGTGAAACTGATTTTTTCTTCCTAAGTGGAGCACTTTGCATTTGTCTTTGTTAAACTTCATCCTGTTTAACTCAGACCATTTCTCCAATTTGTCCAGATCATTTTGAATTATGACCCTGTCCTCTAAAGCAGTTGCAATCCCTCCCAGTTTGGTATCATCCGCAAACTTAATAAGCGTACTTTCTATGCCAATATCTAAGTCGTTAATGAAGATATTGAACAGAGCCGGTCCCAAAACAGACCCCTGCGGAACCCCACTCGTTATGCCTTTCCAGCAGGATTGGGAACCATTAATAACAACTCTCTGAGTACGGTTATCCAGCCAGTTATGCACCCACCTTATAGTAGCCCCATCTAAATTGTATTTGCCTAGTTTATCGATAAGAATATCATGCGAGACTGTATCAAATGCCTTACTAAAGTCTAGGTATACCACATCCACAGCTTCTCCCTTATCCATAAGACTCGTTATCCTGTCGAAGAAAGCTATCAGATTGGTTTGACATGATTTGTTCTTTACAAATCCATGTGTTCCCTATCACCTTACCACCTTCCAAGTGTTTGCAGATGATTTCCTTAATTACTTGCTCCATTATCTTCCCTGGCACAGAAGTTAAACTAACTGGTCTGTAGTTTCCTGGGTTGTTTTTATTTCCCTTTTTATAGATGGGCACTATATTTGCCCTTTTCCAGTCTTCTGGAATCTCTCCCGTCTCCCATGATTTTCCAAAGATAATAGCTAGAGGCTCAGATACCTCCTCTATTAGCTCCTTGAGTATTCTAGGATGCATTTCATCAGGCCCTGGTGACTTGCAGGCATCTAACTTTTCTAAGTGATTTTTAACTTGTTCTTTTTTTATTTTATCTGCTAAACCTACCCCCTTCCCATTAGCATTCACTATGTTAGGCATTCCTTCAGACTTCTCGGTGAAGACCGAAACAAAGAAGTCATTAAGCATCTCTGCCATTTCCAAGTTTCCTGTTACTGTTTCTCCCCCTTCACTAAGCAGTGGGCCTACCCTGTCTTTGGTCTTCCTCTTGCTTCTAATGTATTGATAAAAAGTCTTCTTGTTTCCCTTTATTCCCGTAGCTAGTTTGAGCTCATTTTGTGCCTTTGCCTTTCTAATCTTGCCCCTGCATTCCTGTGTTGTTTGCCTATATTCATCCTTTGTAATCTGTCCTACTTTCCATTTTTTATATGACTCCTTTTTATTTTTTAGATCATGCAAGATCTCGTGGTTAAGCCAAAGTGGTCTTTTGCCACATTTCTTATCTTTCCTAACCAGCGGAATAGCTTGCTTTTGGGCCCTTAATAGTGTCCCTTTGAAAAACTGCCAACTCTCCTCAGTTGTTTTTCCCCTCAGTCTCGATTCCCATGGGACCTTACCTATCAGCTCTCTGAGCTTACCAAAATCCGCCTTCCTGAAATCCATTGTCTCTATTTTGCTGTTCTCCCTTCTACCCTTCCTTAGAATTGCAAACTCTATGATTTCATGATCACTTTCACCCAAGCTGCCTTCTACTTTCAAATTCTCAACGAGTTCCTCCCTATTTGTTAAAATCAAGTCTAGAACAGCTTCCCCTCTAGTAGCTTTTTCAACCTTCTGAAATAAAAAGTTGTCTGCAATGCAGTCCAAGAATTTGTTGGATAGTCTGTGCCCCGCTGTGTTATTTTCCCAACATATATCCGGATAGTTGAAGTCCCCCATCACCACCAAATCTTGGGCTTTGGATGATTTTGTTAGTTGTTTAAAAAAAAGCCTCATCCACCTCTTCCACCTGGTTAGGTGGCCTGTAGTAGACTCCTAGCATGACATCACCCTTGTTTTTTACCCCTTTTAGCCTAACCCAGAGACTCTCAACACTTCCATCTCCTATGTCCATCTCTATCTCAGTCCAAGTGTGTACATTTTTAATATATAAGGCAACACCTCCTCCCTTTTCCCCCTGTCTATCCTTCCTGAGCAAGCTGTATTACATAAGTAAGATGGCTACTATATTATAAGTAATGCTTATGTGCTGTAGTTGCTAGGCTCGATTTGTTTGGCCTCTGATTGACCTAACCAGGAAGTAGGGGGCACCAGGGAGTGATCAAGATCTGGTTAAGACCAGTTCTAACCAGTTTTGCATTTTGGTTCTAGCTTTCATTTGCTCAAGCTGTTCCATCACCTGCTGGGCTACTGATCACTCTGCGTATTAGATCGGATTAAATATGCGGTGGATGTTATATATCTTGACTTTAGCCAAGCTTTTGATACGGTCTCCTACAGTATTCTTGCCAGCAAATTAAAAAAGTATGGATTGGATGAATGGACTATAAGCTGGCTAGAAAGCTGGCTAGATTGTCGGGCTCAACGGGTAGTGATTAACGGCTCGATGTCTAGGTGGCAGCCGGTATCAAGCAGAGTGCCCCAGGGGTCGGTCCTTTGACCGGTTTTGTTCAACATCTTTATTAATGAACTGAATGATGGGATTAATTGCACCCTCAGCAAGTTCGCAGATGACACTAAACTGGGGGGAGAGGTAGATATGCTGGAGGGTAGGTATAGGGTCCAGAGAGACCTAGACAAATTGGAGGATTGAGCCAAAAGAAATCTGATGAGGTTCAACAAGGACAAGTGCAGAGTCCTGCACTTAGGACGGAAGAATCCCATGCACCGCTACAGGCTGGGGACCGACTGGCTAAGCAGCAGTTCTGCAGAAAAGGACCTGGGGATTACAGTGGATGAGAAGCTGGATATGAGTCAGCAGTTTGCCTTCGTTGCCAAGAAGGCCAACGGCATATTGGACTGTATTAGTAGGAGCATTGCCAGCAGATCAAGGGAAGTGATCATTCCCCTCTATTCAACACTGGAGTATTGCATCCAGTTTTGGTCCCCCCACTACAGAAGGGATGTGGACAAATTGGAGAGAGTCCAGTCGAGGGCAACAAAAATGATTAGGGGGCTGGGGCACATGACTTACGAGGAGAGGCTGAGGGAGATAGGGTTATTTAGACTGCAGAAGAGAAGAGTGAGGGGGGATTTGATACCAGCCTTCAACTACCTGAAGGGGGGTTCCAAAAAGGATGGAGGTCGGCTGTTGTCAGTGGTGGCAGATGACAGAACAAGGAACAATGGTTCAAGTTGCAAGGGGGGGGGGGTGTGTAGGTTGGATATTAGGGAACACTATTTCACTAGGAGGGTGGTGAAGCACTGGAATGGGTTACCTAGGGAGGTGGTGGCATCTCCATCCTTAGAGGTTTTTAAGGCCCGGCTTGACAAAGCCTTGGCTGGGATGATTTAGTTGGTGTTGGTCCTGCTTTGAGCAGGGGATTGGACTAGATGACCTCCTGAGGTCTCTTCCAACCCTAATATTATATGATTTTATGAGGAGAAGTGCCTTGCCCTCAAAGCTGAAAAGAGGGAGAGAAGGAAGGAAAAAGAAAGAACTTTCTCCCAGCAGGCAGCTGACCCATCAGGAAATGTCTGTACCTACTGCGGGTGGATCTGTGGTTGCAGGATCGGATTCCTGAGTCATCTCAGGACCCATAACTAAATCTGGGGTAGAGATCATCCTCAAATTGAGGGATCGCCAATGATGGTGGTTAGCAAACTGATCACTAGTTCCACCCTGGCGTGGTCAGTGGGATACATTAAAGGCAGAACAGAAAAAGGAGATGGCATTGATTCAGGAACCCCCTGAATTTCTGGCAGGTCCCATCAAAACATTTGGGGGGAGGGATAGCTCAGTGGTTTGAGCATTGGCCTGCTAAACCCAAGGTTGTGAGTTCAATCCTTGAGGGGGCCACTTAGGGATCTGGGGCAAAATCAGTACTTGGTCCTGCTAGTGAAGGCAGGGGGCTGGACTTGATGACCTTTTCAAGGTCCCTTCCAGTTCTAGGAGATAGGATATTTCCAGTAATTCTAATTCTATTACCATTGGACCCTATTTGGAGGGCAATGGCCCAACCCGATCCTGGAGCATGGACTTCTTTTCTTGGGACCATGCTAGTTGCTCATAGAGTATCGGATTTTCTGCTAGGAGCCATCCACTTGGGACAACCACAGCACATGGCTCTTGGTTTGGAGTTGAGCAACCCGCTTTTGCGGATCTGGTACCCAATGGGTTCCGCTGGGTGGTGGTAGACCCACCCCGTTCCATGTCCCTGCTAAGGGGCTTCCATGGAGGGGTCAAAAGTTGGTCTGGGCAAAAGGACTGGGGCATAGGCAGTCTGGCCTAGTGGTCACACCTGGGCTGGTATCCAGAAGTCCAGGACAGCCATGAGGCAGTAGTTGGCAAGCAGGGATCAGAGTAATTGCTAGGGCTGGGATCAATGCACAAGAGTCAGAGTCAGTCTGGGGTCAGAGACTAAGATCAGAAGCCGCGTGTGGTCTGGAGTCACAGCAGGCCAGAAGTCTATGAGAGGGCCCAGACAAGTTCCTGGGGCACCTGCCAGGGTTAAACAGTGCACTTAGCCAATTAGAGGGCCAGAGGGTGCTGTCACTCCAGAGTCTAGACCCTTTGGCAGTAGTGTTGGAACAATTTTTATAGTGGGGGTGCTGAAGGCAGAAGCCACGTATTTGGGTTATTACAACTTCAAGTCAGTGGGTGCGGCAGCACCTCTAGCTCCAACACCTACGCTTGTTGGGCAATACATCCTGCAGTGCCTAACCTCCACAGTGCTCTTTGGCGGGGGCTCTCTATGCCCTTCTGGTGGTGATATGGGCATGTCAGCTGTCTCTAGCTCTACAGACCCGGGTTCTAGTCTTATGGGTCCTTATGCTGGGACAGAATCAAGATCTGATTAAAACCAGTTCTGTTTGCTCTGTACCAGGTATATTTTAAAAAAAAATTACATGTTACTCAGAAGGTCTGTAGAGCACCTTGATATGTGGTGGGTTGTACTTCCTGCCCTTCTGAAAGTGATTGATCACCACTTATAGTGGTGAAGTGGGGATATTAAATTGATTGTTCTATGTCCATGCTATTGGGCTGATCAGCCTTTTAATTAATAAAGGCTTTTTCAGTTAACGTATCAATTCCTGAGCCTCACTGGGGATAAACTGGACACCCCAGGGATAGAGTGGAAATCCAAACACACACACACCCTTAGCCAATTAGGTTTGCACACTTGAGAGGGGAGAAAGGAGAGAAAAGGAAGCTCCATGGAGTTCAGGGTCTCCATGCTAACTTACACCGCTGAGAGTCTGGCTAAGGGAAGGAAAAGGGAGCAGAGAAAGGGCAGAGTGAAGAAAAAGAAAAAAAAGACAGGAGGGGGGAGAAGAATAGAAGGCCCCATTGCTGCCCTTGCCTTTCTAGGAGGGGAGAGGAGTCCCAGCCTTCCCACAGAGAAGTGGTGGCAGACCCAACAGATGGCTCCCGTGCAGATAGCTCCTGCCACTGCAAGTAGGGGCTGGCGCCACAGTGCAGGCAGGGCCATGGGAGGCTCCATACCCTGGCATGCCTAGGGCCCTAGATTGCTTGAATCCACCAGTGCTGGGGAGCAGGAAGGGAGCATGCTTTGTGCCCCACCCTGTAGGAAGGTACAAATACATTCCCTACCGTAGCTGGACAGCAAGTGAGGAGGATGCAAGCTCATGACTCCTTTTTGGAGTGGTTAGCAAGCCAGGAAGTACTAGCAATCCCTGCCCTCATGGCTGGCCCTTACATGGGGATGGGTGGGGGAGATGTGGGTGGGGGGAAGACTTCTTGCATCCTTCCCTCTTGTGATTTCTATGCAAGGCCCAGCCAGAGTCTGGTCATGGTGGTTTCATTGAATCCCCTGTGGAAAGAGGAAATATTTAAATTAGGAGACATGCAGTTCCCAAACTAAAACTACTGTAGTTCAGTATACTTTGCTAAACCAAAAAAATAGTTCCATTCCTAACTCTACAGGTATCATTGCCAACGTGAGCTAGACCAAATCACCTATTACCAATACCCTGAGACATACAGTCACTCCTTACAGGATCTTTGTTTTCTATTGCTATCATAAAGGCAACAGAATCAGGACATGCATCTGATAGCAGGGAAGGGGAGGTGCTTCAAAGAAATCCCAGCTAAAACCCCCATGTGATTTTTGTTTCTGATCAGTTCATTGGTTGTTTACAGCCACTTCTCAGTTGTCTCCTTTAAAAATTCCTAAGGAAAAATAAACCTGTAAAATTAGAACTATCTTTGATCCTCTTCAAGGATGCACGTGGAACAAAGATGCTATCATCACTTCTCCTCCCACACATTTTGATGGAAGAAATTACTTTAAAAACACAAAGCTTGACATCCTTGCCCCCAAAAGCGGCAGGTAGCTAGGTACTGTTTGACTTGCAGTAAAGAGAAAACAAAAGGAATGTTAAAACACACACACACATACCCCACAGGTTTTCCTTGAGGGCCAAATGGACAAAGTGCAACTGCATGTGGAGGGACAGCAGTGTTATGAACAAGAAGCTACAAAGTAGAACAAAGCAGCATTTAAAAAGGGCTGTTGAGAGGGACAGACCAATAAACAGAAGAGTTAGGAAACCAGGTGGAAAGCCAGAGTTTGAGGCTAAAAATAACGAACTAGCTAGACTTAAATTCCAAATCCCCCCTCCTTACAAGATACCAGTACCTAGGATGACCCATACAGCATAGACAAAGCTTAGAAGGGCTCAATTAGACAAATACTGGGGCAAGCTCTGTCATTTGGAACCACCATTGTGCCAAAGAAAGACTCACTAGACATGGAGTGCATTTTGAGAGCAGAACAGATGAACAAAGCAAATAGTTTGGAACACAAGCTAAGCACTCAGATAGCATGATGAGGAGCCCAGTGTAGACAGATAGGTGCCATACGCAACACGGCATACAATATTAATTTTCGGGGCATTTCTTTTCTTTAAGCAACTGGCAGGTTTATTTTGTTCTTCACCTAGCCATTTATTAATATTCCACTCGATATCTATTGGCCAGATCCACAACTGCTGTAAATTGACATAGCTCTATTAGAATAATCAGAAATATACTGATTTAGGCAAGGTGAGGATCTCGCCCTGACTTTGTGAGTGATCATGATTGACCAAATTAATCCCTGGTGTAACTTCACTGACACCAGGGAATTTGATGCATGTGTGGTGGAATGTGGGAAAATTGCAAGTGAAATCAGCAGCCTGGCCAGTATGCATGCCGATTTCAAAACTGATGCCCTCACAATACTGGAGTGTAGCTAACAAGACACTTGTTTTCAGATCTGAGGACATGTTATTAAAGAGACAATGAAATTAAACATTCTATATATCAGTGATATTAGTACCATAAGCAGTCTGGAATAGAGTGCAGAGGGCCAGAATGGAATATCTGGAAAATAAAAGGGAAACAGACTACTGGAAAAGATGAAAGCTCAGAATTTTCTAAATGGCAATGACTCTGAGAACTAAAATGGGAATGCAAAGCACCCACTAGAAAGACAAGCAACCATAACAAAAAAATTGGCTTGAATAGATTTGACTTAGTTAATCAAATTGGTGTTTTGTTGCTTGCCCAATGTGATCTTATATGTTTACATGGTAAGTAAACAACTTTCTCTTAACAGGAAGCACTAAATAAATCAGAAGTCTTGACATTTATCTGTCTTATGTTCCCATTTTTCCCCACTGACTTGATGTGTGATGTTAGGCAAATCATTTAACTTTCCCATACCTCAGTTTCTCCAACTGCAAAATAGAATAGTAACAAGGCTTAGTTGGACTCTGTGGCTTTTTACAGATCCAGACTAACACGGCTACCTCTCTAAGGCTTAGTTAACACTTTTAAAGGATTTAAAATTCCTTAGGTTAAAATTTGTTATATAAGGGAAAGCATAATTAGTATGGAAACGCTTTATGCGGACAAAACTTACTGAAGTTGTGTATATAGATTTTTTTCCATTTTCCTTTAGCATTTCTGAGAACTCAGCGTGCCTGCAAGAGACAGCAGCCATGTTGTACTCAGAACTGTTGCAGTCTGAGAAGGACACACACAGACAGTGCTCTCATGGACATATATTTTTGTTCTTTCTTGTTGCCATTTCTTTAATCTAAAACAAAAGCCATTTTAGACTGAAGTTTGTGCATGTATATATGAATCTCTCTCTCAAGCAGATTTCTCACTCTGTGTTTGCAAATATAATAACTGCTAGTACCACAGCTGCCATATTCCTAAGGTTTGATATGACAACCAGCACATTTGTTCACTGATTTATATCTGATTAGTCAGGGCTCAGCATATTCTATAAACAAGGTGTGAAATGGAGAATAAGCCTCATTATAAACCTCAATTTACTAGTATTCTTTTTCTTCATAGACAAAGCTAGGAAACAGGCATCCATTCTTAATTTATTGTTATCTCAACCCTGCATGTTGTCCCTCTGTTCCAATTACTCCCTACCGATATCTATTCAAAAGGCTGGGCAAACAGAAGGAAAACTGTTAAAGCACTCAGAAATGGGTTGGATTTTCTTTCCGCATTATTTGCCATCTGGGAAGGGTCACCCCAGAAAAAAAATCTCCCTTCGGCCACGGGGTCTCCTGCATGTCCTTCACTTCCATTGAAGCAAAAGAAAAAGCTGCACTCTTACTCTGCTGCAAATTTTCCTCTTTCCACCCCAGCTCCCAGCTTCAATGTTCTTTGTCAGGGCTGCTGCTTTGATGTTGCATCAGGCAGCTTTGAAACAAAAACTTGAAAACAGAATTAAGGCCAGCCAAGGGTAAAACGTACAGCAGATACAGCACAGTTATATCGGCACATGACATGACTACTCATGGAAACTGCACAGGCGTTTGAGATTCCAAATGAGAGGACCAAATTCTGTTGGTCTTACTCTCATGGGTATTCTCGTTAAAGCCAATGGGTAAGATAAGCAGAATTTGGCCCTGTTTTGTACGCTACCCTTCATAGTTATGGCTTGCTAATAAAATGGTGTTTGTGTGTCCCAGATGAAACCTGAGTGATTATCATTCTGACTATGGATTGGCAATTATTTAGCTTCCCCTACTACAGGAGTTAATTTAGTTTACCAATTACCCCCACATAGTGGCCCTTTCACAGTGTTCATTTTCCTTGTTTCCCTATGCTGAGTTTGGTTTGCCTGCACTGACTTTGCCCTGTTTTTGTCTTCCAGTTTGGGGCTGTTTAGTTCTCTTAGCTCAAATGATTCAGAAACAGCCCTGCCGGAGTTGTCCTCATATGTTATTTCTGAACAATGGAGGATTGGGAGAATACCACTGATTGTGTGTGTATTGTCAATACGGAGTCTTAAGATGTGAGCCCTGGTGAGGTACTCAGGAGAATTAAGTGCAGCAGATTTCTGGGTGAAATCTGGTTAGTGTTGATGCAAAAGGTTGTGGGAGGGAGCTTTTCAGAGGCATAAATAGGAGCTAGGAGCTGGGCATCTAAAGACTATTGATTTTCGCTGGGAGATGGGTGCGTAACTACTCTTTGTACCTTTGGAAAAAATCTCCCCCTAAAGTACTGGAAGAAGAGAGGAAAGAGACCAAGAGGAGACTGACAGAAGGGGAGTGACCGTAACAAATGCCATCCAGTGCTAACATGAGGGTCCTTAAGCACCTAGAAACACAAAAGACCAGGTTCTCCACTGCCTTGCATCTCATGTCATCATTCACAGCTGTACAAAGTGATATAAGACCTAACAGTCCTGATTCCCCTCACTCTTACCCTGTTACAAATCAGTAGTAATCCTAACAAACTCAGTAGAGTCATACAGGTGTAAAACTGGAGGGGAGATCACAACCAGGTCCTATCAGTCCAGTTTGGCAGCAATTTACATGCACTTCTACATAGGTACAATCAATTACATGAGGCACAAGGCAATGGAGAACCAGCCAATAGTATGTAGAAATGTGCTATTGATATTAGATATGGTAGGACAAGAGACGGTGTTAGATGGGATAGTTTTAGGGAGGCTGTGAAATGTAGGAGCTACGGATCTTACTAATAGTCAGGAAATGCTGGCTGTTACTCCATAACACATTTTGTTTTTGTTTTTTTCCCCCAAAGACAGGGGGGGGGGAAATAGGTCACTATTTCATTTGCCAGAGGCTCTGATTAAGAACGTTAAGGAAAAGGTGTACAGTGTATGCTATCAAGTATCAGAGGGCTAGCCGTGTTAGTCTGGATCTGTAAAAAGCAACAGAGAGTCCTGTGGCACCTTTAAGACTAACAGATGTATTGGAGCATAAGCTTTCGTGGGTGAATGCCCACTTTGTCGGATGCATGTATGCTATGCTGTTGAGGAGGTAGCTGAGGATTCAACATGCAGGACACAAAAAAGCTGGAGTGTTGAACATGAAATGTAGGCATCTAATCTGTATGCTAAAAGAAAAGGAGATGTCATGTGGACTGAGATGTCAGGTTTGCTGAGTACGTGAGCAGAGTTCTAGGGAGACATGATTTGTTAATTAGATGGTATCAAACTGAAGATGTCAGACACCTAGCTCACAAAAACTGGAGGATGAAGTAGAATGGGATGGGCTGCAACAGAGGACAAGAGGAGGCAATAGACCTTTGTTAACTTTAAACAAATGTGGTCTGATTTGAGGTGTTAGGCATTCACAAATTCTATTGAAGTCAATAGGAGGTCAGTGCATTTAGAAGCCATGCCAATCAGCTCTTCAAAATCATGAATGGAGTGTTTAGAGAACAGCCTCTAGAAATTCATATTCATTGGATGTAACAAGCATTATCTTATCCTCAGAACATGGGGCATTTTGCCTATCTCTCTCTATATACTGAAATGATAATTATACCCACTAAACTGTTCAGGCATTTCTAGTCCAACAAGAAGGGAGAGAACATTATTTAAGATTGGTCCCATTAAATGTGGCAGGAAAATTCAATAAGGAAAATAAGACAATGGAAAAATGCTTATTTCAACTACAAATGAGGATTAAGGAGATTTTCACTGAGAAGAAATCAGTTAATTAACGTATGCACAAATTATACAGTGCATATGTATAATGCATGGAGAATTTGTACACAACTCTCATTAGCATAAACAGGAATTACATATGTAAATAAAAGGTGGTAGTTGAAATCTTGGAATTTCATCCCTCTCCGCCACAGTAAATATTTTTGTAGGACTTTGGTTCTTATAAAGGTGAAGGAACAGTAGCATTGGCTACAAACACTGAGCCACAGCTGGGTTAGCCTCCCCAGACTGGTATGCTGACAGATCTCTGCATCATCCCTGCTCTTCCAGACTGAGCCTCCCAAGGCCATAGGCTGCCAATTGTGTCAAAAAGAGAGTGAAGCTTGTGTGAGTGGTCAGTAGGATGTGAGGTCACAAATAGAAATGAGTTTGGTGGTCTAAGTGAGGATTTAAAGATTAGAAGTTATTAAAATGCATAATGCCTCAGAATCAGACGAGGAAGCGAGGACAGATTGGGGAGAAGATTTAACTAAGATTTTTTTTAAATATCATTTCACGATTTCAGGAAAGACTCCTGGAAACTGGGGAGTGGCTAATATTTTGCTGAAAGGAGTTTGGAATATGCCAAAACTTAATAAACTAGTTTCATTGCATTTAACTGGCTGGCATGGTTTGCCTGAAATTCCTCACCCTGCTAACAGGTGTTGATGCTGCTGGATTATTCTAAATGAGCTCAGAGGAAGGTGGTTTGTTGCTTCATTTGGATGAGCGTGTCAGAGAGGTAGCTGTGATACCAATATTAACAAAAAACAAACCTTTCAAATCTTTTAAAAAGGAGCAGACCAAGGAGCTACAATCCCCCTCCATCATCAGACTGCCTTCCCCTCTGTCTACACAGAAAGTTCCTCATGAAGCATCAGTAAATAAATGTCCCTCACAATGGTTGCATGCAGTGTTGCTGTAGCAATGTCAGTCCCAGGATATTAGAGAGACAAGGCGGGTGAGGCGATATCTTTTATTGGACCAACAAAAGTTGATATGAGAGACAAGCTTTCAAGCTTACACAGAGCTCTTCTTTGGGTCTGGTAAGTAAAGCATGATTCACACCCAGTCTATCTAGGCGTCACATTGGATAAAACTCTCACATATCGTGACCATCTTACAAAGACAGTGACTAAGGTCAAAACATGCAACAACCTGCCCAGAAATCTGGCTGGTATGACATGGGGTGTCAATGCTCAAATGTTACACACTTCAGCCTTGGCACTCTGTTATTCAGCAGCGGACTATTGCACTCCAGTATAGGCTCGCTCATCTCACACAAGGATGATCGACGTACAACTTAATTCCACCATGCGTATTATTTCAGGCACACTTAAATCTACTCCTCTACCTACCGATTCTCTGCAATATTGTTCCACCCAGTGTTTGCAGAGAGGAAAGTATAGCAAAGCTTGTGATGAAATTGTGTAATATGCCGCATCTACCATTAAAGACTTATTTAATCCGCCACATGGTCGTCTTCCCTCACGGCGCTCATTGTGGATAAGTTTACCGGGTGAGGGATTTACAATAGAGGATACATGGCGAACTTCATGGCCCACAGAAAAAGTGACAAATAATTATCTTATTTTATATATCAACCCGGGTTTGATTTACCATGAAGGCAACAGAGCCTTCTCAAATGGTTTCGTACAGGACATGGAATTTGTGCTGTAGCAGAATTTCAGTGGCGTTTTAGAGACAGTTGACTATGTTGATACACATTGTACACATGATACACATTGTTGAGGACTGCAAAATGACTCAACTTCCTGGAGGTCTTCGTGCCTTGAACATTGTTGATAAGAACGCTGTGGATTGGCTTGACCAGGCTGCATACACTAAATTAATTAATTAATTAATTTAGGTCTGAGAAACTAACTCAGAGTGTCATAGCTAAATACAAGGTGGAACAGATTGTTTAACATAAATAGTTAACACATAGTTCAAGGAATCATTCAAGGTGAAGTTAACACCTCTCCAGTCATAGGGAGGAAAGGAAGGGAAAGGGGTGAAATGCAAATGTGCCACAAAACCAGTGACATACCTGAGATACATTGATGATATTTTCCTCCTTTGGACAGACAACTATGATGTTACCTGATTAAAATATGCCTATATAGATCATTGTTGCAACCACTATAATATATTTGCAACGAATCTTGTACAAAATGTGGCATGTAAGATATCTATAAAAAGATTATGATTTGCTGGTTATGATTATGCTATCTGTATGCATGTATCATTTTTGTATTTGAAGTTATGAATATTGGCTCTATACCTGGATTTCAAATGTTTGCTCCGAGGGTAACACCCACGAAGTAGTTAGGCAGCACATCTTGGAAGGACTATTCAAATTGAGTGGCCCATCAAAAGTACACTTAACTCACAATGGACCATGGGAGACGCCCATCTACACTGAATGGACTGTCCTATAAACATGCTGTCGGGAATATAGGTAATGGCTTCCTGTAGTGACTGAGCGAAACTGGGCACAGACATGTGACTTGCCCATGTGACTCCAAACACTATCTGGTCACCTGCAATTCTCCATTACCTGTGCAGAGGTTTTTGTTTGAAACAATGGGTTTTCCTCCACATGGCAGAGGATATAAATGGCCCTGGAAACCCCTCCATTTTGCCTCTGTCATGCACAAATCTCTGGACTGTGGACTTATACTAATGGGAGCATTCTAACCAAGGAACTGAGGTCCTTCCAATGATCTGGAAGCAACCAGAGACTTATTAAGCCAGCAGTTTATTACATCACTGCTACAAGCCTGAACCAAGAACTTTGCAATTACTGTATGTATTTGATTCCTTTAACCAATTTTAACTCTCACCTTTCTTTCTTTTGCGAATAAGGCTGTAGATTTTAGATACTAAAGGATTGGCATCAGCGTGATTTTTGGGTAAGATCTGAATTATATATTGACCTGGTTGTATGGCTGGTCCTTTGGGATCAGAAGAACCTTTCATTTGATGAGACTGGTTGTAAAGAACCACTCATATCACCACCAAAACCACTGGATTCAGAGATAAAAACTGGAATGCCCAAGGAAACTGCTTTTAGGACTTCTTGTTAGCCAGTGTGGTGAAACAGAAGTTTACTTTTGTGGCTGGTTTGGTATATCTTATGAAAGAATAACCACCAGTTTTGGGTTGTGTTTGCCCTATTTCTCAACAGTTTGTCCTGAATTTGGCATCCTCAGTTGTGACCCAGTGAGGCACAGATACAACAACTTAAACTCCCTCATAGATTTCAACCACAACTTCAATAGTCACCACCCCTCCATTAAACTCTCTCTGGAACATTCCTACACCAGCATCAACTTCCTGGACACTAGTCAGCTTCAACAATAGAACCCTCCGGATAGTTATATACAAGAAACCCACAAATCACCACACCTACCTTCATAGATCCAGTAACCACCCCAATCACACCAAGAAATCAGTTATCTACAGCCAGGCACTCAGATACCACAGAATAAGATCCAAGGAGAAAGTCCAGGATATACAGTACACTTTAACACACACAAATCTACCTTCACCAAACAAGGACACTCCATCAGAGAAATAGATTGCATCATGGAATGGACCACCTAAATACCCTGAGAGAACCTGCTTCAATACAGAAATAAAAACCTTTCAGACCACACACCCCTAGTTGTCACTTACCACCACCCCACACTGGAACCTATACAGGTTATCAAACAACTACAACACATACCTAATGGGGACCCCATCCTGAAAGAAATCTTTCCTGAACTCCCTCTTCTAGCCTTCAAACCGACCCCTCAGCCTCTCCAAGATCATCAGAAGCAAGCTCCTCACAGATCAGGGCACACCAACTCAAAGCAGCACCAGACCTGCCAGAAAAAGAGATGCAAAACCTGCAGACATATCTCCACTGCTACAATGATCAACACCCCCCATACCACACCTTTAAAGATCCATGGGTCCAACACATGCCTATCACAACATGGGGTGTACCTCATCCAGTGCACTAAATGCCCCAATAGCAACTATGTGGGTAAAACCAGACAATCACTACACTCTCAAATGAACTCACCCAGGAAAATGATAAAAGACAAAAACACCACATCACCTGTGGGTGAAAATTTTTCACAAAGCAATTACTCTATACCTGATCTACCAGTTCTCATCCTCAAAAGAAACCTGCACAACACTTTCAAAACATGAGCCCGGGAGCTTAAATTCATAATTTTTCTAGACACTAAAAATCATTGAGTAGAGACACTGGATTTATGGCTTATTACAACAATCTGTAACCCACTAACAACTCCCCCAGCTGCTTCCCTTCTTCCCCACCACCTTTCCTCCCTAAGACTGGAGAGTGTTAACGGGCCACTTCACCTTGAGATACGTGTTCAATACTTACACTAAACAATCTGTTCACCTTATATTTAGCTGTGGCACTCTGAGTTAGTTTCTGAGACCTGAAGAAAAGCTCAGTGAAAGCTTGTCTTCCTCAACAACAGAAGCTGGTCCAATAAAAGATCTCATCCACCTTGTCCCTCAAAATGGTGGCAGTTCCCATGTCTAGTATAAAAAGTAGGGAAAAAAGCCTCAGTACCTACTAAAACAAAGAATGAGACAGTCAAACTTCCAGAGGTCAAAGGCATAAGTCATCCTCCAGTAGTTACTGGATGATTAAGAGTGACGTTGAACAGATTCATGGCAAGTTTTTCCCCTTTCATCAACTGGTGATTAGTTTTGACATTTAGATGTTTTTGTTCCCCCCACCCCAGATCTCTGAATGGAACAATCTAAATCTTTCTTGATTAGAAAAAACACTTACTGTGTTAAACATAATTAATTGACTTTCTAGCCATTTTCATTTTCTTTTTATGAAAAGTTGTTTCTATTGCATCTGAAACGTACCTCAGAAAATTTCACTCAAAGAGAAAGGACCAGTGAACATCAAGGTATTAAATATTTCATCTTTATTGTTTTTCTTAAAAAATAGTTTCTGTTGGTACATGTAATACCATAGAACATTACAACCTAGTTTCTACATAAACTGACTTTTCCCTATAATCTCCTTTCAGAAATAATGTAACATAACAAATTAACAGCCATCCCTAGAACGAAATAGTGCTCTGACATTTCTAAATTCTGATTATGTAGATATGGAAACAATAGTTTGCCAGATGCATAGTAATGTTGCCAGTTAATCTGATGATACTACACAGCTGCATCTTCATAAAGTCCTTGACAGAGCTTGTCAAATAATTCCACAGGAATAATATTCATTGTGAATTTTGGTATGTTTACATTTAATAATTTCTCATTATCCAAACTACCCTATAGTACTGCCTTGAGGCCCCCATCAAAATCAGGACCTCACTGTACCCAAATGTGAGAGACAGTCCCTGCCCTGAAGAGTTTGCAATCTAATCAGGAAATAGCATCTCCATTTTACACATGGGAATGCGAGGCACAAAGAGAGTCTGTGTGATCTTAGGCAAGTCACTTAAAGCCTGTAGCTGGCCCAGGAATTTAACCAGACCTCCTGAGCCCTGTGCCTTAACCCTGAGACCATCCTCCTGCTCATACAATAATAAAAGAGAATTAAAGATAGATAAAGGAATATAGAATTACCCCTCGCTATAATCTGGGAACTACTGTATTGCTGCTAAAAGAATCCACAAATCTTCCTCTAAGTCAGACATCACATGATAATGTAACAGCTTTCCAGAGAGCGGGGTTACTAATAAAGTATACTCAATCTAAAGGCTCTGGTATAAAGAAATATTTATGGACTACTTAAGATACTTTGTTGAAAGTGAAGCACATAGGTCATAAGCATGTCATCATCTGCTTCATTAAACAGGCCATAGGAAACACCACTTTGTGTACTGTTCATTAAATTATTCCACAATTATCTTGAATTGAGTCTCTTTCATGATAGCTGAAATTAATGCATAACAAATTAAAATTCCATGTACGTTGCATTATTGTTGGCCATCAGAGAAATGTTGATTTCTATCTGCATGCCTCAGACTCTGTATGTGGAGTGGGGAGAAAAGAGAAGGGGGGTGGTTTCTTATGTACTCAAGGGGCTAAAAATCACCCTCATTTTCTACAACAGAAGAGGCATTTTCATAGCTGAGGGAATACAAGAATACATGAGGAACTCATTATACATTCTAATGGAGTCAGCACCTCAACAGAGTCTCATTTACCTGCTCTATTACAAAACACAAACTCTGCTTTTCTACTTCCCAATGGAATTTATTTAAATACAGGAGTCATTTCCTAGACTCGGATCTTGTTTGTATTAAGTCACATTTATCTTGGCAACTTGCTGAACATACTAAAGGCTTACTTCAGTGCCATGTCTCACTGGCAGAACAGAAAGCCCTCCACAGGCAAGAAGTTTTCCCAAAAGGATGTTGAGGGTATGACAGAGCCCCATCTCAGACCAGGCCCTCTCATGGCACAATGTGGCCCTGGAGTGCTGGGCAAGGTTCTCCCAATAACTCATTCACAGACCAGAGTACTTACAGTAACATGCCACTGCTTGGGGTCCCATTTGTAAAGCCTTTATAAAATGGGGTCTCCCTTGGCCCTTGAGGCCCTACCTCTTCTCCTGTGGGGCTCCCAATTCACCCTGGTTCCAAAGCTTTGGGTGCCCTTTCCCTCCAGTTCCCTCTGATCCAGGAAACTCTCCTTGTCCCACTGTAGACCATGGCCTCTCTGGAAAGTCTTTCCCACAAGTCTCTTTAGCCCAGATCCCCAAGGGTATTTAGGCACCTAAATCCCATTGAAATCCATAGGAATTAGGCACCTAAATACCTCTGAGGATTTGGGCCCTCCTGCCATAGTCTCAGAATTACTTCACCTTGATTAAGGGGTTTCACAGACCTCCCTCTTGGGGCCGGGCTGTGATTTGAGCAGGCTTCCCCAGTCCACCAGTAGCTGGGTTCCACAGATGGGAAACAGTATCCACATTCCTTCTCTTTATTGACTATCCACAGGAATTGTGAGGTCAGAGCAGCCACCAATACGGCTCTTTATGGGCCAACAGCCCAACAATCCCCTGGCTCTCCACAAACAGTCACTTTGTAAATGCTACATGTAACCATGTAGGGCCTGTAGTGTAGTCCCTGTAGTGCCACAGCAGCCATTGCTCGGAGGCCATTTGTAGCGTCCTCAGGAAGACTCCCCAGTTGGAGATTAGTTTTTTCTAAGACCTATTGTTTTCTGCTAATGGCTTATCAACCTGAATGGGCCTTTCCCAGCCAGCCATATAGACTGAGCAACTTTTGCCTAGTGGGTGTTCCCCAGGTGTAAACACATTTGTAATACAGCTATATAGTCAATATTCCTAACTTCAGATACTAATATGATACATGCATACAAATAGGATAATCATATTCAGTAAATCATAACCTTTCCAATGATATCTCACATGATCTATTTTGCATAAAATACATGATTATTGTGATAAACTCAGGAGGGGAGGGTAGAAAACAGTCCCAGAAGATTAAAAGGCCCTCCTCCCTATCAACTGAGGAGGGGTAACTACAGGTCAATCAGGCTCAGCTGAGAAGGGGTTACCAGAGGCTCAATTAGGATCAGCTGATTCCAACTAAGGGCTTCCTGAGACCTTTTTAAACCCTCCCCTGTTGGGAGAAGGGAGGGGAAGAGAGAGAGAGTATGAGTGAGTGATGCCACCAGTAGGCTAGGAGCAATGAGACACCAGGAGGGGAGGCTGCATTCTCTCGCATAAGGGAATAAAACGAGCCCAAAAGACTGGTGGAGAGAATGAACGGACTGCCCCTGCACAGCCAAGAGGGACTGTTTTACCCAAGCCTGTCTCATCAAGGCTAAAAGCAGTGGAGGCTGGTGAGACGAAGAAGGTGCCTTGCCACATTATGTTCAAATCCTATCATAATATTACTGTGAAGAATGTGGGGTGCAACATGGGTGGCATATGAACTGCTGGCTGGGGGAGGCTAGCCCCCAGCCCTACCCCTTCTGCTGTCCTTCTTCTCTTCTCCCCCTGCCCCTTGGAGCCCCATGGCCACCCCAGGCTAGGCCACCCCAGCCCCAAAGGAGCACTGGGAGGGCAGGTGGCACTTGGTTGCAGCCTCCCCAGCCTAGGAGTGTCAGGAAAGTGGGTAGCATGTGGCTGCAGCCTCCCCAGCTCTGGAGCACTGGGAAGGTGGGTGGCACGTGGCCCCAGCCAGAGCACTGGGGATAGGATGACTGGAGCCACATGCAGGGAGTGGTGGTAAGTAGGGGGCCATGCCTGGCTGTTTGGGGAGGTACAGCTGCCCCCAGCCTATGTGACCAGCCGCCCATGGTGTACAGTGTCAGTCTCCAATCTTGGTGACCATGATGGGACCTAAAGACAAATGTGGTGCACTGTTTGTGGAAATATGGATTGTTTTGCTGGCTATCAGATTCCCAGGTGGGTGTTTGGGGCTCATGAGATGACTGACTCCCTGTACTCCACTGCTCCCTCACTTGCCTCTACAGCTACTGTGGTAGCTCCTCTTTCTTGGTTCAACTGTCTCATACTTCACAGAAAGTGTCCTGCAGTTCCTTACAAGTACTACTGCTTGTCAAGCTATTCAAAATTCAGGTGGTTAGAGAGAGAGGCAGCCAAGGAAGCAAAGATGGACTGAAACTGGAAAATCACAAAACCCTTAGCCTTTGGGAAGAATATGGGGCCTGCATGAAGTCTGCAGATAGGAGATCCTGCCTTTCCGAGCACGGGACTATACTGCAATAGCCATTCTATTGAGTGAGGGATTATACTCTATGGGCCAAATCCTCCATCCTAAGTAAGGGTCATAGAAGGCGCTGAACTAGCTGAGCAGGATTTTACCAGGCCTTTTATCTATGTATTAGGCCAAAGCAAACCCAAGCCTTTGTATCCTGGCACTTTGTAGGTATTCTTAATTTGGTTTCAAAATCTGCAGCTCAAAGAAAACTAGACTAGGTGGAGACAAAAACCTTTTAGGGTCTCAAAAAAGATTTCCACCTCCAGCTGATTCTTGTTTTATCTGAACCCGTTTGCCAATTCCTAATTAATAGTGCTAAACATTTCCAGGTGAATTATACTCCCAGTACACGTAATTCTGAATAACTACATGCTGTGACAGACCAGGACCACATCCTCTATACACAAGGGTCTGGCCATGCGCTGCACTTTCCTTCTGCTTTCAGCACTGAATACTATACCTTCATGTAGCCTATGTTATCTTTGTCAGCAGGTCAGAGCTGGCTATCATGCCTTTAAAAAAGTGTGCTGCCAAATCCAACCATCCAGAGGGTAGGGATTGGGATTTTACATGAGATTTCCTCCCAGGTTACCTCATCATTACTGTTGATGATTCAATGCTATAAGTCTGCCTGGCACTTTACAGGCACAGCTCCCTACCCCAAGGAGCTTACAGCCTAGGTTACACAGGGAGACTAAACAAAGAGCTGGAAGGATCTTTGTGGGGATTATATACCCTCCTTGCAAGGCCCTCCCACTCCATCCTGTAGTTTGTCTTTTCTCTCCTGTGGACTGCTACTGACCATCTCTCTTGTGCTTCCTGTTGGCTGTTATGGAGACAGGACACGCTAGAGACCATGCTCAGGAATGCTTTGAAGAAACAGCTAGAGGGAAGGAGGGCATTATCTATCTGATTCAGGTGTTCTGGTATGTCAGACTACAGTTGAGTTTTACTCCCAAGATGTGACAACTGGGTGGAATGATAGTAGCTGTCCTTGACACAGATCGAGATTGGTTGAGTGGCAAAATGAGTGACCTACTCACTATTCCCTGTTTATCTATAACATTATATTACATTAGCCCTTTTTTGCTATAGCATCACATTAGGAGCTCATTGTGAGCTTGTCCACTATGATCTCTAAATCTTCCAGGATATAGCCCCCCATTCAGTAGGTATGGCCATAGATGCTGGAACTAGGGGTGCTGTCACACCCCCTGGCTTGAAGTGGTTTCCATCATATGCAAGGTTTACTGTTTGGTTTAATGGCTCTCAGCACCCTCACTATACAAATTGTTCCAGCACCCCTAGGTATGGCCTGACTTTCTTGTTCCTAAATGTGTAACTCTGCATTTGGTTATGTTAAAACACATTTTGTTTGAATGGGCCCAGGTTACCAATCAATCTAGATAGCTCTATGTGCCTGCCTTGTCCTCATCCCTATTTATCAAACTTTGTGTCATCCACAAATTTCATCAGCAGTGATTTTATATTTACTTCCAGATCATTAATGAAATGTTGAATAGCATCCAGCCTAGTACTGATCCCCGCAGAACCCTCCTCATAACACCCCTATTCAATGATTATTCCCTATTGATAACTGCTTTTTGAGATCCGTCAGGAAGCCAGCCCTTAATCCATTATCAGGGCTCTGCTGTTCTAGAATGAGTTAATACCGCACAACATTCTGACTGAAAAATTGGCAAACACCTTACAAAAGTATATTCAATCTACGCAGTTACTTTTATCAACCAAACTTGTATTCTTATCAAAGGACAAAATCAGATTTGGCATGACCTATTTTCTATACAACTATGTTGTTGACTGTCTGGCATCAATTATATTAGTACAGGGGTGGCCAGCCTGAGAAGGAGCCAGAATTTATCAATGTACGTTGCCAAAGAGCCACAGTAATACATCAGCAGTGCCCCCATCAGCTCCCCGTGCCTCCCTCTACCTCTTGATCAGATGTTTCATGGCATGCAGGAGGCTCGGGGGGGGGGGGGGGGAAGTAGCGAAGGCACGGCAGGCTCAGGGGAGGGGGCGGGAAGGGTGGAGTGGGGGCAGGGCCTTTGGCAGAGCCAGGGGTTGAGCAGTGAGCACCTCTGGCGCATAGGAAAGTTGGCGCCTGTAGCTCCAGCCCTGGAGTCGGTGCCTATACAAAAGTGAGGTTTTTACCCACGAAAGCTTATGCCCAAATAAATCTGTTAGTCTTTAAGGTGCCACCAGACTCCTTGTTGTTTTTGCCTATACAAAGAGCTGCATATTAACTTCTGAAGAGCCGCATGTGCTCCAGAGCCACAGGTTGGCCACTCCTGGATTAGTACCTTTAATTCTTTAACAATTGAATTCCTATCAGTTTTTTCATTAGTTCTTCCAGCACTGATGTCAGGCTATCCCAGGTCATCCCACTTGCCTTTTTTGATTATTGGCACAAGATTGGCACTTACCCAGTCATCTGGAATTTCCCTGGTATTCCAAGATTGGTTAAAAATGAACATCAGCGGACTGGAGATGGCCTCAGACAACTCTGAATGGTACTGACCTTCTGTGTTCTTCTGACAGCATGGGGAGGTCTGAAAAAGCAAATCAGAGACCTGATCCTCACCTGCATGTGTTTTTCATGAATCCACATTATTGCCAAGCTGACTGTGAACATAAACTTTCCAGGGAATTAGATACCGATGACCCACTGCACAGAATCTAGTGTGTAGTGCAACAAGAGCAGGGTTCCCATTCACAGATAGTCTCACTTTAAAAAACAAAGTGCCCAAGCTTTAACTTAGTAAAATGAAAGACTGATATACCCCACAGCTGCAACTCCTCTGGCTCTAATTTTATAAAATCTTACGAGCTAAGCAGAGGCTGTACCTGGATGGGAGAACCCCAAAGGATATCCAGCACTGCAGAAAGAGTTCTGATCCATGAAGTGACAACTCAGGCAGAGTAGGTACTCAAACATAAGATGCTGACAAGTTGGGTTTAAAAACACCATAGCACTTTTTTCTATATTGGTAGGTGTTAATTTCAAATGGACACAGCACACATGACTTCCTGCCTTAGTTATTGTATAGTGTTACTGGGCGCTTCTCAACAGTTCGCAGGGTTCCGTGGTGAGAGAAATAATTGCTGCATGGACAGTTTGCAAAGCACTTTGGGATCCTTCAGAATGAAAAGGTGCTATATAAATCAAATGGATTTTATTAGCAAGGTGAGAAATGATGGTATGAGTGGTAGATTTGCTTGCAAACACACTTTCTCAATACAGCTCTTATTGGATAAAACTTTCACATCTTCAATTCCTCGCTTAAGTTCTTTGGGACAGGAAGCCTCTTTTTGTTCTGAGTTGGTACAACAGATAGTACCATGGGACCCTGGTCCATGACGGGGGCTCCTAGATGCTACCAAAAAAATCCAAATAAATAATACCTGTGATGTTTCACTCCATATTCTTTATGAATATAGGCTTACAATATGAATGACATAACTGAGATGTACTTTATGCAAGATGGCTCATGTTCAGTATCATTGGAAAGGTTATGATTTACTCAGTGTGTTTATCCAATTTGTATGTATGTATCATTTTTGTATCTGAAGCTGGGAATATTGACTATGTCTCTGTATTTCAAATGTGCCATGTTGGATGAGGCCAAATAATGTTAGTGGCTTAATGAAGAAATGCATACAAGTACAAGGATTAACCCAGAAACTGTATGCAATAGAAACCTCTTAGAGATAGCACTACACAATGGGGAGTGTTTGACCCAGATCACAGCAAAAAAGCTTTCCAGCAAGTGTGGGGAAGATATAAAAGAGAGACAATGACAACATGAAGGGGCCTCACTGTCTCTACAACAACACATCTGAAAACACCTGAGGAACAAAGACTGAATGGTGAGAAGTGATGGTTCCAGGCTAAGTTCTTTAGCCTGTGTAAGAAAACCTGGGAAAGCCAAAGCAACTGGTGCTTTAAGAATCTGCCAGCCTGTTTATCACTCTGGGTGAGAATTTGTATCTTACCTATCTAGCATGTTAAGCTCAGTCTGTGGCTTTTATTTACTAAAATAATCTGCTTTGTTCTATTTGCTATCCCCTTAGCCACTTAAGTTTATTAACTACAAAAGATGAATTTTATTTCTTGTTTATCATAAAACAGTTTGTAATTTCTGATGGGGCAAGAAGTCGTGCATATCTCTCTTCACACTGAGGAAGAGGGTGGATTTTTATGAGCTTGCGCTGTGCAGATTTTTCTATACAGCGCAAGACAGTATTATTTTGGGTTTCTCTCTCAAAAGGGGTATACACCTGAGTGCTGGGGGAGTCCTCTCACACAGAGCTGACTTCAGTCTGTGGCTGCAGCTGGGTGTGGCCGTGTGTGTGTTGCGTTGCAAGAGGCCGGAGAGACTAATTCAGCAAAACAGGGAGAGGGAACCCAGGCTGATTGAGTAAGAGAGGCTTAGTGAAATCCCAGTACATCAGGTGGTACCGCAGAAGGAGGGTCCGTCCAACCCATCACAATACCAGTAAAGATATTAAATATACATGATGTTAAGGGAAAGCATGGCCCAGTAGATAGAACATCAGATTCTGAATCAGGAGATTATTCCCATCTCTGGCATTGGCTAGCTGTGTGACCTCTGGCAAGTTACTCAACCATCACTTTTGTTCTCAGTTCCCTCTATAAAATGACACTGATAGTACTTACCCACCCTTCTGTATAGACATGGAGATCTGTAGATGAAAAGCACTAAAGTGCTATGTATCATCATCCCTAAAACAGGATGTTTATATATATTTATGACTTTCATGCTGCTTATGAAATAATTCCCTTATGTATAAACAGTAGTCATTTTTCTTCCACTAAACATTTACTTTCCAGCATGCCTTCATACAAGCTGTCAGTAGTCTCCTTTGAAATCCCTTCCTACACCCACAATGAGCTTTTTAAAAGTCATTCACATAAATATTTTAAGTAATAACTGGTCCATTTTTCCTGTTCTTACGCAGTCCTTACAGCACTCAAGATCCTAAAATAACCAGTTATTAAACATCCTACACCAGCTTGATAATCACACATTAACTTCCTTTTTGTGATCTGCCTGTTAAGTATACTGCAGACCAATGCTGCATTTACCTGTGGGCCAGATGAGCCAAGGAACAGGGTAACAGTAAATGAGTTTGCTGTCCCCATAAGTCAAGAAATAAAACAAATATTCCATTTATACTATACAATCTCCTCTTCCACCACTGTATAATTAAAGTAATAACAGATTACTGAAACATAAAATAGCTAAATAATATGGGATCAAAGTAAAAGAGGAGGAAGGGTCATAGATTAACATTGGAAATGCCTATGACAAGTGTTACAGACACAAGGTGGGTGAGGTAAGATCTTGTATTGGACCAACTTCTGTTGGTGAGAGAGACAAGCTTTCGAGCCACACAGAGCTCTTCTTCAGATCTGTATGGCTCAAAAGCTTGTCTCTCTCACTGACAGAAGTTGGTCCAATACAAGATATTACCTCTCCCACTTTGTCTCTCTAATACAGTGGTCAGCAACCGGTCAATCGTGATCTCTGGCGGCACAGAGGGGCTGCCGCTAAGACAGGCTCCCTGCCTGCCCGCCCCGGCCCCACACTGCTCCTGGAAGCGACCAGCATGGTTCCGCGGACGGGGGCCAGGGGTCTCCCTCCGCGCGTTGCTCCTGCCTGCAAGCACTGCCCCCGCAGCTCCCATTGACTGGGAACGGGGAGCTGCGGCCAAGGGGAGCTGTGGGGGTGGTGCTTTCAGAGAGGGGCAGTGCGCGGAGCCACGTGCCACCTGCCCCCACCCCCAAGGGAGCATTGGCCCCTTCCGGGAACGGTGTGGGGTCAGGGTAGGCAGGGAGCCTGCCTTAGCATCAGCAATGCTGCATCACCAACCGGGAGCTGCCAGAGGTAAGTGCTGCCTGGAGGGATGCCATACCCCAACCCCTAGCCCTGAGCCCCCTCCTGAAGCTAGCACCCCAACCCCCCTCCTGCATCCCAATCCCTAGCCCTGTGCCCCCTCCTGGAGCCAGCACCCCATACCCCCTCCAGCACCCCAAGCCCCAGCCCTGACCCCCCTCCCTGAGCCAGCACCCCATACTGCCTCTTGCACCCCAACCCCCTGCTCCAGCCCAGAGCCCTCTCCTGCATCCAAACTCCCTCCCAGAGCTTGCACCCCCCTCACCCCCTCCTGCACCCCAACCCCCTACTCCAGGCTCAGTTCCCACATTGCAAACACCTCAGCCCAAGCCCAGAGCCCGCATCCCCTCCCGCACCTCAACCCTGTAACCCAGCCCGGTAAAAGTGAGTGAGAGCGAGTGCTGGGGTGGGGGGGTGGGGGGTAGAGTGAGTTGGGCGGGGCTTTGGGGAAGGGGCGGGGTAGATCCTGGGTTGCCCTTAAATTCAAAATGTGATCTTGGGCATAAAAAGGTTGGAGACCATTGCTCTAATATCCTGGGACTGACACAGCTAAAACTACATTGCATCTGACAAGTGTTCCCAGCTGCTTTTCAAAAGCAGGCAGGCAGGGCACGTGCTGCAGATGGCCCCCAGAGGAGGGTGTTCCAAACTCTGTGAGCCTCCATAGCAAATGTACAATCTCACTTACCTAACCATCATAGCAGAACTCAATGATGGTAGCTGGTATCAAATCAAGAATAATGTAAAGACAAGGCTCAAGGAAGTAATCTGTAACAGAGCCAAGGCTTACACTGGGCCAGACTTTTACAAAAACAGGGCCATCTCGAAAATCAAGTCTGCCATATTACATATAGGCAGCTAGTTTTCTGCAGGTGGTGCAGAAAATACACAGGATGGGTGGAATATTGTTGTAACTGCTCAATCCTGTGAGAATATCCATTGAATTCTACACTAGCGGCAAGTGGTGCCAAAGCCCTGAATCAGAGTTGCAGTATCAGACCTCCTGGGCACAAGTTGCAACTGCAGAACAGGTAAAACATAAGGGATATATAGATTTTCATAACATGTTTCTATTTTTGTCTTGATGGGACTGAGGCATGTGTTTTATGTCCCACTCTCTAAGCAGGTGGACATGGTGTCTTATGTATTCTCACAGATGGTTGAAATTTTGTCTCTCTACCAAGTGTAGCACCAATGCCCTAGGCAATTTCAGGTAAGGGACATGTATATTATTTCTTAAATGTAGGCAGCTTGAAGCTAAGGCAATAATTCTATTTGATTGGCCTGGACCAAGACTAAATTAAACCAGCACAGACCAAAACAAAACAGAAATAGTGGAGATGTTTATCCTTTCCCACCATTTGCACAACTAGCATTAGAATAGATTGTGATAAACTATAAAGGAAAATACAGCATTAATTTTTGAAGTGAGAACTATTTTTCCCCACAACCTTTAAACAGAAAAACGTTATTGGATAACTCACTAAAATCAATTTTCCCCCACACACTATTGAATTTGATTCAGTTGTAGACAAATGTGCTGATGCCACATTCTGTGCCCAATTCAAGAATAGTGGGCATGTGCTAAAACTCCAGAATCAATGAACATGCTCATTGACTTTACTATTCATTTCAGTTAGTTACTGTTGCCATACAGAGAATCCAATCAATGCCTGTTACATCTTTTTGGAATCTTTAGTTAAAATTATTTTTTTGTTTGTTTTTAAAATGAGTCACCATAGCATCATCCCCTGCAAGGGATGATGGGACATGAGACAAGCTTTAGGAATTGGCATTGTTCTGGGGCTCTACCACAGAGCAGCGCCATCCAAGGGCGAGGCAGGGGAAATGCTCAAATAAGGGTTTTAAAATAAACCACCACCTTTAATGTTTCAAATCTGGCCACAGAAATCTCCTTATATCCCATCTATGGTGGTGACTATGGGCTGATTACAACAGAGTTCTATTTTGTGGCATAGCTTAGGACATTAATTGTGTTACTAAAGCCTTGGATAGTTCAAGGCTTCAGCATATTAGTTTCCCCATCTGCACTACAAAATGAAGCCATGTTGTAAATAGGTCCCTTAGAGATGTAGACGGGCTTAAAAAAGAGAATTATATGGGCGACAAGCAAACGCGAACAGCTGCCACTGCCAGAAGTCGGTGTGAGTATTGCCAAACAAATAAAATGGTTATCACAGGTGGAGTTGCACTTCAATTTCCTCAACAAAACACATTATGAAGTAATGAATTCAACTATGTTCATTAAATGGACAACATCATTTTCACTTCTATATAGCCTCAAAGCACCGTACAAACATTTAATGAATGAATTCTCACAACACTGGAAATCAATATTCTAAGGAGCAAGGCCCACTTTTCAGAAATGGCCTCTGAAAAACAAACTCTTTGTGTCTAATTGGAGCACCCAAAATTTGAAACAGAAAATTCAAGGCCACTTTTGAAAATTCAGGCCAAGTGACACACGGAGTCATGGTGTGATGTTGGGTGTGCACCTAGAAGCTCTCCTCTTCTGAGCCTGTGTTCAACTCACTAGATTAAACTGTTTCGCCATAGCTAACTTGACCAAGATTATGCTACCAATGTAACAGACCCTGTAATACAAATGTGGTCTCCTGCAGCTAAAAGTTGTTGAACCAACCTATAATGATTGGATAGACTACTGATGTTCTGTATTGTCATCTGGTATAAGATTTTTCCATAAAGTAATTTTGATCAACACTTAAGACTATTCACTGCCATTGTGTGTGTGGATTTGGAAGTAAATGAACTCGTAATCCCACTGTCAGATTTGCAAGATCATGTTTTTTTTATTTTAGACCTTGTTTATGATTTTTAAAGTACATACAAATAAAATATTAATTACAAAATTCTGCTTGCTAAATTTTTTCAACTGGTCTACATCAAAGCGTGACTCCAGGACAGAGGTATAAGAGACTTTTACAGGATGTGATATATAGTGCAATAAATAAAGTAGCCTGTCTGTTTGCATGGGATCCTACATATGAAGATAGTTTTCTCCTCCTTAACCACATGCAGTATTTGTTGAATATTTTTCCTTTAATCAGCTGCATCTGACATTAAAGTCTAGAGGCACTAGCTCCTTTAAACTCCAAGCCCTGAAAAGAAAAGGCAAAGCAAATGTTTTTCAAGTTCACTAGTTCAGAGTAAGATCCCTGAGAACTGGAAAAGGGACACTAAGTCAAGTTTTCCTAGAGGGAAACATGTTTGTTAAAGAGGTTATAGGCAAGCTGTTGAAAAGGATCAGACAGATAGATAGATAAAGCAAACAAGCTAGTCAGGGTTGCTGCTCTTGAAAAACATAAGTGCTCTTACCACGAAAAACAAAACATTTACCAACATGGTCTGCTTATGTGCAAAAGAAAAAAAAACACGATATGAAGATAAAGGGGAGTAAATATATTCATGTGGCTGGAAAGTTAGCTAGAGATTAGAATACATTGTGTAAGCATCCCCTTTGTCAAAATGGAAAAGACTTTCATAGTAGGTATCAAAATTGTAACCCCCTTTGTTTATAAATGTTGCATAAATGACCAGGATAGTGAAACTGACAGCAAGATTTCAGAAAATACTACACTATTTTGAATGCTGCCACCACCAGAACATACCAAAAGATTTAAGTCATTTTCTACCTGAAGCTAGTAGGTGAAAAAAACAGCTCCATATAGACTTGGAATATCAAGTACTCAACCTCAAGGATGCCTGGTGTGCTCTGGGGTCCAATCTGGACTTCTAACCCATTCTCCTCCACCCCTGGGCTACAGGTTGTGGTGGATATTTAAGTAGTGGCGTCCCTTGCTCACATTTCAAGTAAGGTCCCAGCATTTTCCTGCTCTCTCACTATGTAGCTAGGGGGCATAACGAGTGCCCTGGTCAAGCCTCTTTACTTAGGTCTGGTCTATACACAAAAGTGTCATGGATTTGCCTGAAGTGATGATTTAACTGATTTAACGAAACTGGTGCAACTCTATGTGTAGACTGTATTTGAACAGGGAAAACTACAAAGATAAAGCCAGGCTTAAGCATGTTAAAGTGTCCAAACAGTTTGAATTAGTGCAACTGTGCGTTTAGACAAGGCATTAAGAGTGCTAGAGTGCATAACTGCAGTGCTTCTGTGACCTTGTGCCAAGCCCCCAAGTACTGGGATGCCCACTGTGCTTGAATGATACACAAATACCAAGCACTGCAGTAAGTTATGCTTTGGGCAGCACTCTCCTCCCTTCTTTCCTAGTCATATTATGGGTCACGGTGGGATTCTGCAAAATGCCAGGACCCAGCCCTGAAAGCTGGAATAAAGTACAAAGGAGACCACACTTGGTCCATGGTCTTCCATTTGTGCAGATCTGAATGGACTGCATAGAAGATCCTTAAAGCCCTGAGCACAAAACCTGAATAAGCACTCAGATCGTCACCGAGCTTTAGACAAGTTAGCATTAGAGTGAGCAACTATCCACTTTGAAAAGAAGAATCTGAATAATTTAATAGAAACCCCATGGGTTTATCTTCCACGAGTAGCTCTACTGCCTATGCTATCCTTGTTCTGTGGAGTGAGGCCTTCATCATCCATTAGGGCCAGCCCCATACTTTCCACAAGCATTCACTTAAAAAATTATATATATATAATATCCCACAACTACATGGAATTTCTTCAGATTATTTATGGCACTTTTCATAAGAGGATAGTGGATAAGCCTTGGTGTCCTGGCCTCATTCCCTCTCTTGATAAGACAGCTGTGGGGTCTTTTGTTAAGTCCATAATGGATGCGCAGTTGTTAGAATGTACCAGTGTCAGAGTAATGAGTTATCTCAGAGCTTTACAGATGTGTGTACCACTGTGAGAGTGTGATATAAAGGCCTTTGAAAACTGCTACAGAAAGGATACATAATAGCCATTTCTTACAATTACTTTCTACTATGCATTATCCTGTGCAGTTAAAGCAGTAGCTTATCTTCTGCTTTAATTTTAGTCTTTCATCTGAAACAGTCATTTACATTAGGATGACTGTTCTATGGAAAATACAGGGATGGACAGCTTGGTGGAAGGTCTGCTTTTGCGTATTTTATTTTGTAAATGGACATGCTAGACTTCAGGCTGTTTCCCCCCTAAATTTAGGTCACTAGTAATTGGACATGTGTGGAAAATGCACAAGCTCAGCTCAGTGTTGCTTAATTTCTTAGTATGCTGATTTGGCAGTTGTCCTACAAAACAGAACAGTTGGATATTTAAAATGGTAATAAAAAGGACAGCGCCACTATAATTAACTTCCACCCCCATAAACCAAGCTCTTTTCGTACAACTACACCTTCCACCCAAGGCCACTTAAAATTAAACCCAGTGTCTCGTGACAGAAAGCATTTCCTTCACAGATTTTCAAAGTGGAATTTCTGAGTAACAAAAAAAGGACACTACAGTTCAGTCACACTCAGTTTAACTATCATTATTCTACACAGCCAAAGTATGACACCCTCCTTCCCCCCCCCCCCCCCCAAAAAAAAAAATCACACTCCACTTCTTAGAAGATCTAAAATCCTTATTAACAACTTCCCAAATTGGAACACAGCCTTGACAGACTCCAGCTGCAGTTGCTCCATGACAGATGAAGCAGGACCTGCCAGATCATCCTTACAGTACCTGGGACAAGTTAAAGTGTGCATGCTGAATTGGTCTATGCACCAACCCACAGGACCAGAGACTAAAAAAGGAGAGATCCAGGGCTCTCTATCCTGAGCATTTCCTGTTGGAGCAGCATTTCTACTAGCAACAGAATGGCCCCACCAGGGGCCCACCCTCTTGAATACTGTAAGATAGTAGAATTAAAATCCTTTCCCTTGCTCCTCCTGGAAAACTTCTGTCACAGCTCTTCATACCACCAGTTCCCTTAATTTCTTCTCTAACCTTCCTGAAGGACACTGCATGGCCCCACCAGGCTAACTGGCTAGCTCACGGGAATAGTGCCAAAGTTTATGCTGGAGCTTACTTTGCCATGTTCTGTTTACTTCATCACAGGTCCCATGTGCTTTGGGTGGTTTTGGCATAAATCTACATGGTGAGAGGAGGAAGAGACAACTGCCTCCCTCCATGGGCTTCTTCAACTGGTGACTCTGGAGGCTGAGCTGGCGGGCTTTCAAAAGGGCTGTCTGGGCTGAGCAAAAAGCTTCTGTTCAAAACAGCCTAATAAAATTCTATTCATCTACTCATTTGAGGAAAGTAATTTTTGTTTTGGACAGGAAAGTAAAAGATCATTAGACTTCACCAAGAGAATAGTCAAGCACATTTTGTGCTTGAGCATGTAATTTTTAATTATATTTCAAGGCTGACTTAAGATGCCTACCCCAAGATCTAAAATACAGTGGGACATACTGATTCCTTCTGCTCCAAAAGGCGCCCCTTCAACAACAAAAGGCCAAGAAGAATTGGTAACAGGCTGATTTTAGTATCACCAAAAGGAAACAGGTTTGCTCCATGACAGCCATATCAGTACACATGTATTTAAAGATCCTGACTAAAAAATATCATCCCACAATGTTTTGCAAAACAGAGGAGTTTAGTAAACTACAAACTTTAGAGTCTGTTATCTCTAAGCAATAACTATAAAAAGCAACATATATGACACACCACCATAAAAGCTGAAAGTAAAGACAAACAGTACAAAGTGATACACGTACCCTGGTTATTTTCTAAGTCTTCGTTTTGTGACTGTAATGAGAAACAAGGTTAATACCAGAGATCATCTGTAATGGGAAACTACAAGTCTGAGATGACATAGCAAATGGGGCTGGCCAGTAAGGCACAAAAGCTTTCCTTTGCACATTGGTGTCTGACAGGTTTGCAGCAAACAAACTCAACCAATGGTTGAAATGGAAAAAAATGTGCAGTCTTACTGTTTATATAGAAGGATGTTTTTTCCCCCTTTTACTGAAAAGTGATGGACATCAGGAAGGTGTTTGAGTGATAAAAAGATTCTGACAAACATTCATTTACACACCAAGTTTTGTTTTGTAATGTGGTGAGTGAAATGAGCAGCTGATTTATACTCTGGCTAGATGCAGGCAGACACGGTCATATTTTTCTAGACAGCTTTGCCAATGCAATTTGATCATGACCTGCACTGCCCTTGTTATTACAGTCCTGGATCTCATTTGGGGCAGAGAGAGACTGCCAATTGTGGCAAGCGGTGTGTGGTGTGCTGGCAATTTTAATAAGAGAGACTTTAGGAATTAGGATGAGACTAAACTCATTTTCACTTATAGCCAAAAGGGATTTGAACCCAGAAGTACAAAGCCAGTGGCATTAACCTACTATACCACCTAGGGAGTTTAATACCTTGGCTTGTAATGTTTATACCTCTACTTAAGAGCTGGCACTCACATTTCTTCTACTACTGTTTTCAAACCTAATTCTCCTCCTGACCCGGGCAATAGAAACAATTGAGAAAGTGTTGCAAACAACAAGAGACCCAGGCAAAGCCTCTTAATTCAGTGGAAGTTAACATGAAAGGCAATCTAGGGACACATTTTATTTTACCTCTGTGAGAAACACAGTACGTTCCTTCTTACCAAACCTTCCTGTTAACTAAAGTACAGTTATGTCCCAAGGCTTGTATTCTCTAGATGAAGCTGTTAAGTGGCTTTCCAAAGTAAGTGGCTTCAAAGGGACTGTGCTTCAAATGCCATGACCCTTTTAAAGCCAGCTGGTTTGTAAACCTGGCACTTTCTCCTGTGCTCCCTACTCATGGGCCACAGGAGTTTTTTGGCTCTCCCCCAACAATCATCCAAAACTGACCATCTGCAGATTTAGGTAAGTGGGATTGTGTCGTCTTGTAAAGTTAGTCTCTTTAAAGGGGACTTTCACTAATAATTGAAACATTGAAATGAAAGACTAATTTAATACAAAAATACCTCAATTTCTCATGAGATACAGATTTCTTATGAGAGGATGGTCTAGATAATACTTAGTCCTGCCATGAGTGAAGGGGACTAGATGACCTCTCGAGATCCCTTCTAGTGCTATGTTGGAATTCTGTTAAAAATCAGCAATTTTGTTTGAAAACTATGCAAATCACTAAATGCTGCTCCTAGAACTTTCCCTTCTGCCACTGTAACCCAGAGAATCTTATGCAGTTGCAAACTCCATAGCAGCTCTAATAGCTAAACAGCCTGAAGAGAACATGACCACTGTTCAGTTATTAGCAATGTGCTAGTTTAATAAAACCTCTCCACATTTTTAATCCTTTGCACTGGTGCCCAAGTTACAAATCTTGCCACAATTCAACATTTTAAAAACTGTACACATGAATCAGTTTCAATTATGCTGTCAATCCATTAATCCTCTAGGTTGACAAAAATTGGCCAATCTATTATAATTTTAAACAACAAAGGAATAGGAAATATAAGAATAATATTCAGCGTAAGATTTAACATTCTTATAGCTTCATTTGCTGATAGCATAACTGTCTAGGCTTTTTTACATTTCCTAAATCTGATCCCATTTTAAGGAGCAAGAACAATTCAAGCAAATACAAATGTAAACAGAGTCATGTTACAGGCTGCAATAGTCAAGGACAAGAAGGCAATTGATTTGACAAATTTAAGGCCAGCTATTTATAGTTTGAAGTATACTGTACTTTTTCATGGCACTTAAAACACCAAAAGTTAGCAGTGAGAGACAAAATTAAATAGGAGTATACATATTTATACTGTATGCGATATATACAAATAACTTGTTTCTAAAATAGAATGTTTGTCAAGTTTTTCCTGCCCAGCTAAAATTGGCTCTGAAAGCTCATTTGTGTTTGGCTGCCATGCACACATCTTAAAGTAATGTCACTGTTTTACTCTAGAGCAAACTGTGACTTGTTAAATCCAAAACAGACCACTCCTTAATTGGTTAAGTCACTAAGGATCATTAAATGCCCCAACGTTTTTTTTCTTAAATACAGCTAAATTCAATTATTTCTCAAGAGAACAGCAAACACTTTCGTTAACAATTAGCATGCTGTTCTATTCTACAGTAACAAAGCTCACTATTATACAAATCAGATTTTGGTCATGCAGCAATAGACCATCCTCACAATAATCTGTCTTGTATTTCAGTCAGTCTAGAAAAAAGAAGCACTGTTCAATGTTTCACTAACAGGTCATCCTTGCCACTCCATACTCCAAGCTGACAACAGCAGGCTCAGCTTTTGACAACTCCTCCATGTATTCACTGTAGCGATTGTCTGCTGTGTTGCTGCCCTCTATAGTCCGAATGGAGTCATTCATCGGTAACAGAGGCTGCTCCTTCTTAAAGCTTGGAGAAGTTTTAAGTGCTGGTGAAGCAGGATGGACAGACTGCAATGGTTCCTTAGTGAGGAGTTCTTCTGGTTGCCTGTTTCTTTGTTTCATTTTCTGAAATATAACAGGATCTATTAAAATTATTGTTCCTAGTACCCATCATTACCTGGGATAAAAATAAAAATTAAAAGCCAAGCTAATTAGACGACTTTCAACAGACTTGTCCAAAGCCTCGTCCTGACGGGTTGGTTTGGCCTTTTGAGCAGTATCATAACAGTATACCAACTCCCAGCTACGCAGAGTGGAATTTTCAAAGTCGCTAGAGACACCGATTGTGTAAAAATCCTGCTAAATGTATAACAAAAACTATAACAAACCAACCATTTCTCAACATTCAACCCAAGAATCTGGCCACATAAGGAAGCCAAAACACTCCCTTTCAAAGCAGAGTATAATAAACTAAAATGGGTCAAGATTCAGTTGCGAATTTCCATGCAACTGTGGATAATTACTTAAAAAAAAAATCAATCAAGATGTTAGGAGATATAAAATATTTGAGATTATGTCTTAGAATATCAAGATTTTAGATTAAATTACAGGCTTTAAAGAGGAGGTTTTCAGATTACTTAACATGGATCTGTGACATTATGACAGGATTATCCTAACAATCCTTATATTAAAAAGCTTTGCTTCCCAAAGTATCATACATAGGAGGAGAGAAACTTCAATTTGGCATTCCAAGATTTTTGCTACAAATAGCAACACTAATTTGTTCCTTTGAGAACTTTGGATGGTTAATGACATTTTAATTTCAAGTTTTCAGCATTTTAATTGATCACTATAAAAAAGTTTAGTAAAATATAATTTAAGAATCAGTCAACTCTAAATCCTGCTTCACAAGTTTGTACTACAATAAGTGACAATACTTAGCTACAATAGACTTGCCAGATACCAATTTAAAGGGCTGCACAAAAAGCGCCTGGTGGTGGTCACACTGTGGGCATGTTGTGGCCTGTGGTAGGCTGACCCATCTCCAGTTGGATCTATTCTAGTCCTTACAAATCCTAGCCATATTTTGAAGAGACATCTTTCCAGAGACATCCTCCCCCGCACCCCAACTCCCTGATCTTCAGGTTACTGTAATGGTGGAACTAAAGAAGAAAAGGACCAACAAAAGGCAGCAGTTGAGCATGAGTTAGATTACCCAGTTGGAAGATCAGGAGAGAATGGTGGAAAGGCACCTGAGTCATATTAACAATGGCTCAGGTAATTAAAAGATTTCTGTCCTCCTTGGTAGATATTATAGAGAAAGGATGCACAATTGTAAGGATGGGTGATTAGTCACACAGTATATATCTGTCTGGGAGAGAATTTAACCAGTATTAAATGAACTGCTCTTCTGGTGTGAAGCTTTTCCTGCTAACAAAGGACAATGCATAGTACAACAGGACAGAATGATTTCAGTTTAAGAGCAAAATGTTTGGAGCCTACGTAATCTTGTATGACTACCCAATGCCAGACACACAACAAAATCAATGCAAACTAAACTTTACTTTAAAAAAGCTACACATAATAAGTGCTGTGTCATATAATAAGGCTATAAGTTTCATTGTTGTAAGATTATGAAAATGAACTTAGATCTCAGAGTAAGTTTATTTCTTATTTTACAATACTCACAGCTTCCAGTTCTTTAAAGTCTTTCTCCAGTTGTTTATTTTGTTCACTCATGGTCATGATGAGATTAAATACAGATTGCCTGGGGTGCATAGTTCGGTCAAACTGATGGTACATATTTCTCCAAAACCTGTGTGTACCAAAACATAAAACTGTTTTAACAAGCTAGTCTAACAATAGAAGTGAAGCAAATATAATGTACCTAATGAAACTTACTTAAAATTGAAGGACACTGTGTTAGGCTCCAAGAGGACAAGTTTCTGAGAAAAATCTCGATTGTATAGAGGATTAAGATACTTCTTTTGTTCATCCAGAAGGAATGGCCATAAGGAATAAGTTTTCTCTTTCAATCTTAAGGTAAGCAGAAATGAAAGTCAAGACACTGGGTGAAAAGTAGTAATATTAGCTCTCAGTCTTACAGTTCACCTCAGTCAAAACAACAAATCCAAACTAGACTGTTGCTTTTCACCTCCACAATTGCCCGAAATGCAGTCATGAATTTAGAATGAGACAGACTACCCAGTTCTTCTATCTGTCCATCTCATGAATTTATAAAACTCCTTTTCACCCGGGTGGCCAAGCACCAAATATTCTTGGGATAATGGAATTTCTGAAACAGTTCTCACGTCACCAACTACTTCGAGAACATTTAACTTATTATATACAATATAGGTAATAAATCTGAGTGATTATTTTAGCCACCACCATATTCTTTATGAGATTTATAGTAACAAGATGTATCATTACAGGGTGTAATCTTCCCCCCTTTTAAAAGAAGACTTAATATATAAGGCTCCTTGGACCTCTCTCCAGGCCTTTTGTCATACATCTTGAGCTCAATAACACCTATACCTCAGTTTTAGCCATATCCCAGGAATAAACAAAAATACTAATTTTATTATTGGGTTTAGAGCTAAATAGTGCTTTAGGAAACAATGCTTTGCATAGTTGCAAGAAATGACTCTGAGGGGAAGAAAAACAAAAAAAACTTGGGCACTTCAGATTACTGGACAAAATAGTACTAAATGTACAAGGAGGAATAATTCTGAAATAGAAGGAGAATGGGCTCTGACTTAAGTTTTTACCCCTCATTAACTTAAATCGTTTTTGAAAAAAATGCTGGGGGTGGGAAGTCTAAAAATGCCTTGATTTTTTTCCTTTATGAAATATGGGTATATGTTTTTTCCTTTCAAAATTAGAAAGAGGGTCTTTAGTATCAGACGTGTGAGAATCATTGCTGCTTTCCAATGCAGTTCAGCTATTCTTTCCCCATTATAGATCATGTCTAGTTGCTTTTATTGAGAGTCCCAGCTGAAGATTTATACAAGTTCTTAGTTTACTGGAGTAAATGAAGAACATTTGCAATAAGTCAGCTTACTTTAGTTCTTCTCGTTCTTTTTGGCAGTTTCCAAGGAAGTTTCCAAATTGGCATGAATGGACGTGTTCATGGATCTGAAGGAGAAAAGCTTCATTGTATTCAAAGGCTTGTGGAAACTGCTCTGTGAGATGCCACACACCTTCTAAAAACTGAGTGAACACTGGAGAGATTTCCTTTGGGTCACCATCCAATTGACCACATCTACAAAAAATTCCACAAAGACATCAGGGAAATCCAGAAATTGTTTTAAAATGTGAATAAGCTTTAAAAAACAAACAAAAAACACTGACAAAATCTTCTGCATTTATTTTGACTGGACAATCAGGAAATACATTCATTTCAATAAGGTACATATTTAAGACCTGTAGGGCAACTCCACCCCAGATAAGTCATGATGTGGAAGGACACTCCAGGACAAAACACCATGTTTCATGGACTTACCTGGCTAGAATAGCAGAGCCACAAAAGAGACAATTTTGTTTTCAATTTTTAATTTAATTAACGGGCTCAGTTTACGCAGCTCAAGAGTAAATGGCCTGGTTTTAGAGGAAAAATGGTGTCAAATTTGGCTTCTAAATCCATGTTGAGATAATACTTCCTTTTCATCCTGAGTTTTCAGCATCACATTATGGACATACAATTATATTTGTAGTGAATAATATACAACAGAAGGCTAGTTAAGTAGCTCTTTAACATCTGGTATTGTGATAGGCCTCAGTACTGCACATTCAGAATCTACCAACTTGAAATAATTGGTAGTCTCCCCACTGTCTTTGTCAGAGAAGATAGGGTATGCCTGCACTGCATCTAGGAGTGAGAATCCCAGTCCAGGTCCAGTGACTTCTGCAAGTGGGGCCTGTGCTAGTATGCTAAAAATAGTTATGTAGATGGTGCTCTGACATTGTGGCTTGGGCTCTGAAGCCTGGGAGTAGGTGGGGGGTTTCAGAGCATGAGCTTCAGCCCAAGCCACAACATCAAAGCACCACCTATGCAGCTATATTTAGTGTGCTAGCACAGGCCCCGCTAGCACAAGTCAGTGGACCTCAGTTGGGAGGCTCACTTCCAGATGCAGTGTAGCCATACCACAGGTTTACTATGTGAACTACCACAGCTAGCAGGACTTTGCTCCAAAACACCAAGAATAAAAGAAGACCAAAAAGAATTGGGAATTTACAGAACCGATAATAAACTATTAAATGTATATGGAGCTTATCAACCGAACATCTGACAGTTAACAGCAATCATTTAAGTGGTATTTTCAAATTCATTAATGTATTTTTCAAGAAAAAAAATACATTGTAACAAACTCATCAGCTTCCTTAGCCTACAGCACAACTCAGTTTCATATATTCTGAATGGCTGAAGAAAAGTGATAAATCAGTGCTGCAGTCTCTAAACACACACACATGCAGCTCCAAGCCATCAAGCTCAATGAGTTAAATGCCCAATTACTGCAGGATTCACAGTTCTAGGGCAACAAAAGTGAGGCTCAGACACCACAGTGATGGACACCCATAGGAGCCTCACTTGCTAACTTTTATCGGTTTCCTCTATTGTCAGCCAATTCTTGGTAGCCCTGAAGTTTATATTTGCGATATGGAAACAATTATCCCATGGGCATTTGAATAAGCAGCAGGTAACAAAACACACAGCCTGTTGCAGAGCTGGCTTACTTAGAGTCACAGAATCCTAGCAACACTGCAGCAGTAGTTAATATAAGTATTAGAGGTTCCATAAAATATTGATGCAGAATACTGAGTCCTGTTTAGTAGCATATTTACAACTCAATTGACTGTGTGATACCTTTGCACTAACTGTAAAATTCTACTTTAGTTGAAAAATGTTGTCTACCTGTCAGAAAATTTGTGTCCAAAAGAGATCCAGTCCTTCTCTATCAAAACCTAGAAGAGAGAGGCATCAAATGTAAAGAAATTATGAACTTCTAGATCTGTGCATTTATCCTGATAGATCATCTATCTATATGTTTTGTTTTGATTTAAATTTATTCACTGTGTGTTACTGCACTTTACACCACTTTGCATTTCTTTTGGTTTCTTGGCATAGTCTTCAGTACCTTCAAGGACCCTCTCAAAGGACAGCTGAACTAATACATTTGTAACAACTCTGAAAACTTTGTTTACATTTTTAAAAAAAAGTTTTATTGTTAATCGACTCAACTGTCTGCCTGATAATCATTATAATGGCTATGTTAAACCAACTGCACTTTTTAGAGTAAAAAAGAGCCTCATTAATTCACATAAATGACTGGGAAACAGATTGTTAGTAGCTGATGTTTGCAAATTAGTGAGTAGGTGAACAAAAACGCAAGATGAATGTGTTACCATATGTAATTCATCAACAGTAGTTTTAATTTATAATACATAACAGTATCAGAGTAAAATGTAATTTAGTACATTTGTAATAATAAAATCTTGGTAACGTTAGGAATGTAGGGACTGCCCCATCAGATCAGACTGGCATCCTGCCTGCTAGTGGCCAATACCAAGTACTTCAGATAGGTTCAATACATAATTACTTTAAATACACACTTTGCTGCTCACTGACTGTTTTGATTAAGGGTATAGAGCTCTCCTTTAGAAATACATTAAACTATATGGAAAAGAACTGCAAGATTTCTGTGCATCCATCTCATCATTTTTGGTTTGGTTTGGTTTTTTTACAAAAGGCATTCGTTTATGCTGTTACACTGCACGCTTAGTTCTCTTCGATTTAGCGTGTGAGAACAAAAAGAACCATCTAGTTATCCGAGTAGATGCTTACCATGAAGCCTCTGATTGTTCTGTAATGCGAATCCAACAAGAGAGATCCAAGGGAACAAACTTGGGAAGTCCTGTCCCAGCCATCAGAGCAATGAACTAGCACAGTCGCATTTTCAACTGCTACTGCCTGTAAAGTGGAAAACAAAGTCTAGTAATGTGTGTTCCAAAAAGAGGTAAGTTCCTAGCATAGCCCATATTTAATGGCAGCACTTGAAACTCATCTGGCAATACACACAGAAATTATTGTGTGTGTGAAAATGTGCTGCAGTCAATTAAAGCTGGGATCTCCCCTTTGCAATGCTATAATGCTCCCCATAAAGATCACAAGATCCAGTTTCCTGCTTGCCCATTGAAGGGGCAAGAACTACTAAGGTGGCTTCTCATTTTATTGTCCACCTTCCATCACTTCCAAGAAGTTAAAGTACCCAGAAGCATCTACAGTCTCCATGGACTGCTAGGAAAAAGCCTGACTACACATCCCAGAAATCCAAACCAAATAAGGACTACTTGGCTTTTTTTTTTTTTTAAATCCTCAGTCTACTCCACCCCTCAAGAATATGGAAGCATGTAGAGCAAGTAGCTTGGACTCAGGGATTGACTACACTACAAGTTATGTCAGTATAACTTATGTTGCTCACCCCCCTGAGTGATGTAAGTTACACCAACATAACTGCCAGTGTGGACAGTGCTATGTCAATGGGAAACCTTCTCCTGCTGCCATAACTACCACGTCTCGCGGAGGTGGTTTTATTATGCCAACAGGAGAGCTCTCTCCCATTGGCATAGACTGTCTTCACCAAAGGCGCTACAGCTGCACCCCTGTAACACTTCTAGAGTAGTCTAGCCCTCAGTCAAATAGGAATTTATGCCTCATTCATCTAATCATTTGCAGGTCACATTTAAGAGATGTGCCAGCATTCTAACCTGTAAATCGCCTCAAGCACTACTTCAGCTAGGAGAAAGTTTTGAGGCAAGAATTAGTGCTTCACAAAATACAAAGTATTTTCTACTTTTTATGAGCCTCATGTATATGTGATTGTGCCAGATTCACATGCACTGAGACATGTTTTTCCACAGAGCTCTATCAGCAGTATCCCACAGTATAAATATAGGTTTCCAACATGCCAAAAAAAGTACACACACAGTGAATTCATCCATAGATGAAGTCATGCATGTTAGATTTAGCAGATAAGAGACAAAACAGCATACGTAAAGAGTGCCTCAAGGTGACAAAGGTTGCAAGGCGTAAACACCTCAGAAAAGCATCAGGTACATTAAGAGCCCCAACACACTGACATCCCTACTTACAGGTTGATACCCCTCTTAAAACGTGACCTGCAAATATTTAGATGCAAAGAGAGCGGCGTACATACAGATTTGTTCTAATGAACAAGGGCACTCAGTATACAACCACTTCAACCTACCCTTTCCCTGCCCACTAATTCAGGTCCCCTGACGTCACAATCAGCTATCTACTTCAGTGTCACCCTAACACAAGTTGTTCTGTGACAAAGTTATCACAGAACATCACTTGTAGTAGCCTATGAATGAGTCAGGGTTTTAATCAGGGTGGATAGAAATCAATTTTTTTTTAAATTAAAATAATATCAGATTTTTTTTATTTAAATCGATTTTTTTGATAAAATGCTTTTTGAGGAAAACACCTATCTAAAGATAGTTTTAATTAAGAAACATTATAGCTCAAAGATATCTCCTCATGGAATGGGGATTATAAATTCTATTTCTATAGTATGAGACAATATATTCACGTAAAAAGCAACAGAGGGTCCTGTGGCACCTTTAAGACTAACAGAAGTATTGGAGCATAAGCTTTCGTGGGTGAATGCCCACTTCATGTAATGTTTAAGAAATGTTTTGTAAATGAATTTCAATAGTTCATGGATTAGGGGCCCAATCTTATGGGGTTCCAGGGGCTTCTGTATAGATTATTTAAGTTAATCTTTCTATCTACCCAATGGGACTCAGTGCTCAGTCTAGAAGATACCATCAGAGATGCTTAGTTTTGCAGTTCTCAAACTGTCTCCAGAGATAACATGCTTGTTATCAACAAAAATGTTTTTAAATAAATAATATAGAGAGGTGAAAAATAAAACATCAACCCTATTGTCCCTCTGCAAATCTGTGTACACAGAGTCAATCCCTTACCTCTCTCTAAAAGTGCAAAGTTTCAAAAAGTTCAATGAATAGAAGATTGTTGGGGGCGGAATAGATCTGGACAAGGAGAAGAAGTCTGGAGATAAATGTGAGAAAGGAGGAACAGGCAGTAGAAACAAAAGCGAAACTGTTTGAGCAGCATATTCCAGAAGTCTTGAGGTCTTTCTGAGTGTAGCCTTCATTGATTTGAGATCTACCATACCATTCTCTCACTAGAAGGAAAAACCTATAATGGCAGCAGGCCGTAAGAGAGACCCACTTTGGGAATATTTTAATGAAGTTCCTCTACCTGTGGGTAAGACAGGCATGCGTGCAAAATGCAAACAGTGCAACAAAGAAATGCAAGACCTGGTTGCCCGAATGAAATATCATGAGAAGTGTTCCCTCTCAGGAGGAAGCTGCATTGAAGATGATGAAAGGAACATGTCTGAACATGCAGGATCTTCAGGTTGGTAAACTTTTTTATTTCATACTTCTTTCTTAAGGACTGCCTGTCTTCCTTCTGGACTACTCTTGAATTCTCATGTTTGAGCAAAAAATATAGTTGTTACTCTATGGTACTATCATTTTAGATGCAGTTGTGATAAAAAATAAATAGCTGAAATAGGCAGATCTCCCTTTTACAATTTCACCTTTAAAGTAGTACTGAGTGTCAGTGAATGCAATGAGTAATACTAAATGAGCAGTATGTAATAATAATTAAATAACTGCATTGACTTATTTTGTTTAGGAGAATCCATCCTCAACATACAGGATTCTGAAGACTATCCACCTTCAAACTCATCATCATTTTCTATAGTTTCAGAGTTATCTGCCAATGACAGTGTTTCAGTCACATCATGTATGTCACATAACCACAGTATATCACCTGTAGCAAAAAGAAAAAAAAAAAAATCTCCATCATCCAGAAACAACCATAGAGAAGTCTGTGATAAGAACCAGCAGATTAGAGGTAACTGATGAAAAAATTACCTGGTTTGTTTATGCAACAAACTCTCCTTTCCGTATGATTGAGAACCCACACTTCATTAACATGGTTCAGTCATTAAGACCAGGATACAGTCCACCCAACAGAGCAGATGTCGCAAGCAAATTGCTGGATAAAGTGTATGAAAGAGAAATTGAGCAGTGTGCAAAACGTCTAGAGGGTGAAATTGTTAACCTGAGTCTTGATGGGTGAAGCAATGTCCACAATGATCCTGTTGTATGTGCCTGTGTGACAACAGAGGAAGGGAATGTCTTCCTTATAGAAACAATTGATACATCAGGAAATGCACACACAGCAGAATACTTACAATACTTATCCAAGATAAGAAGAAATTTAGAAGAGAGTCCCAAGCTAATAACGTACGGTTGCAGTGTTCATTTGATGCACCTCCTAGCCAAAGACTTCAGTGTTCCAGAAAGAAAGGCTAATGTTGTGGAAATTGCAAAATACTTCCGTAACAATCACTTTGCACCAGCTGCTCTGAAAGAAGTGGGAGGAACCAAGCTAACTCTCCCACAAGACGTGCGATGGAACTCAGTAGGGGGCTGTTTTGAGCACTATATCAAGAACTGGCCTAATCTGATGACAGTTTGTGAACAAAATGTGAAAAAATAGATGGCACTGTCACAGCTAAAGTTCTCAACATTGGGCTTAAGAGAAATGTTGAACACATACTGAGTACCCTGAAGCCTATTTCTGTAGCCTTGAACAAAATGCAGAGAAATAGCTGCTTTGGAGGGATAGCTCAGTGGTTTGAGCATTGGCCTGCTAAACCCAGGGTTGTGAGTTCAATCCTTGAGGGGGCCACTTAGGGATCTGGGGCAAAAATCAGTACTTGGTCCTGCTAGTGAAGGCAGGGGGCTGGACTCGATGACCTTTCAAGGTCCCTTCCAGTTCTAGGAGATAGGATATTTCCATTAATTTATTTAATTTATATTGCTGATGCTGTTGAAATTTGGAAGGAACTGAATGATCTTAAAAAAAGAAATATGCAATGACAGAGTTAACTTACAAGCATTAAAAAAAATGAATGGGACAAGCACTATCTCCAGCTTATTTTCTTGCAAATATTCTCAATACTTTGTACCAGGGTCAAACCTTAACTGCTGAAGAAGAGGAGTTGGCTATGACATGGACATCCAGCAATCATCCCTCCATAATGCCAACTATAATAAACTTCAGAGCTAAGGGTGAACCATTCAAGAAATATGTTTGCTGATGATGTTTTAAAGAAAGGCATACCAGTGAACTGGTGGAAGTCATTTAAGCACTTGGACTCAGAGACTGTTGAAGTGATAATCTCACTTAACAGCAGTAGCTTCTTCTGCCGGTGTAGAAAGAACATTTTCTTCCTTTGGACTAATTCATTCCAAATTGAGAAATCATTTGGGACCCGAAAAAGCAGGAAAGCTTGTTTTTCTTTTCCAGATTATGAACAGACAGGAAAATGAAGGTGAAGACAACTGAGTTAGCTGCAGAAGCCAATATCAAGTTTCTCATGTTGACCTAGCTGACGTAGTCGATTTTTTTTTTTCAAATATTTCATTTAACTATTTTAGTTAAAAACAAATTTAACTAAAATAACCAGATGTTAAAAAATTTGAATGTTTAACTAAATGCAAAAATTCATATGCTTGTTTTGTTAAAATATTATATGTTTGCTGTTGAAGAAAAAAATCCAGAATACATAACGTTGTTGTTTTAGTTAAATAAAACAATTAAAATGTCTGTCTGGTGATGTTCTCCTCCTAATACAGCATGGCAAGAAAATCCACCAAATATTAATGATTAACCTGTTGAATTGGAGATATTTATGAAGTCATTGGGAGGTGAACTATCTGCTTCAATTACCTTTGGTAAATGAAATAACCAAACAATTATTCATTTTCTGATATAGCTGTAAAACTAAATCTGAAAAGTTTTCAAAATAAATCACTTTAAAATGTATAGTGTGTGTACCTTCTAAAAATGAAACCTATATCTCTGAGTTGTGAAGAATATGTATTAAGGTTATAACAACCAACAAGAATGCACTTTTATGTAGAAATCCATGATTAAATCGAGTCTTCCTGACTAGTGATTTAAATCATGATTTAAATCAATTTGATTTAAATCAAATCCACCCTGATTTTAATTATTATATGATGTGGATTTGCAGAGATTTTATATCTCAAGAGATATAACAAAAATAGTTGTTTTAAAACTGCAAACCACGCCATGTAATAAAAAAAAGTTGCTTACCCTATCCCTATAGGTCAGCGCCAGTGCAGTTCTTTGATAGTTGTGTATCAGAGTATGTTGGGGGGGACTCTGAGTAGGAATTGGCTGATTTGATTCTGAAAAGACTTGAACTAAAAAGAAAGAAAGAAGTAAAGTTAGAGTTGTGGGACTGGTCCCCTGCTCACCCCTACTATGTGGAACACACAGAACATTTAGCTTCCTCCATCCCCATATTCATATATTTACAGGTCAGGCTACATAGCACAAAACTTGGGTAACCTAACATCCTTTCTTCACACTGGTAGGTGGGCAGCCTTCAAAGAAACCTAAAATATTAGGAGGCACATCTGTTCTCTCTAAATATACAGAAACATGTTCTGTTTACATGCTGATGTACTTGGTGTGTAGTTATTTCTAACATAATTAAGATTAATAATGAAGCAAAACATCGACCACTGAGATTATAGCAGCAGCCATCCCCAGTTTACACCTGACAGAATGGTTCTGCCTGTCACCAATCACCATCCCTCCCCCAGAGAAAGAAGGAGCATATGAATTACTTTGGCTAAGAAGATAGCAGCATCCAATACAGCTTTGATATGACGCAGCCAGCCAGAGTTCTCCAAACCAGACAAGAAACTGTTGACAGACAAAGCTTTTGTACCACTGACTGAAATAGAAAGAAAAAAGGCGTTAGAACTTTCTATGGAGCTGTAGCTCTCTAGGTGGAGAAAAATAAAATAATTACAGGATAGGCTGATATTCCTCCGAGTTTAAAAATCTATTTGAATTATTCTCCTCTTTTGGTAAAAGTGTCAGATTCCTAATGTTTCAGAAATGCAAACATGAGTAATAAATAAAATCCTTCAGCTAATATAGATCTTGCAGGTATCTGATCATGAGTTACAGAAATGAAGAGATACAATAACTCCTCACTTAACGTTGTAGTTATGTTCCTGAAAAATGCGACTAAGTGAAATGATGTTAAGCGAATCCAATTTCCCCATAAGAATGAATGTAAATGGGGGGGGGTTAGGTTCCAGGGGAAATTTTTTTGCCATACTGTACAGTACTATAGTTGGGAGGTGCCCTCGCCTTACCCCACACAGGCATAGCCCACTGGCACTGGAGACAATGAGGCAGGCATGGAGGCTGAAGGTGCTGTAGGCTAGGAGAAGCACGTTGCACAGCAGCAGCTTCCCCTACTCTGCAAGCACCGGGGTGGGGGGGCTCAACCCTCGGCCCGACCACGCCTCCCGTTCCCCTAAGCCCCCACCCTTAACCCACCTCTTCTTCCCCCCCTCCGCACATCGGTCCTCACTCCTCCCCCTCCCTCCTCTGCCTCCTGCCCACAGCAATCAGCTGGCTTGCAGCATTCAGGAGGCAGGAGGAAGGGGGGAGGAGTGAGGACACAGTGCGCAGGCTCCCCCTCCCTCCTGAACACCGCAAGCCAGCTGATTGCCACAGGCAGGAGGCAGGGGGGAGGAGCGAGGACGTGGCGCGCAGTCTCCTCCCTCCCCCCCGCCCACAGCAATCAGCTGGTTTGTGGCGTTCGGGGGCAGGGGGGAAGCCTGCGCACCAAGTCCTCGCTGCTCCCCCCTCCCTCCTGAACACCTCAAGCCAGCTGATTGCCGCGGGCAGGAGGAGGAGGGGGAAGGCACTGATCCGCAGAGTCTGCCGGCGGGCGGGAGGCGCTGGGGTGGGGGGGGCGTAAGGGAGCTGATAGGGGGGTTGCCAGCTGTGGACAAAGCATTATAGCGAAGCATTGCACAACTTTAAATGGAGCATGTTCTGTAATTGAGCAGGGACGTAAGATTGAAACAACGTTAAGCGAGAGGACGTTAAGTGGGGAGTTACTGTACTAAGTCACCACTGTGGTCAAAATGTAAGGACAACATTCAAGGAAATGGGATTAGTGGTGCCCAGTAGGAAGAGCTACCTAATTTAACAGAAGAAGGACAGCACAAGATAAACATGCCACAATCCCAACAGCCTATCAAAAATATTTACCTGGGGAGTAAATCACATAACCAGACAATGTTTACAGTTTTGAACAGTTATCAATGATTACTCCAGTAAATCACTTTCTTTAAATAATAAAGTAAAAGTAAAAAAAAAAAAAAAAAAAAAAAAAAAAATTAATGGAAATATCCTATCTCCTAGAACTGGAAGGGACCTTGAAAGGTCATCGAGTCCAGCCCCCTGCCTTCACTAGCAGGACCAAGTACTGATTTTGCCCCAGATCCCTTGGTGGCCCCCTCAAGGACTGAACTCACAACCCTGGGTTTAGCAGGCCAATGCTCAAACCATTGAGCTATCCCTCCCCCCTATATGTAGTGCTTGTATATGCAATGAACTGACAACCTTGGACAGTGAGGCCCTCTGTGTATCTGCAGAACAGATGTGCTGCTGCTTCCTTACTGTAAGTTCCTCCATATTGCCTCACTAATGTACCTCAGATGCGATACAGTGGGGGAGGGAAATTAAGGGGAAATCATTAATAGGAGAGGGTAGTTCACCCTCAATCATTCTAATTTCTCCCATCTTCTGAGAGTATCAATGTGGGTGCTTCATTGCTGTTGAACAAGAAGGGCTATTTTTTTTTGTGATGTGCACAATTATCAGTCCTCAAAAAACAGGACTTAGGACATCAAGTAATCATAAGATGGTAATAGCTTTTTGCCTGTAATTCACTTTGAATCACACATTACTCTGACTGCCAAGCAACCAGTCTGGTTGAACCAAGTCAAGTAAATCAAAATAGTTTTGCACTATTGATCCTATCTGATTGAGAGGTCTGGGCATCAAAATGAAACAGCTACCCACTTGGCTGCCACAAGATCACATGACCATGTGAGTTAAGAGAATTTTTAGTAGAGAGTGAGTGAAGATGTAGCAGTTAGTGCAAAATCAATCCTTTTAGAACTGGTCTCTGATTTCTGAGAGTGAAAGTAAGTGCAGGTACATTTTATAGCACTCAGATGTCAGAGTATTTTATCTGTGAGTGCAATCAAGCATTTCAACATTTAAGTCCTATTGAAAAATCAGGGGTAATACATGCATGTTATAAACCCCAATGGTTTTTTCCTGTAAACCATCTGACATGCTAACAGAATTTGCCTACTTCCACCCAAGACACATTACATGTTAAACTATTTTCCTTAAGACAAATGACTGACAATTCATAAGAGCTCATTGCCCAGGAATTGTGATTAACACTAGCACCTGCCCCTCAGAACTCCATAACAGACACTAAATTCACTGCTGTCGGTAACAAAGTTTGGAAGTTCCTTGGTGTTTTGCATAGACTAACATTAAAAGACCAATGACATGAGAAGGTCACTTATCCTATTTTTAATCATATTCTGTTACACCAGAGTTAGAACAATAAAACATACCTTCTAAAAGTTTCTGCAGGCTGGATCTCATTACATGAATGTTTTCAATTCCAACAAACTGGAATCTAATGTTAGCATAGTTGTCTTCATTTTCATAGCCTTTACCTGCTGCTCTGTTTGCCATTGCATTAAGCTTAGTGAAAGAAAATGCAAATATTTAAAATCAAGAGTTAAAAAGTAAATTGTAAAATCAAAATATAGATTAAGTAACCAAACATCTTCAGCAGGACACTCAGTTAAAAAACAAAACTAACACACACATACCATAAACATCCTTATGGATATCAGATCTGTGGCAGACTAATCTGAAAGGATTACTCTGACATGAGAATGACACAACATGTGGGGGGATGTGATATGTAGACTATGAAAAGTAAAAACAATCAGATGTTGAGAGCTGACAAATGTGAATACTATATCCTAATTCTCCTTTTCCCAAATCACAATTGCTTATTTGAAAGATGCCACACAGTAATTAGCCTAAAAGAAAAAGTTAGTACTATGAAGTGTTAAGATACCTGAAGTGTGTAATTTGAAGGGAAAAAAAGATCAGTGTATCCTAAGTAATATGAAATCTACAAAATTATGAGGTACCAAAAACAGATCCAGCTGGGCTGGTTCCATTTCACTCAACAAGCCAGCACTTTTTTCTGGAGGCTTCCTCTTGTGCTCCAGAATCTAATGTTTTACAATTAAAATTTAATCTTCTAGTCCTTATGATCAAATACATTTAAAAATAAGAACTTTTGAGTGGAACCAACAAATATATCTGCCAAAGTCTGCAACTATGGCTCCAATAAATATCAGCTGCACCACTCTTCGCAGTGCAGTGCTAATGCTGAACTTTAATAGCTGATCAGATATGAACAATTAACTATTTTATTGCTGACCAAAACATGTAAAAAAGAGGAGATCTACAGTCTACTTTAAGTGACATCTCATTTTGATATCACATATGGATGGAACTTGGTTATAAGTAGAGTTTAGGAAATAATCACCACTTGATATGTCCACCCCTCAATCTGATCAGTGACCAAAGAAGTAAAGATGTAGTAATGTGAAATTGCTTATTAAAATGTGGTATCTAAACAAACTCTAGGGCTTGAACACTGTCCTGCAGATGCTCTCTCTAGGTTTTACAATTTCTGTCTCCTAATTTCTCCATGCTCCATTAAGGCATACTCACTATAATTCTACAGCCCTCCAGCTCTGCATCCAATGCTATAATAAAGTTCAGATCAATGTTACACATTTCATCCCAGTTAGATAGTTAAAAGAAGTTTTAAAACTCAAGAGTCTAAAGAAATGGGTGCCCAAATTTGACTCCTAAATCTGTTTATGCACCTAAATAAGTGGCCTAATTTTCACAAGCGTTGAACACCCAACAGCTCTCATTGACTTCAATGGGAGCTACTGGTGCTCAGCACCTTTTAAAATAACATTTATTGCTTGAATATGGAGTCTTGCACTGTAGGCACCCATTTTTAAAAATCTTCACCCAAGTTCATAGGTGAAATATGTGTTTCTTCTTATTCAGGTAGCTAACCAAAATGAGTTAGCTAAACTCATCTCACATAGACCATGATCATCATATGAAACAGTAATACTTTTGGTCATTGACCTGGGACAATTCTGAATCCAATTCTGAATCTAGAGCAGGGGTTCTCAACCTCTCTCTTTATGAGGCCCACCCAATAAAAACTCCACGGCCCACCTGTGCCACAACTGTTTTTCTGCATATCCAGCTGATTAAAAGCCAGTGTCGGCATTAGGGGGTAGCAAGCAGGGCAATTGCCTGGGCAAAATGCCACAGGGGGCCCCGCGAAGCTAAGATGCTCAGGCTTTGGCTTCAGCCCCGCATGGCAGGGCTTGGGCTTTCTGCCCTGGGCCCCAGCAACTCTAATGCCGGCCCTACTCTCTGGTTTATTTTGGCAGACCCCCTGAAACCTGCTCGCAGATCCTCTAGGGACCTCGGACCCCTCGTTGAGAACCGATGCTGTAGAGATTAAACAGCATGATACAGTACACTCCCAGCACCTGAGCCACATAGTGCCCCAGTAGCACTTCCGTATGTATAAAGTGATCAAGTAAAGGAATTTAAGCTGAACCCTAAGCTGCAGCCCTGATAAAGGTACATACCTTAGGTCGAGTGTCCATGACATACATATAGTGATGAGCAGGGTTGGCTATACTGATCGCATGCAGCATATTTTCATCCTCCAGACACCTGGCACTGAAACCTGAGAGAGGTTGACTGCATCTGCAAATAGCAGCCTAGTACAGAAAACAAAGAATCAGGTAGCAACAGTATATTAAGTAACACCTCTAAAAGAATGCTTCAGACATATGCATTCTATAGAGCTGAAACACAGTTAATTCTTCTATTCTGCAGACTATGAAGTGAAAGATAAGCTGAAGAACTAAAGCAAAGATGCTATAACTTTTTAAATCAAAGTACACTTTTATAGTAGACCTTAAATTTAAGTCCCTGACTGCTGTTCATGGACTTTAAAGATCATGTGGCACTTTGATAGTGTAAAGGTTTACCAAATTTTGGAAATATGCCCAAAGATCTTAGACATCTCAGTTTACTTCCTAAAAAAAATTAAGTTTATAATACACAGCCATTTTTCTTACAATAAATGCCTGTCTCGTGTCTCTACACTCTCAGGATGTTTTCTATTGAATTATTATCTCCCTAAATACAAGATAAATCTACATTTATAATGAAGACAGTCATTTTGTGCTCTTCTACACATCATTTAGGGTATGTCTACACTACGAAAGTAGGTCTATTTTATAGAAGTCGATTTTTAGAAATTGATTTTATACAGTCGATTGCGTATGTCCACACTAAGCGCATTAAGTCAGCGGAGTGCGTCCTCACTACCATGGCTAGCATCGACTTACAGAGTGGTGCACTGTGGGTAGCTATCCCACAGTTCCTGCAGTCTCTGCCGACCACTGGAATTCTGGGTTGACCTCCCAATGCCTGATGGGGCAAAAACATTGTCGCGGGTGGTTTTGGGTACATGTCGTCAGTCGCCCCTCCCTCCGTGAAAGCAACAGCAGACAATCGTTTTGCGCCAGACACCAGGGCGATTAGAAGAGCACAGCAAGGCGCGCTGCACATCAGAGAGGCTTTGAAAACCAGTTTCAGGACTGGCCAGGCTTCGGTGTGACAGTTGTGTGTGTTTCTCCTTGATGCAAACCCACCCCCTTTGTTGATTTTAATTCCCTGTAAGCCAACCACCCTCCCCCCTTCGAAATAAAGTAACTATTGTTTTGAAACCATGCATTCTTTCTTTATTAATTAAAAAAAAAAAAAGAGAGAGAACAGACAAGGTAACCCGGATGGGGTGGGGGAGGAGGGAAGGACAAGGCCACATTGCTTATTGGAGCCACACTAAAAATCAAACTGTTTGAATGACAGCCTTCTGTTGCTTGGGTCATCCTCTGGAGTGGAGTGGCTGGGTGCCGGGAGCCTCCCCCCCTGCGTTCTTGGGCGTCTGGGTGAGGAGGGTATGGAACATGGGGAGGAGGGGAGGCGGTTATACAGTGGATGCAGCGGGGGTCTGTGCTCGTTGGCTTTCCTGCAGCTCCAACAGACGCTTCATCATGTCCATTTGCTCCCCCAACAGATGATTCATCATGTCCATTTGCTCCCCATTAGCCTCAGCATTACGTCCTGCCTCTGCTCTTCGCGTGCACTTAATTCTTTCCTGGCCTCTGCCACTGAATGCCTCCATGCATTAAGCTGTGCCCTATCAGTACGGGAGGACTGCATGAGCTTAGAAAACACGTCATCGCGAGTGCGTTTTTTTTGCCTTCTAATCTGCGATAACCTCAGGGACGGAGATGATAGGGGGAGCGTAGAAACATTCTATGCTCTACGATTCTGGGGGGACTGCATGGTCACCTGTGCTGCTGAGTTCGCCACGCTGACCAAACAGGAAATGAAATTCAAAAGTTCTCGGGGCTTTTCCTGTGTATCTGGCTAGTGCATCGGAGTTCAAAGTGAGGTCCAGAGCGGTCACAATGGAGCACTCTGGGATAGCTCCTGGAGGCCAATACCATTGATTTGCATCCACACTACCCCAAATTCGACCCAGCAAAGTCAATTTTAGCATTACTTCCCTCGCCGGGGAGGAGTACAGAAGTCGATTTTAAGAGCCCTTTAGGTTGACAGAATGGGGTTGGTTGTATGGACGCATTCATTTTTAAATCGACCTAACGCGGCTAAATTCGACCTAACCCCGTAGTGTAGACCAGGCCTTAAACTCCAGCCTGGCCAATATAAAAACTGTAGTTCTCTCCTTGACAGCAGTATTCTTTGAGGGGTGTAACGCACATTCCCTGACAGGTAACACTCACAAATACATCCACTCTGTGGATACAACTGGCAGTTGCCTATGTGTAGCTTTACAATACTGGCCCTTCAGAAACTGCTGAACTCACAGGAGCAGTTGATATAACTGCTATTCCCTCAGATATATATCAGGATTGAGATGGACTGCTGCTGCTCCATAGAAACAACCCTCCTCTATGGAGTCCCACAGGGCCTGATTTTCTCTCTTCCTGCCCTCCTTCCCTCTTTAACAAATTATTTCCACGGTTCATAGCATTTTGGAACAAAAGGATTTTATTCTTGATATTCCAACAAGTACAAAAACACAGAGGATTTGATCATCAGCTGACCTTAAAGGCCCTATTTTTGGAAGTTTTAAGAGATTCAATTGACTAGTAAAGAATTTTACAGTTGGCTAAGCAGGACCTAAGCATCTCATTAGCCATCAGCAGTGTCAGAGATTAAGGAACTAGCATTGTTCTATGAACCTGGGTTATTATACTTACCTCCCTATCTTTCCTGGACCAGTGGCATCTGTTGAGAAATAGTTTTAGCCCACTTGCGCTGAAAGGAAATCAGACTGTACCTCTTTATCTCTGTGATAATATGATAACACTGGGAATCTTCCTTTGCTTCTAAATTTGGAGCTACCAACGATTACGGGCTTGCTTGCAGTTCTGGGAACATAAAGTTCTCTGGGATAGGAGTCACAAATCTGCAGGACAAAATAAATGTACAATGTAAGTGTTTCATTTACAGACTATATCAAATCTGGTACAAGATTTCTAACAGTGGACTGCTGTCCTTGCATGAATCATGACAGCTTTGTGGATAAGAAGGTGATTATAGCAGGGCTAGATGACACAGAGGTAAAAACACTTGCACCTGGCATACAGAAATATGCCCATAATTCTTCCTAATGTACACACACCAGAAGTGATACATGGATTAAAGGGTATGAAAGAATGATGAAATGAAAATCATACGCTGTGGAAGGGGACTGAGACACCAGTGTACAGTCTATCAAAATGAGACCACAGAGAATAATTCCACAGTAGTAGTATAGAAAGATCACACCCCTTGCACCGATCCCCAACTTCACTAATGCAAGGGCAGGTTTCTCCCTCACTGAAAGAGTTGTTCTGCTGCTCCTTTACAACAGGATTTCCATGGCTTACCCTCAAAATAGGGCTGTCATTGAGGGAAAATGAGAAAGAAACCATGCTATCAAAGACTATCCCAACACCAAAAAACCGAACAGGGAGGGAGAGAGTCACAAGTAGGCTCTCCCATCTTCTGCATCCTTTCACTTTAGGCAGCAAACTCATGACTCAAAGGGTATGTGGTTTGCAAGGCATTGCAGATATTGTGTTGGACTGGAATCAGAGGTTATAAAATCAAACAGGCATAAAAATAAACACGTTTCCTCCACTGCAACAGATTCTCGATTATCCTTTACCTCATAATCACGATTAGCATCGGACAACTGCCAGTTAGAGTTTGGCACTCCCATCCGCTTGTATTCTTCTGCTAGGTCAATGAGCTGCCAGCCTTGCAGCCGCTTCGACTCATTTTGTTTTGGATTGTAAGAGAAGGCATACAGCTCATCGTAGCTTGCTAAAGGAAACCAGAAAATAACATATGATGCACGGAGTCAGATCCCAGAGTCTTTTTTGTCAGAAAAAGGGCAGGAATAGTTGAATTCATCATCTGATTATCTTTGTAGTTCTGTAACTGGGCAAGATATTTTATAAATATTCATGGTGGGTAAACTTTTCGAAAATGCCGACGTCACTAAGCGACTGTGGTGCTTTTGAAATATTTTACTCAGTAAGTAACTTCCGCCCCAAAGAGTTTACAATCTGAAGTCACACGGGTACCATACAGTTAACTGACAAAAAAAGATGAATGGACATCAGCACAGGTAAGTTTGGTGGAATGTAGGTTTCAGTATTTTCTGCAGAATAGGGTGGTTCCTAGCCATACATCAACTGGGACATTTTCAAGGTTTAAGGGGCAACATTAAGAGTAGCACAAAGTTAGGAGTGGATTAGAGATAAAGCAGGGGTCTCAAACTCAATTTACCTTAGGGCCAGTGCCAGTCCTCAAATCCTCCCAGTGGGCCAGTAATGTCACTCATGCCACCCAGAAACCCCCCCCCCCCCGCCTAAGGCTCTGGGAGGGAGTTTGGGTGGGGGAGGAGGTCTGGGGTAGGGGATTGGGTTGCAGGCTCTGGGAGGGAGTTTGGGTGCAGAAAGGGTGAGAGGTTGGGCTCTGGGAGGGGGAGAGGGTCTGGGTTGCAGGCTCTGGGCTGGAGTTTGGGTGCTGGGTGCAGGCTCTGGGCTGGGGCAGGGAGTGGGGGTGCAGGCCCTGGGAGGGGGAGGGGTGCAGGCCCTGGGAGGGAGTTTGGGGGCAGGAGGAAGTATGTGGGGAGGAGGTGGGGTACAGGCTCTGGGAGGAGGTTGGGGGCTGCGGCACTTACCTGGGGCTCCAAGGCGGGGCGGGCTGCGGGGGCCTCCGCGCACAGCTGCCCCCAGGCACCGCCCCTGCAGCTTCCCATTGGCCACAGGGGTGCTCGGGCGGGGGACAGCACACGGAGGCACAGCCCCGCCCCGGGGCCGCAGGGAGGGGCAGGCAGACATGTGGAGCAAGCAGGCAGATGCCGCTCAGCTCTCCTGTGCTGCCGGGGACCCAGGCCATGTAAATCGCCCCAAGCACCGCCCCAGCAGCTCCCATTGGTGGGAACTGTGGCCATTGGGAGCTGCAGGGGCGATGCCTGCGGACAGGGCAGTGCGCAGAGCCGTTTGGTCATGCAGAAGCCGGAGGTGGACATGCCGCTGCTTCCGGGAGCTGCTTGAGGTAAACACTGCACAGAGTCTGCACCCCTGAGCCCCTCCCGCCCCCCAACCCTCTGCCCTGATCCACCTTCCTGCCCTCCAAACCCCTTGATCCCAACCCAGAGCACCCTCCTGCACCCCAATCCCTCATCCCCAGCCCCACCCCAGAGCCTGCACCTCAACCCCCCACCCAACCCCCTGCCCCAGCCCGGAGCCCCCTCCCGCACGCTGAATTCCTCATTTCTGGCCCCACCCTAGAGCCCGCACCCCCAGCCAGAACTCTCACCCCCTCCTGCATCCCAACCCGAATTTCGTGAGCATTCATGGCCTGCCATACAATTTCCATACCCACATGTCGCCCCCGGGCTAAAAAGTTTGCCCACCCCTGTTCTAGCAGCTGGAAGAACGTATAAAAGAGGGACAGTGACATCACCACTTGGCCTCTCTCCTGCCCTATCTTAACACCTAGAAGATTGTTGGGAAGACAAAAGACTCTGAGCTGGGGAGATTGGTCCCAGGCTGAGAAGGGAATTCAGCCTATGTATTAAGAACTGTAAACTGCCTGGAAACATCCAGTGGGGTGAGAAAAAGCTGCTGGATTCAAATCTTGCTTAGTTTGTTAAAGTTTAGACTTTACACTGCAATTTTATTTTTATTGCCTTATGTAACCTTGTCATAACTATAAAGGGAAGGGTGACAGCTCTCCTGTGTACAGTGCTATGGAATCCCTCCTAGCCAGAGACTCCAAATCCTTTTACCTGTAAAGGGTTAAGAAGCTCGGGTAACCTGGCTGACACCTGACCCCAAGAACCAATAAGGGGACAAGATACTTTCAAATCTTGGGGGGGGAAAGGTTTTTGTGTGTGTCCTTTGTTTAAGGGGTTGTTCGCTCTTGGGACTGAGAGGGACCAGACATCAATCCAGGTTCTCCCCATCTTTTTAAACAAGTCTCTCTTATTTCAAAATTGTAAGTAAAAGCCAGGCAAGGCGTCTTAGATTTACTTTGTTTTCTCAACTTGTAAATGTACCTTTTACCAGAGTGTTTATTTTTGTTTGCTGTACTTTTAACCTAAGACAGAAGAGGGGGGTGCTCTGAGCTCTTTAAGTTTGATTACCCTGTAAAGTTATTTTCCATACTGATTTTACAGAGATGATTTTTACCTTTTTCTTTAATTAAAAGCCCTCTTTTTAAGAACCTGATTGATTTCTCCTTGTTTTAAGATCCAAAGGGGGTTTGGATCTGTATTCACCAGGAGTTGGTGAAAGGAAAGAGGGGGGAAGGGTCAATTTATCCTTGTTTTAAGATCTAAAAGGGGTTTCGATCTGTATTCACCAGGAGTTGGTGAAAGGAAAGAGGGGGGAAGGGTCAATTTCTCCTTATTTAAGATCCAAGGAGTTTGGATCTGTATTCACCAGGGAATTGGTGAAGGTCTCTCAAGGCTTCCCAGGGAGGGAATTCTTAAGATGGTGGCAGCGGACCAGAGCTAAGCTGGTGGTTAAGCTTAGAGGTTTTCATGCAGGCCCCTACATTTGTACCCTAAAGTTCAAAGTGGGGATACAGCCTTGACATGGTGGGAGCGGTGGGATCGTTTTAAACCCAAAAGCCAGTAAGATTTTTTTTTCCTTCTAGCTGCTTGGAAAGCAGAGCTGAAGGTAGATGCATATCTTATCTCTCCTTGCCTGAAGGCAGAGGTGTTAAAAAAAACTTAACAAGGTCCTTTGTTAAGAGAAGGGTTCAATTAATGAGCAAACGACTGGTAAAAGGAATTTACAAGCTGAATTGTTTTTTTTCTTTTTCTTTTTACATCCTCGTGAGTAGCTAGTTAGAAAGTCTCTGTTAACTCAGCAGCAGCCAGAGCTGAGTACATCCCAGTTTCAGTCAACTGCAGAGGGGTGTGGCCCAGCACAGGAAAGCAGGAAAATGACTACCAGTGAAGCAGCTAACAAACTAGAACTGGCCAGACTAGAAGCAGAAGAAAATGAGAAAAAAACATCAGAGACTACTTCAAATTAAAAAACTCGAGAAAGAAGCCAAAGAGGAGGCCCACAAGAGAGAAATGGAGCTGGAAAAAGCCAAAGAGGAGGCCCATGAAAGAGAAGAGAAAGCCAAAGAGAAAGCCAAAGAGGAGGCCCACAAGAGAGAGATGGAGCTGGAAAAAGCCAAAGAGGAGGCGAGAGAAAAAGAAAGGAAGCATGAACTGGAAGTAGCAAGTGCTAAGCAGAGTGCATCAGACCATCCTAACAACTCCTCTCCAGGTACCACTTCCCATCCCAGGAAATTCCCCACCTACAAGGCAGGCGATGATACTGAGGCCTTCTTAGAAAATTTTGAAAGGGCCTGCCTTGGATACAACATCCCTCCAACCCAGTACATGGTAGAGCTGAGGCCGCAGCTCAGTGGACCCTTAGCAGAGGTGGCGGCTGAAATGCCTAAGGAACACATGAACAGTTATGAACTTTTTAAAAACAAGGCCAGAATCAGAATGGGGCTAACACCTGAGCATGCCCGTCGGCGGTTCAGAGCCCTAAGGTGGAAACCTGATGTGTCATTTACCCGACATGCCTACCACATTGGGAAAAATTGGGATGCCTGGATATCAGGAGCAAATGTTAAATCTACGGAAGAGTTGCCCTTCCTATTGCAAATGGAGCAGTTTTTAGAGGGTGTTCCTGAGGAAATAGAAAGGTACATCCTAGATGGGAAGCCCAAAACTGTAACCGAGGCGGGGGAGATTGGAGCCAAATGGGTGGAGGTGACAGAAAAGAAAAAAGCTAGTAGCACTTGGAGCGAATATCAGAAGGGGCAAGCCGAAACAAAACCTTATCACCGGGGACAACCCAAGGCCCCACCCACATCCCAAGGGAAACCCCAGACGCCTTCTCACCCCACCACACAGTCTCCAGCAACCAACATCGCCCCGGTGATACCTTAGCAGGGCGATGTTTTAAATGTAATGAACTGGGGCATATAAAGGCTCACTGCCCCAAGAACCCCAACCGATTACAGTTCATTACACCCCAATCACACCAAAGAACCCCAGACCCAGATGCCTCTCTCATACCCTCGGAGCGAAGGGAAACCTTGAGAGTGGGCGGAAAGAAGGTTATCGCTTGGAGGGACACTGGGGCACAAGTGTCAACTATCCACCAATCCCTAGTGGACCCCAAACTCATCAACCCTGAGGCTACAGTGACAATTCAACCCTTCGTGTCACAGTCTGTAACCTTGCCTACAGCCCAGTTGCATGTCCAGTACAAGGGCTGGTCAGGAATGTGGACTTTTGCAGTCTATGACAATTATCCCATTCCCATGCTGCTGGGGGAAAACTTGGCCAACCATGTGAAGCTAGCCAAGAGGGTGGGAATAGTCACCCGCAGCCAGGCTAAGCAAGCTTTCACCCCCATCCCTGTTCCTGAGCCGTCCACCAGGGCCCCGTCTGTGTTACCGGAAACCCAAACACAGGTGGTGGAACCGGATCCCCTGCCAACGACTGCAACAGCCGTAGTGGATCCAATCCCAGAGACCCAGCCAAAGCCAGTCCCAGAACCGGAACTGGCAACGCAACCAGCACCAGAACCATTGCCAGCACTGAGTCCAGCGCTTGCAACCCCGTCTACAACTCCGATGCCAGAGGACACCAGCGAGTTTGAACTGGTGGAAGCAGCAGATAACCCTACCCAAGAGGCTCAGCCAGAGCCTGAAATACCACATAGTGCACCAGCGAACAGCGGTTCACAGTCAATGGAAAAAGCCCCAGCACCTGCATCGCTTCCAGAGGGACCAAGCCCCAGTCCACAGTCCAAGGAGGAACTGATGTCTCCAGCATCAAGGGAACAGTTCCAGGCCGAGCAGGAAGCAGATGACAGCCTTCAGAAAGCTTGGGCGGCGGCACGGAGCACCCCACCGCCTCTCAGCTCTTCTAACCGATCCCGGTTTGTTGTAGAACAAGGACTTTTATACAAGGAGACTCTTTCTGGTGGGCACCAGGAAGACTGGCATCCTCAAAGACAGCTGGTAGTTCCCACGAAGTATCGGGTAAAACTCTTGAGCTTAGCCCATGATCATCCCAGTGGCCATTCTGGGGTGAACAGAACCAAAGACCGGTTGGGGAAGTCCTTCCACTGGGAGGGAATGGGCAAGGACGTTGCTAATTATGTCCGGTCTTGTGAGGTGTGCCAACGAGTGGGAAAGCCCCAAGACCAGGTTAAAGCCCCTCTCCAGCCACTACCCATAATTGAGGTCCCATTTCAGCGAGTAGCTGTGGATATTCTGGGTCCTTTCCCAAAGAAGACACCCAGAGGAAAGCAGTACGTACTGACTTTCATGGATTTTGCTACCCGATGGCCGGAAGCTGTACCCTTAAGCAACACCAAGGCTAAAAGTGTGTGCCAGGCATTAGCAGACATTTTTGCCAGGGTAGGTTGGCCCTCCGACATCCTTACAGATTCGGGAACTAATTTCCTGGCAGGGAACATGAAAAACCTGTGGAAAGCTCATGGGGTGAATCACTTGGTTGCTACCCCTCATCACCATCAAACCAATGGTCTGGTGGAGAGGTTTAATGGAACTTTGGGGGCCATGATACGTAAATTCGTAAATGAACACTCCAATGATTGGGACCTAGTGTTGCAGCAGTTGCTTTTTGCCTACAGGGCTGTACCACATCCCAGTTTAGGGTTTTCACCATTTGAACTTGTGTATGGCCGCGAGGTTAAGGGGCCATTACAGTTGGTGAAGCAGCAATGGGAGGGGTTTACGCCTTCTCCAGGAACTAACATTCTAGACTTTGTAAGCAACCTACAAAACACCCTCCGACACTCTTTAGCCCTTGCTAAAGAAAACCTAAAGGATGCTCAGGAAGAGCAAAAGGCCTGGTATGATAAACATTCCAGAGAACGGTCCTTCAAAGTAGGAGACCAAGTCATGGTCTTAAAGGCGCTCCAGGCCCATAAAATGGAAGCGTCGTGGGAAGGACCATTCACGGTCCAGGAGCGCCTAGGAGCTGTTGACTATCTCATAGCCTCCCCCACCTCCAACATAAAGCCTAAGGTATACCATGTTAATTCTCTTAAGCCCTTTTATTCCAGAGAATTAAACGTTTGCCAGTTTACAGCCCAGGAAACAGATGACGCGGAGTGGCCTGCAGGTGTCTACTACGAAGGAGAAAGGAATGGTGGCGTGGAAGAGGTGAACCTCTCCACGACCCTGGGACATCTGCAGCGACAGCAGATAAAGGAGCTGTGCACAAGCTTTGCACCGATTTTCTCAGCCACTCCAGGACGGACCGAACGGGCATACCACTCCATTGACACAGGTAATGCTCACCCAATTAGAACCCCACCCTACCGGGAGTCACCTCATGCCCAAGCGGCTATACAAAGGGAGATCCAGGACATGCTACAGATGGGTATAATCCGCCCCTCTAGCAGTGCATGGGCATCTCCAGTGGTTCTAGTTCCCAAACCAGATGGGGAAATACGCTTTTGCGTGGACTACCGTAAGCTAAATGCTGTAACTCGTCCTGACAACTATGCAATGCCACGCACAGATGAGCTATTGGAGAAATTGGGACATGCCCAATTCATCTCTACTTTAGACTTAACCAAGGGGTACTGGCAAGTACCACTAGATGAACCCGCTAAGGAAAGGTCAGCCTTCGTCACCCAGGCAGGGGTGTATGAATTCAATGTACTTCCTTTCGGGTTGCGAAATGCACCCGCCACCTTCCAAAGACTTGTAGATGGTCTCTTAGCGGGATTGGGAGAATCTGCTGTTGCCTCTCGATGATGTGGCCATTTTTTCTGATTCATGGACAGAACACCTGGAGCACCTGAAAAAAGTCTTCGAGCGCATCCGACAGGCAGGACTAACTGTTAAGGCTAAAAAGTGTCAAATAGGCCAAAACAGAGTGACGTACCTGGGGCACCAGGTGGGTCAAGGAACTATAAATCCCCTACAGGCCAAAGTGGATGCTATCCAAAAGTGGCCGGTTCCAAAGTCAAAGAAACAGGTCCAATCCTTCTTAGGCTTGGCCGGATATTATAGGCGATTTGTACCACACTACAGCCAAATCGCCGCCCCGCTGACAGACCTAACCAGAAAGAAACAGCCAAATGCAGTTCAGTGGACTGATAAGTGTCAAAAGGCCTTTAACCAGCTTAAGGCAACACTCATGTCTGACCCTGTGCTAAGGGCCCCAGACTTTGACAAACCGTTCCTAGTAACCACAGATGCGTCCGAGCGAGGCGTGGGAGCAGTTTTAATGCAGGAAGGACCGGATCAAGAATTCCATCCTGTCGTGTTTCTCAGCAAGAAACTGTCTGAGAGGGAAAGCCACTGGTCAATCAGCGAAAAGGAATGCTACGCCATTGTGTACGCGCTGGAAAAGCTACGCCCATATGTTTGGGGACGGCGGTTCCAACTACAAACAGACCATGCTGCGCTACAGTGGCTTCATACCGCCAAGGGAAATAACAAAAAACTTCTTCGGTGGAGTTTAGCTCTCCAAGATTTTGATTTTGAAATACAACACATTTCGGGAGCTTCTAACAAAGTGGCTGATGCACTCTCCCGGAAAAGTTTCCCAGAGTTAACTGGTTAACAATTGTTCTTGAAATAAAACATATTGTTAGTTTTTATATAATCAGTAGTATGTCTAAAGGTACATGTGTTTTATTAACTCTGTTTTCTCCTAGAGCTCCAGGAAGAAATCACAGCCAGTGTGGAACCGGACATCCAACACAATCTGTGATTTGGGGGGCGTGTCATAACTATAAAGGGAAGGGTGACAGCTCTCCTGTGTACAGTGCTATGGAATCCCTCCTAGCCAGAGACTCCAAATCCTTTTACCTGTAAAGGGTTAAGAAGCTCGGGTAACCTGGCTGACACCTGACCCCAAGAACCAATAAGGGGACAAGATATTTTCAAATCTTGGGGGGGGGAAAGGTTTTTGTGTGTGTCCTTTGTTTAAGGGGTTGTTCGCTCTTGGGACTGAGAGGGACCAGACATCAATCCAGGTTCTCCCCATCTTTTTAAACAAGTCTCTCTTATTTCAAAATTGTAAGTAAAAGCCAGGCAAGGCGTCTTAGATTTACTTTGTTTTCTCAACTTGTAAATGTACCTTTTACCAGAGTGTTTATTTTTGTTTGCTGTACTTTTAACCTAAGACAGAAGAGGGGGGTGCTCTGAGCTCTTTAAGTTTGATTACCCTGTAAAGTTATTTTCCATACTGATTTTACAGAGATGATTTTTACCTTTTTCTTTAATTAAAAGCCCTCTTTTTAAGAACCTGATTGATTTCTCCTTGTTTTAAGATCCAAAGGGGGTTTGGATCTGTATTCACCAGGAGTTGGTGAAAGGAAAGAGGGGGGAAGGGTCAATTTATCCTTGTTTTAAGATCTAAAAGGGGTTTGGATCTGTATTCACCAGGAGTTGGTGAAAGGAAGGAGGGGGGAAGGGTCAATTTCTCCTTATTTAAGATCCAAGGAGTTTGGATCTGTATTCACCAGGGAATTGGTGAAGGTCTCTCAAGGCTTCCCAGGGAGGGAATTCTTAAGATGGTGGCAGCGGACCAGAGCTAAGCTGGTGGTTAAGCTTAGAGGTTTTCATGCAGGCCCCTACATTTGTACCCTAAAGTTCAAAGTGGGGATACAGCCTTGACAAACCTACTTTGACCTCTATGGCTAGCACTTATAATTTAAAATCTATCTTTCTTTAGTTAAAAAACTTATTTTAATGTTTTATCCTTACCAGTGGGCTTGTCTAAAGTGCTTGGATAATCTGTTCAGATTACAAAGGCTGGTGCAAATCCTCTGTCCTTTGACAAAGTGACAAACTAATCAATGAGCTTGCACTGTTCAAGAGAAGATCTTCAGCAGTGTAAGACAGTACATTTCTAGGGTGCAAGGCTTGGGGGCTGGAGGAATTGGTTTGAGTCTCCCTCTGTATAATCCATGAATGGTTGAGAGAGCATTCATGCAACTCAGCTGGGCGTGTCTCTCCACAAGTTGATAGCTGAGTGATCACAGCACTTGGAAGGGTTTGCTGCTTGTCACTGGCATAACATTGTAAGAGACAGCCCAGGCTGAAAAGTTTAAGGGGACTCAGTGGTCCCCGCAGTCTAGGTTGTACCCCAAGGGATGTGACAACCAGCAGTGACTTTTATAAATGCGGTTTCACAATCACTTAAGATCTCACCCTCTCCCATACCTGTACGTCAGCACACTCAAAACTACACGCAGAGTAACAGTTACCAAAACTATGCACAGCAGATCAATGGCTTTCTGTGTTTATGCCGCTCAATTTCAGAGACTTTACAGAAGCCTCACATTTAACAACAGAAATAGCACAAAGCCCAGAGTTGTTTTGCAGAATGGTGGCACAAACATACACTGCAAGGTCTTGTGCACTTGAAAGTCATACCTGGTTTTGACAGTTGCAGCAAAGAGTTGTAAATGTCATGACAATCCCTTTCTCTGGGAACAATAAAGTGAACTACCCTGAAGTTCTTGCACTGGATCACAAGAGGGCAGCCTGAAGTAGTCAAGGCAAGTTTCTCCACTGCAGCGATATGATGATGTAGTATCTATGGCACACAATAATTCATAATTCAAGTCTTACTGTAAGATGTTAGTTAATAGCACTTTAAAATATACTTTTGAAAAGAGACACAAAGTATATTGTTAAACATAACTGAACAAGCTAGTCAAAAATCCTTATACAATAGGTTTAATTTGTTAAAGAAATCTCTGACACTGGCATTTTGGTCAACCTATCCTAACCATTTATTTGAAATTATGCTCCTTCTCTTCCGCTAAACTTCACAGGATTACCAGTATGTCACAAACTTCAAGGGAATATCTTTCTTCACACATAATGCAAAGGTAAATCTTCAGAAAGGCAGGTCAATCACTTTCTATAAAGCTCCGTTGCCTGAAAAGCTGTATCCATTTAGGTGTTGGGAAGATATGCGGTTGGTTGCTTTCCATGTCTGGGAGTGCTCTTAAGTTCAAAGCATCAAAAATAGCAACCAAACAAAACAGCTAAAAGTACAGAAAAAGTTATTTTTAGTTAACCTCTTAACTAGATTTAGTTGAACATTTTTCATCAAAATGATTTTCTGGAAGAAAAAAAAAGTCTTTTTTGCAAAAGTGAAATTAAATGTTGCAAAAACAAAAAATTCAATTTTCTGTCCTGAAAATCAAAAGGAGGGTTTCTCAGCTCCCTGTCTAGAAGGCTTTTGTCAATTTTGCTTTCCTTCTGTAGGCTGTGAAATTGACACAAAATTTTCCAGGAGGGCTGCTTAGGTTCAACACCTTAGCTTTCGGCCTCTCCAACACCAGAGCTGATGGTAGTGAGGGAGAGACAGGAAGGCTGAGCACCCTGCTCTTTGACAGCAGGCCTGAGAGGCTATTGTCAATTTCATTTTCTGCCAGATCCTTCCATGCCAGCAGCCGAGAAGGCTAAAAAGTTTTGGTTCTCCAGAAACAATTTTTCTTGAAACCCCTTTTTGTGAAAAAAAATACAGCATTTCACCTCAGGTCAGGAGGAAAACATGGAATCTTTTGCAGAAAGGGATTTCCATTATCAGCCAGCTTTAATCTTAACACAACTCAGTTTTACTATCCTCAAACTTTAGTTTTAAGCAGTTGGACCACTACTTGACATGCAGAAGATGGACTTTCTAATGAAGAATGTGAAGGTTACCTTACATTTATGCCTATAACTGTAGTTTATGTTAGTGCTCTTTACTTTTGACATCACTTCCTAGAATCAGCCTCTCTTTACCCACACAGGTGTGAGCTAGGAGGCAGCATAATCTGTTCATGGGAACAGGATGAAAAGAGAGATGAGAAAGATCTACTATGAATTATTCTACAGCTACTCATCTGGATGATCTAGATGTTATACTCAGACTCCAAAGTCAGTTCCATACAACTTCTCCCCCACCAAACCACCACCTCAACCACAATACATGTCCTTTGAGGGAAGAAAGAATTAACATAGGAATTTTACTAAGTTTTTTACACAGACGTAAACACAACAGATCAAATATGGAAAAATGCACATGTGATTTAACAGTTGTTTTCCTATGCAGGAAAGCCACAGATACAGTCTGCTTCATCTGAGACATTGAAAGGAGCATATTGTTCAGCCCTCTTACTACCACAGTTGTTTTCTCCTCTTAAGACTCAAATAAAATTAGACAGGAGTTTAAGAAAGCATTTTGCAAGACATGTATTTGAGAGGAAGAGACTAGATTTCAACAACAGAATTTTATACAGTGGAACCCAGTTTATCCAATCTAATTGGGACTGGGGCCAAATCGGATAATCAAAAATCCAGATAATATGGAGAATGGGCAAAGAGCTTCAATCCCTGGCAGCAAAGCCCAGGGCTGAGAGCAGGAGCTGAGCCCCGCCACCCGGAGGTTCAGTTAATATGGAGAGCCAGATAATGTAGGCTCAGATAAATGGGGTTCTACTATACTAACAATGATTAAAGATGCTCTTATATATACACTCTGTCTATAAATTTACTTCAGTACAAGTTGTACTGTGGATACAACTGGACTGACTTCAAGGATATTAAAATGAAGTAAAGCACAATGGGAACAATCAGTGCTTTTGAACTTTTTTTTTTTTTTGTTAACATATACAGCACCTTTCATTCTGAAGAATTCCAAAGCTTCTTAAAAACTATGTACTGTATCCACAGAAACACTGAAGTTCAGATTCCACTGAGACAGCGGGCAGCTGCTAGCCAAGCAGGTAATCAGGATACAGGACTAAGGTCATAGCTGAGATGCTCATACCTTTTTTAAAAACCTACAAGATCGTCAGTGTTCATGCAGAACTGACACCCTTGGGTTTTGCGGTCTCATTTAAGACTACAAGGATTTGAACCTCAAGTTCAAGGTAATCTAGATATGTTAAACCTGATGCTTAGAACACTAAACAATCTCTTCCTATCTGATAGCACAGAAAGTCAAAGTGGTAGAGATCTACACAAAGTCACCACACGCAAATGAAGAACTAATTGGCATGACCATCTTTTAATAGACAAGAAATGGAAATTAGCTGCATAATGACTTGATTTTCAGAGATACAAAGCACCCACAGCTCCCACCTTTGAAAATCAGGCAGCTATTTAAGTGCTTAAATAATATGGATTTACTTTAGACTCCCAAGTTTTAAAATATTAGCTATAATGACAAGATGCAGCACTTAAACCTGGTCACTGGCACAGTAAGAGTATAGATTGTGAATCTATTGCTTATTGTTTGTGTGCATCATGAAGTAGGGGAAAATATTTGAGAAACTATATCCAGTTAATTATTTATCTTTAATTAGACATGCACAAGAAGAAGAAAAAAAGGAAAGAAAACACATTTGGAGAAGCTATGCATTTTCAGGCTACAAGGTAATGCATTTGATATCCTTACCCAAGTCTCCTTCTGGCTAGAGTCTATAAATAACAGATGCGTTGCTGTAAGGTACAGAGTTCCCATTAACGATTTGTTGCTGGTGCTGAAACGGTCTATTAATTTCACCTGCTCTACCTGCAGGAAGGGGGGGAAAAAAAAAAAAAAAAAAACACACATTTTACAGGAAATAAAAAATGACTGAACATTGCAGGGAAAAACCTTCCCTGACAGTGAGATCTATCAGCCTGTGGAATAATCTTGAAAGTGGTCGAAGCTCAAATACATTGCACATTTAAAACTACATCGGACAAATTCTAGGAAGCAAGCAATAGCAAACAAATCTGATTTGCCAGGAAGATTAACTAGGTAATCCCATTCAACACAATGCACAATAAATACACAAGGCTAGGATCATAAGTAGATTCAATTCTCATCTGTAAAGTTAAAGTTTTTCAAATAAAGAGTCACGTTCTGTTCTGCTACGTATTAGGGATTATTTTCCACTGGTGTTGATCGGTGCATTTAAGAACCATTTTGAAAGCAAGAGGTATAATTTGCTAAAGTAGAAAACATGTAGCATCCAAGTCTATCTGAAGTATAGCAGCAAATCCTCAAACAACAGTAAGTATATTATCCTGTTATGTAGAAGTCTCGAGTATTGAATTAATTTTTTTTTTCTTCCGAGGTTTTCTGTATCCCCGTCAGAGCCCACGGACCAACCTGTCCTGACTTCATTTTCACTCCCACTTTGTACTGTTCCCACCCTCCAAAATCTAGGTCATGGTGTAATGACTTGCTCTCTGGTAGTGAACTGGAAACTCCCAGTAAAACGGAAACAAGGGCTACTATCAGCAAAAAGACATTCTCCTAAAATAGCAGAGGACTTGTTTTTAGAATAGAGAGCCCTTGCGGGGAGAGATCTCTCATGCTGGCACCCAACCAAAAATCTTCCCATTCTTAACCCCAATAAAGGAATATTTCATAAAAAGGGGTTTTAGATAGCCCACAATTTAGCTGGCATGAACAAAGCCCTTTAAAAACTCCACACAGTTTGTTTTACAAGAAACAAACGTTACATGACCCTATATGTGAAACACCACAACACAAAAGGACTACAGTGAAAGGCTGGTCTGTGCAGTCCTCATTATTTCTTGGCAGGACTGTCTCATTAGTGCCAAGTTAGAGCTGTGTTACTAGGGGCCCAACGCTGTTCCCATTAAAGTCAATGGCACAACTCCCAATCACTTCTATGGCAGCAGGATCAGCACCCAGGAGAGGTGGCTGTGACAGCATAGATAAAGCCCTGGATCAACAAAGCAGGCATCTCCATTTCCTAGATATTACCTCGATAATGCAGGCACAGATAATGGTATCATTCTGGATGACCGGAGCACTGCTTTACCGTGTTATATCCGAATTCGTGTTATATCAGGTCACGTTATATCGGGGTAGAGGTGTAGTTTGGAAGCAATATTTTGACAAAAAATAACATTGTCTCTAAGAATTGTAGAGAGCTTTCAATAGCAGGATGGAAACCAGTCACCCCAACAATATATGAAATCTATTTACAGTGACCAGAGTCACAGGAGAGGACTGAGTAATTGATTGGGACTGGTAGTGATGATCAAAGACTGCATGACAAAGGACATGTCTTGAATGTTCTCTAGTAAGATGGCTAGTATATCACAGAAGAAAAATACAACAATCTTAAGTCTTGCCTTGCAAGTGTTTAAAAAGCGATTAAACTCTGAGAAGTAACTAAAAATTGTATTCTGTCATTCCAGGTTTACTGTCTTGCCATGACTCCATATCAAATTTGTTCAGGTTACAAACAGATTTCCTGCCCCCAAAACCCTTATTAAATACCATGCCTGCAAACTCATCCTGAGATCTAACAGCCAAGTTGTACTCCTTCTGACAAAAGTATTACTAGTAAAAGACCCTACAGTGGAATGGACTCAGAAGTACTGATGATTTTTGAAGCAGAAATTAATCCCATAGCTGTATTGTTCTCCAATAGTAAATAAGCTAAAAAGTAATACAATTGAATTCTTTCACTAAAAGAAGATTTTAATTGGAATACACATAAGAAACAGATCTGTGGTGCTCTTTTCTGAGCATAACCATACTATTTCTTTAGTCTAACCAAAAAACAAAACAAAAAATTGACAAACTGTCACTCCTGTACAATGTAAGCATCTAAGTACATTACAAAAGCTTGGCCAGACACTTGTAGAGTTCATTTCAGATTTGTTTAAAAAAGTAAAGAGCACCATAACTGGAAAGTCCGTCCACAGGCTGAACACAGTTACGTGTATGGCTTTATAGATTACAGAGTCAGTGATAAGAAGACTGGATGCACGTGTCAACAGTTCTCATTGGTAGAATACTGGGCCCAACAGTTGCTGCTCTTTAAATATTCTGTGACTGTGTGGTTAGGCTCTAGTGCACCACTGCTAAGGTTCCACTGAGCACTAAAGTGGCACTACTAGGGGAACTGAGGCAGAAGCACAGGGACTGGGCTCTCCTAACCCCATTTCACATAGAATCCATCTCACTCACACTGCCCTTTATCTTTATTTTGCATGTTTAGTTCGAAGAGGAACAATAGATAAAATTTTGAAATGTATGTAAGGATTTAGGAGCTTAAGTCCCATTTTCAAATGCAATTTAAGCACTTCAAAACGTAAATCTCATTGAAAGAGAATGGGATTTACGTTCCCAAGTCAATTAGGTGCTTTAGAAAATTTTACTCAGTATGTGCTGTAACAGCAATGAACACTAAGGGCAACTCCAAAGTTCCAAAGAGAATTTTCAATTACAAACTCAATCCACAATAAAATAGCCTCATTACTGAGACTGGAAAGGAAAGGGAAGGAACTTCATGATTACCTCTTCAGGTTAATGTTCTCACTGCCAGCCCATTGGTCTAGATCGGCGTGTCATTGCACTGTTGCCCCTAGACCCCCCTATAAGTTTTGCCTTCAAGCCAGGATTCCATTTGCAGCATTCATAGTTTGTTTAGCCATTTACTATACCATCCACGTGGAAAAACAAAATCTCCAAAGAGCAGTCAGATTAAAAAAGTAAATATGCCTCCCATAACAGTCAGAACAAAGTCCAGCCTAAACTATTATGCAGAAGGGATTTGCAAGATATTTATATTTGAATTGCCCCACTTCCCATGATAGATCTGCTTACATTTATTATCAACTGGTATATGCCTGCTTGCCTGCCTTCCTCCACTCCCATGCACATTATATCCTCCAAAGTTTATTTGAAAAAAAATCCAAACAAACAAAGCAAGCACATTAGTAGACATGTTTCATAATTGAACAGAGTCCTTTCATAACCAACCTTGGTCATTCCTGACAATTCAATCCCACATTTTAATGTGAATTGTTTCTAGCAGGATTTAAAAATAATATTAGTCTCTGACAGAGCACCCTCAAAAAATTCAGGACATACCATTTAAATTTCCTTTTTAAAAAATTACATTTTTCTCTCTTCATCTGATTATATTTACAGATAAAGGATTTTTTTGACAAGAGAAACTAAGGCCCAATTCCTGCAATTAACTCTGCACAGTCAAATCCTGTACCCATCCTGAGCCTCATTGATTCCTATGGGATTGGGCCTACACAGAGCTAGGTGGAGGTTTGGTGCCAAAATAACTACTTGGAAATCGGTGAACCTAGCTAGCCCAGTTTTCTGTCAAATGTAAAGTTAAAAGTAAAACATATATCTATATTCTGGATTGCTACTTTCATTTACAGGAGTTAAAATTTGCTGTAGTAAAAACAAAATTCTCAAACATTACTTTAAAAATGACAATGTTTCTTTCAGTCTATTCACTTGTCTCTAGTATGTTAGTTTTGTGTAGCATAATAAGTCTTAATTTATGTAGCTTTGTTGGCAAGCAGCTGACTGATCAAACCCTCCCCAGCCATAATGAGTTTTATATTGATGCATAAAGAAAATTAAAAACCGATAACCTGCTCCCTTAATTAAATATTGGCTATAACTACAGTACTTTAAAACTGGAACGTGACATCATCCCCTTCCTCCATATGTCTATAAATCTTTATGGTCAGACTGCCTGATCATTAAATGAATAGCTTGTGAGGTGATGCCTTCTGGGGAACTGCAGATAATGCAGTCTTCAGCAGCCTTTGCAGACAGCAGCCTCCAGCAAGAAGAGAGGGAGTGCTGAACTGCAACTCATTCTGCATATCAAAAAAACACCAGACACCACAGAAACACAGACATCAAGTAGTTTCAACTAGGAACATTTTTGCTTCTGCCATTTGCTTCTTTATAACATATAAAGAGGGCCTGAAAGTTTTATTTATATTAAATTCCCCTTACTTCTTTTCTTTATCAAAGGAAAAATATCAGGAATGTCTACTCTGGCCTAAGTGGTTTTTCTGGAGATGTCTCAGAGCTGCATTCTATTAGCTCTCACACTAACTGAAGGGGGCAAGGGTGATGAATCTTTAACAAAGGCATTCTTTCTCCAAAGTATGACCTACCTAAGTTAGAAAACAGATGCACACAAGTTTTAAAAAGTTACTAAAAATCCTCTCGCTCATCCTTCACTCTCTTGATTCGTGATATCATTGGAGTAGTTTTGCAGACATCATCATCTACACTAGGGACATTTTCTAAATATTTCCCACCATAACAACAATTCAAGTCAATTTGTGCTTACAATGTTAGAAATACTAGAGTAGACTAGCAGTCAGCACTTCACTCATTGACTTTGCTCAGAACAGATCTAATTGACATGGTATTAAAGATGCTGGCAATCTGTCTACACTAGAGCCATGATCCAGCATGGGCAGTCCCTTATGCCCGTGCAGGGATCTACTGAAGTCAACTGGGCTCTGCACTGGCGCATAGACGGCCATGCATGAATCAGCTTGGACGATGACTGTTTACAGGCCCCATCAGTTGTGTTCTAGCTCTACTGGGAACCATAAAGAACTAAAAATTGGTTCAAATCCAGTTTTTTCCCTTTGCAGGTCATCTTTAAAGAGGAATCATCAATTTAAAAATCACATTTCTGTATGAATTTTCCCTACTATTCATATAAAAATAAATCATAAAACCAGAACGGGGAAGAGAGTTTCCATTTCTTTGCCTGTTTACTTTGTACACAAGATGTTGTCAGATGCACAACCACTTGCACCATTTCCTCTGCATGACTTCTGTTTGAGTCTTTCACCCAAAAAAAGGAAAACATAAAAAAAAAAAATTGATTGTAAAACCACAGGAACTGACAGAGAAACACACTCCAGGGGAACTTGGCAACTATTTTTAACTCCCTTTGAACATAATTATATTTCCAGCTGACATGTATGGTGTGTACACTGAATATTTTCCTTTGGTGGGATTATATCCTGCTCTGGCTGGGGAAGACAGGAGATGACTTGATCTGGAAAGTCTGCTCCATCCCTACCTTCTGTGATCCGTGAGGCACAGGAGGAAAAATGCGTCCTGTGACCGCTCCCATCGCGGAAACCATGTTAGCGCAGAGTGGGGAGAGCACAGGCAGGGAGGGGGAGGTGGCTTTGTAGAGAGACTTTCACCACTCCCTGTTTTGTTTGTATTTCACAAACCTGCTGCACCAAACCGGCCGCGACTCCAAAGAGTGACCGGGGGGGGGGGGGGGGAGAGACAGAAGATCCTGCCAGCGGAGAGCGGCCCCGGCCCCCTGTCTGCACCCAATGTCCCTCACGGCTCCCCCAACCCAGCAGAGACTCACCTGCCACCCTCCCGGCAGCATCTCCCCAAAGGTCCCCTCCCCAATGGCGCCGCCACACCTCCCGCACAATACTACCACCCCTATGGCCCCCCACCCAGCTCCCTACTACCTGCAGCCCCCCGTGACCCCCGCACCCTCCATGGCCCCCACTTCCCCCAGTGGCCCAACCACCCTTATGGCCCCCCAGCGCCCCCCATTGACCCCCGCACCCCCCATGGCCCGCAGCGCCCTCCCGCACCCGGCCCCCGATTGCCCCGCAGCGCGGGGAGGGGGCGGCGAGTACCTTGGTGGTGCGGATGTGCTCCATGGTAGCTCCCGCCGCCGCCGCTCACAGCTGCCACCGCCCCGCTACGCCCAGCGTCTCCCCGCCACAGCCGCCGTCACCTGGAGACATTTCCGGGCAAGGGGGGGAGTCGGCGAGGGAGCGGCCCAGAACTGCCTGGGAAGAGCCCGCGCAGCGCCCCCTGCCGGCTGGGGGACTCATCGGGCTCTTACAGGGCCCCCGGCTGCGGGTGGGAGGCTGGATGTGGTGGGTGCTGAACTCGCCCCTGCGTTAAAGGCAGCAGCTCTGTGATCCAGCCCCCAGCCCTGCCCAGCAGCATCTCGGTCACCACGGTGGGAACCACACAAAACTGTCACTCCTCCTTTGCCCAGCTAACACTAATGGAGAGATTAGCCCCTGTGCAGGGCAAGGCCTAGCAGGTACCAGTTAACCCCACTTCAGACTGGGGATTCTCCCCAAAACCTCAAATAAACCTGAACCCCCCATCCCCCATGTTATCCACCCTAGATAAAATAACCCAGCCCTCAGGGGCTGACACCTTGGAGACAAGAGCCTTAGCCACCCCAACCCACCTTCTCCTTTAAGAGATGCCCCTGACCCACTTCTCCCTGTTTTAGTGCTTTACATGCCATATCACATAGCAAGTCAATATACAGATCACTTTATTTTATGTTGCTGAACATCACAACATAATTGTTTATTTGTTCATGGGAGGCATCTGGAGCATGAGACACATCTTGAAAATCTAAAGAAAGAATTAAGGCCCCAGTCCTACAACAAGCTGTGTGTGGATGCAGGGATCTATCCAGGTGGATCTCAGGGTAGGATCATGGCCCACATTCCCAATCCACCAGCCTACCTCTTCCCAAACAACTGAAGAAAGTGGGGAGCTTTGTAGTGTACAGGTCCAGGCTGTGGTGACTCAGGGAGCAAATTCCAAAGCTGATAATAATGATTATAATAATGCAGATAATGAAAGGCTGTAATAGATAGATAGATAGATAGATAGATAGATAGATAGATAATATCATTTGGACCACAAATAAAGCATGGTGTGTTGCTTCTTAAAAATAAGTTTTGGCCTTCATCTTCTATATACAGTTGTCCTTCACTCCCAGGAAACACAGGTGACAGCCCTACCTTTAAATCTCCTCTTTGTGTCATACGATTAGTGTTATAGTCACTGATCTATTAAATTCACCAGTTTTAATGTTAAATTTCTCAGCCACAGACCCCAGTGTTGAAGGTCCCCTGGTGCATCCTCTGACCACCTCTTACCAGGAGGCTTCTATGAAATATAAAGCTGTCCTCCTCTGACAGAACCTCCCTGAGGAAGTCAACAGTGGAAACACTACCTCTCCCCTCCCCAATGAATCAGCCCATCTGGCACAGCAAGTCAGTACCTTCCTGCTCCCAAGAGTGAGTGAATTTGGACCAAAGTTTCTAAAGATTTTTGAGAATGAAAAGTGCAATAAAATTATTATTTTATTAGTTATTTAAACATAGTTATGCACACAGATATGACACAGGATTTCACAGCTGCAGACTGAGGCAAATACTACAGATGGATTTTAAACTAAGATTAGATCATTTTATGTCCATCAATAACATTTGAAGCTCAGTAAGCCAAGGCATGTAATAAATGTTATCAAAACTCAGACTTCAACAGTGTCTAAGAAAAAGTACTTGAAATTCTAGATATGGAGTACATCACAGCCTGAATCAAACCATCTCAAGACTTGTTTCAAGAAAGATGGGCTCCAGCAAACCAGTTGCTCATGACATTTGAAAATATACCTACTGACAATCAATGATCAACAATACATTCAGGCTCCAAGGTAATGTTGAAAAATGAGGACTGGTCTCTCCTGACTGTTGAAAGCATGTTCTCACACAGACCACTCTACCGGGATATATATATATATATATATATATATATATATATATATATATATATATATATATATATATATATATATATATGTGTGTGTGTGTGTGTGTGTGTGTGTGTGTGTGTGTGTGATGAATCACCAACGTCCTGTAAGTCTCCTTCCTGTGTCATGCCTTTCCACCAAAAGGCCTTATGACTTCATATTTACTTGTAAAAGAAAGTTTAAAATAAAAAAATAACTATTCCAGAACCAAATAATACTCAAAATACCTGTTTGTATACTTCCCAATGGATTTTCAGGGGGCCACCTGAACAAGCACAATGTATGACCCTGCAAAAATCTAGATTTCTGAGTCAGGGACTGGCAAAAGAGGCTGGGGTCTATAAGCAAAGAAGCTATTTCCTGTTTTTGGTTCCTCCTGCATTCAGAGAAGAAAGACTTTATACATTCCTTGTAATTCATCAAGATTGTATCAAAGAAAATACCTGACTCTATCATTAATTTCTACTCCCAACTGGAACAACCTCAGGTCCTAAAATTTTGACTAGCTGCTAAGATCGAAAAGGGGCAACACTATGTATACACAAAGTATATACTATACCCACATATATACAAACAATATATAAATATATATCCTTGATGCTCTGGAAGATGTGAGGGGAATAGCTACCAATGGGCTTCCCCAAAGATCTTCTTAAGCTAAAAGAGATGTATGGGCCATCAACAGCCTCCTTCTGAAGATCCCACTATCCCTGGAAAAGGATGTTGAACCTGCCAGTGACATCCCTCTTACAGATATTTTGTGCATAGAAAGGGAAGAGGGACACTGGACAAAAGGGACAGAATCATCTCTGATGATCCCAGTGCTTTGGAGGAAAGGCTGATCCACTGTTCTGCATTCTATAAAGATCCAGGTGTCCCCAAGGGGAAGTGAGCTGCCAGAAACCTCCTCCAAAGTTACTGCTTCAGGAGGGATCAGGCCACCAACAGTTGTCCACTGAAGAGCCTGCTGCTCTATTCGGGGGGTCAGAACACCAGGAACTTCACAAAGATGTACTTGTTTAGGGGTCTTCACCAGTTCACTAGCGGTCATCCAGCTACTGAACACAGCAGCTACCTAAGCTCTTTCCACACTATGTCTGAAACCATAATATCATCAAAGAACATAGGACACAGGACTGAAAAGGCCTCCTGGGTCGTCAAGTCCAGTCCCCTGCTATTACAGGCAACCCCAACATAATCCCATTCACAAAAATTATCAAGCTACATTTTAAAACTACTTAGGTTGTTTGCCCCCCCTCCCCTCCTCCTCACTCCAATTGGAATGCTATCACAGAACCTCACTCCTCTGATGGTTAGAAACCTTCTAATTTCTGGCCTAAATTTATTCACGGCCAGTTTATATCTATTTGTCCTTGTGTTGACATTGTCCTTTGGGTTAATTAGCTCTTCTCCCACTCCCTGGTCCCTTCCTTCCCTCCTTTTCCTATTTAGGAACATCTTTTCCTATTTTATTACTATAATGACCACCCCCAACATGTTATGACTATGTTTGTCTGGTTTTGTACTGTCTGATCTTGCAGCTTTGATGAGTTGTAAAACTGCATAATTGCATAATTCTATTGGAGACCCTGTGAAGCGTGCTGTGTTCAGAAACATAAACAAACATACATTCCCACTCAGCCTTCATTTTGCTAGGCTAAACAAACCAAGCTCTTTTAGTTTTCTATTGTTTCTATTAGTTATTCCATTTCCATGATCATCCTACCAGCCCTTCTGTGCAGCTTTCTAGATTGAATTCATCTTTATTGAACATGGGTGATCAGAATTGTACACAGTATTCCAGATGAAGTTGTTGGAATTATTAATATTTATGCAGAGTATTACTACAACCCTAATTTAACCATAAATTCCTTTATTAAATCTGAAGACCAAATGGTATTTATACAATTGCTCTGAACAAGCCTAAATAATAAGCAATTTATTATACCCAATGCAGTAACAAAACATTTATCAACAATTGATCAAAAATCAGATACTTACAAATGAGCTAACCCCAGGGGTGTTTAAATCAGGGGTGGGCAAACTTTTTGGCCCGAGGGCCACATTGGGTTTCCGAAATTGTATGGAGGACCAGTTAGGGGAGGCTGTGCCTCCCCAAACAGCCAGGTGTGGCCCGGCCCCCGCCCCCTATCTGACCCCCCCTGCTTCTCGCCCTGACAGCCTCCCCGGGACCCCCGCCCCAGCCATGCCCCCCTGCTCCCTGACCGCCCCCGGACTCCTGCCCCCCACTGCCCCATCCAAACCCCCCCTCCTTTCTGACTGTCCCCCTGGGACCCCTGCCCCCATTCAACCGCCCTGTTCCCCACCTTCTGACTGCCCCGACCCCTATCCACACCCCGAACTCCCCTGACCTCTATCCAACCCCCCCTGCGCCCTGCCCCCTATCCAACCCCCCCCGCTCCCTGCCCCTTTACCGCACTGCCTGGAGCACTGATGGCTGGCGGCTCTACAGCCGCACCACCCAGAGCACCAGGACAGGCAGCCGTGCCGCCCGGCTGAAGCCAGCCACGCCACCGCGCAGCACAGAGCACCGGGTCAGGCCGCGCGCAGCTCTGCAGCTGTGCTGCCCGGCAAGAGCTCGCAGCCCCGCCGCCCGGAGCATTGCGCCGGCGGCGCAGTGAGCTGAGGGTGTGGGGGAGGGGGAACAGCAGGGGAGGGGCTGGGGACTAGCCTCCCGGGCCAGGGGCTGGGCAGGACAGTCCCGCGGGCTGGATGTGGCCCGCAGGCCATAGTTTGCCCACCTCTGGTTTAGATCCACGTTGGTCAGCTCCAACATGGTCAGGCAGGTATTAGCAATGAACCCTTTCAGAGTTTACTTTTTATACCCTTCAACAAACAAGTGATGTCATTGCCAAGTACTGACTTCACCTAAAAACCAATTGGAGACAGATCACCCTTATTTCCACTTTTAATCCCGATAAGATTTACAACCTCCTTCCTTCTCTAGGCCTTTCCTCCCCACCTTCTTGCTGACCAGCAATTTTTCCATTGCACCTTGATTCACATAAGTGTTAACACCAGTGTGTGGGATGGGAAGGGTCATGTTGGCTCATTTTAGGACAGATTCTCTTTATTTAAAACCATCTGCAGTCATCCCTATCAGTCAGAGTCCTTCCTTTTAGAAACTTCCCCTTATCTCATTAGTTATTCTTTGAAACAGACATCCTCCCTACTTCATTCCTTCTGGCCTTATAATTAATTATTTTCAAGGCCTTTCCTTCTAATTGCTAGTCAGGGCCTTTCTTTACAACACATATTTATTTCCTTTACCAAACTTAAACTAACTCTAATTCTTAATTTTATATTTATCCTAGAGAGGTCTTACCAGTGCCTTGTACAATGGCATTTAATACTTCCCTATTTTTATTGGAAATACCCTGCCTGTTAAATCCTAAGATCATATTTTTATTTAACAGCTGCATTACATTGGTGGTTCATAGTCATCCTGTGATCAACTAATACACCAGGCCTGCACAACATATGGCATGCGGCCCACGGGGGCTCACTGTGCGGCCCGCGGGGGCAGGGCCGGCTCTAGGCACCAGCAAAACAAGCTGGTGCTTGGGGCCGCACATTTTTAGGGGCGGCATGGCCGGCGCCAGAATGCCGCCCCTAAAAATGTGCCCCGGCCACCCTAGCTCACTCCGCTGCCGCTCGCGCGCCGCTACTCGCCCTCCCTCCCAGGCTCTCAAGCCTGGGAGGGAGGGGGAGATCCCGAGTGGCCGCGGCGCCAGGACGGGGGAACTGAATCCTAAGCCAGCCTGAGCCCCAGGTGGCGGGGCCAAAGCCAAAGCCAGGCCCCACTGCCGCGTGCGGGGGATCAAAGCCGAAGCCCAAGGGCCTGTAACCTGAAGCCCTGGGGCTTTGGACCCCAGCAAATCTAGGCCAGCCCTGGCGACCCTACTAAAGTGGGGTCCTGACTCATAGTTTGAGAACCACTGAGCTATATTATCTCAAGCACCTTCATATCAGTACAACTGTCCACATTAGAGGGTTGTATCACTTTACACACAAAGCTGTACTGCTTTAACTATATAAGTGTAGTTAGACAATCTTGTAGGCATAGCTTTAGTTTGCGCTCTCTGGACCTGATCATGCAACTCTTAATTACATCAATAGTCCCCACTGAGTTTAACTTTGACATGAATTAGCGTTGCATGATTGAGCTATAGTAACATAATTGTATTTTTGTAACACAAAATATACCTTTATAAATCAATATTTATTTTAGGTGGATCAAACAGGTACCTTAACTACAATACAATCAGTTTACAAATGAAATTATATAAAATTAAAGATCAGCAATGGACTCTGTCTCGCATGTCTCTAGGTGATCTCTGAGTTCACAATGCTTGCTAATCTGATGCGTGAATATATACCTATAATCTGTCTGGACACTGAAGACACAAACTCCTTTCTGTCCATTCTTATTATTCATGATTTTGAAACCTAATACTATTCCCATAATTTTTTGTCTATTTAATATAACTTTTAAATTGTTTAAACATATGAATTACTATAGATAAAACATGCAACAACCTTTGCATATGCTACATGTGAGTGTCTACACTACAAAATGTAATGCCCATATTGCCACAACAGCCAAAAATGGTATGGCTGGACTGAGGTTTAGACAGGACTCAAACATTTTTACCACTGTCATAAAAGTGTGTTTTTCATGATCTCTAGCTCAGATGCACCATTGTTGGCAGGTTCGTTTTTCTAAACCAGATGCATAAACTCCCCAGCCTCTGTTTTACATTCTGACCTGGAATTATCCACCCTAATCATTTGTTTTGGAACTCTCTCTCTCTCTATATATATATAATGTAAAAAATTAAATAGTGTCAGCCTATGCATAGTAGCTATTGATACAAAATTTAACTTGCTTATTATTTAAAACTCATGTTCCCTGGCATAATCTGTGATGCCATATTCCATTTCTACTGAGCTTTGAAAATCCTCTCATGCCTGTTTCCAAACATATATATATATATATATATATATATATATATATATATATATATATATATAATATTCTTTTAGCTGACGTTGGGGTGTTAATCTTGAAACAGATACAGCTTTTGTTCAGTGCATCATTTTTTGGCTCTGCAAGGCTTGGTTAGCAAAACCTATTCTCAGGGCTATACTGCCTTTCATGATGATGCTGATGCACAGAGGGAAGCGAGTGAAAAAATAATTAAAGCAGCCAGTTTAGCGAAAAACCTTAGTAGAGAACAGCAAATTTTCAAGAAAGTGAGCACTGTGAACGATACAGTTACTAAAGTAAGCTTTAAAATATCTAAGGATATTGCTGCTGCTGGGAAATGCTTGACAGAAGGCGAGTTATTAAAAAAGTGTATGTTGATTGCTGTATCTGAGTTATGTCCAGAAAAGAGGGGAATATTTGAGAATGTCAGTCTATCACGCATGACTGTACGGAGAAGAATAGCTGACATATCTACCAATTTAAGTGATCAGTTAAAGCAGAGAGTCAGTGAATTCTGCTTTTACTCCCTAGCTATGGATGAAAGCACCGATTTAAAAGACACCGCCCAACTTCTTATTTTTATTAGAGGTATTGATAAAAACTTTGAAATTACTGAAGAACTTGCTGGCATGTGCTCCATGACGGGTCGCACAACCAGAAAAGAAATCTCCAGTGAAGTGATAAAGTGCACGAATGATAAATTGGGATTAGATTTCACAAACTTGGTGGCCATTTGTACTGATGGTGCTCCAGCTATGTGCCAAAAAAATGTTGGAGCAGTTACTCTTCTTGAAGAATTTATCGGGAGAGAAATAACCAAACATCACTGCATTATGCATCAGCAGGTTTTGTGTAGCAAAGTCTTAAAATTTGAGCATGTAATGTCAGTGGTAGTTTCCATTGTAAACTACATCCGTTCTAGAGGACTAAAACATAGGACATTTCGAGCCTTTCTTGAAGGGGTAGACACTGAGTGCAATGACTTAATCTACCATACAGAAGTGAGGTGGTTGAGTCGAGGAAGAGTGCTCCAGCGTTTTGTTGCTTTGAAAGAGGAGGTAGCGGTAGCAAAATTCCTAGACAATGGGCCAATAAAATTCCCAGAGCTTGAAAATGAGTCCTGGAATCAAGATCTCTTTTTCTTTTGTGATATTACAGCACACCTGAATGATCTCAACATTCAACTTCAGGGAAAAAATCAACTTATATTTCAAATGTGTGCAGCAGTGAAAGCTTTCAAAATGAAATTGAAACTTTTCAGAAGTCAGCTGTCAAAAGGTGAAATGTGTCACTTTCCCACTTGTGCACAGCGTATCCCTCAGCACAAACACGCCGAGTTAGGAGAAAAATACGCAAAGCACATCATTCTTTTGATTGAAGAATTTGACAGAAGACTTACTTTGTCTAAAGAAGAAGACGTCCAGTTGAAGCTGATTGAAGATCCCTTTTCTGTGGATCCAGAGGAAGTGCCACTAGATTTGCAGTTGGAGGTTACTGAACTTCAGTGTTCAGCAGTTTACCGAAATAAGCACAGAGAAAGCAGCTTGCGGGACTTCTACAAAAGTCTGGACAATGAAGTTGCACTGAAAACGTTCAGCATTTTTGGACGCACTTACATATGTGAACAAACATTTTCCATCATGAACATGAATAAAAACAAGCAACGTTCTTCTCTGACTGACGACCATTTGGAAGACATTATGAAAATATCCACTTCAAATATGACCCCCAAATGCGACAAGCTTGTTGCCGAAAAGAGATGTAATATTTCTCATTAAATTTGCAAGGTAATTATGAAAAGTACAAATGTTTTCTTTCAACGGAACAGATGTTTTTAATTTTTCCATGATTAATAAAAAAAATTAAAATAATTTAAAAAATTGTTTGATTTAATTGAAAAATTCTTAATAAAGTATCACACACCCTCCCCCCCAAACCTTAGCTGTTTCGGCGGGGCGGTGCTGGGGAAGGAGGGTTTGTTTCTGCGGGGCTGGGCGGTGCTGGGGGGGGGGTGTTTCCACGGGGCCGGGGGGTTTCGGCCCTCAGCTGTTTTCTTTGGAGTAATATGGCCCTCGCCGCTTTACGAGTTGTGCAGGCCTGTAATACACTGATGAATCCTCAGCTCATATCAGAATTTCTTGTTATTAGTCAGTAAGTGCAATGACCTTGCACTTTGTACTATTAAATTTCATCCCATTTCTATTACTACAGTCCTTAAGGTTATCCAATGCCTGTATAATATTCCAATTCTCTGTATTGACAATGACTCCCAAAATTGATCTTTGAGGAAATCCACTAGAACCTTCCCACACACTTAATAGTTCTCTTTTCTGCACAACCCATTATCATCCACCAAATTAGCCAGTTCCTAACCCACCTTACAATTCTTGTGCTAATCCCCATTGTAACAAATATTTTTTCATGTGGCACCATATCAAATGCAGTTATAGATTCATAGATTCATAGATTCTAGGACTGGAAGGGATCTCGAGAGGTCATCGAGTCCAGTCCCCTGCCCGCATGGCAGGACCAAATACTGTCTAGACCATCCCTGATAGACATTTATCTAACCTACTCTTAAATATCTCCAGAGATGGAGATTCCACAACCTCCCTAGGCAATTTATTCCAGTGTTTAACCACCCGGACAGTTAGGAACTTTTTCCTAATGTCCAACCTAGACCTCCCTTGCTGCAGTTTAAGCCCTTTGCTTCTTGGTCTATCCTTAGAGGCTAAGGTGAACAAGTTTTCTCCCTCCTCCTTATGACACCCTTTTAGATACCTGAAAACTGCTATCATGTCCCCTCTGTCTTCTCTTTTCCAAACTAAACAAACCCAATTCTTTCAGCCTTCCTTCATAGGTCATGTTCTCAAGACCTTTAATCATTCTTGTTGCTCTTCTCTGGACCCTTTCCAATTTCTCCACATCTTTCTTGAAATGCGGTGCCCAGAACTGGACACAATACTCTAGCTGAGGCCTAACCAGAGCAGAGTAGAGCGGAAGAATGACTTCTCGTGTCTTGCTCACAACACACCTGTTAATACATCCCAGAATCATGTTTGCTTTTTTTGCAACACCATCACACTGTTGACTCATATTTAGCTTGTGGTCCACTATAACCCCTAGATCCCTTTCTGCCGTACTCCTTCCTAGACAGTCTCTTCCCATTCTGTATGTGTGAAACTGATTTTTTCTTCCTAAGTGGAGCACTTTGCATTTGTCTTTGTTAAACTTCATCCTGTTTAACTTAGACCATTTCTCCAATTTGTCCAGATCATTTTGAATTATGACCCTGTCCTCCAAAGCAGTTGCAATCCCTCCCAGTTTGGTATCATCCGCAAACTTAATAAGCGTACTTTCTATGCCAATATCTAAGTCGTTAATGAAGATATTGAACAGAGCCGGTCCCAAAACAGACCCCTGCGGAACCCCACTCGTTATGCCTTTCCAGCAGGATTGGGAACCATTAATAACAACTCTCTGAGTACGGTTATCCAGCCAGTTATGCACCCACCTTATAGTAGCCCCATCTAAATTGTATTTGCCTAGTTTATCGATAAGAATATCATGCGAGACCGTATCAAATGCCTTACTAAAGTCTAGGTATACCACATCCACAGCTTCTCCCTTATCCACAAGACTCGTTATCCTATCGAAGAAAGCTATCAGATTGGTTTGACATGATTTGTTCTTTACAAATCCATGCTGGCTGTTCCCTATCACCTTACCACCTTCCAAGTGTTTGCAGATGATTTCCTTAATTACTTGCTCCATTATCTTCCCTGGCACAGAAGTTAAACTAACTAACTAAAGTTTCCTGGGTTGTTTTTATTTCCGTTTTTATAGATGGGCACTATATTTGCCCTTTTCCAGTCTTCTGGAATCTCTCCCGTCTCCCATGATTTTCCAAAGATAATAGCTAGAGGCTCAGATACCTCCTCTATTAGCTCCTTGAGTATTCTAGGATGCATTTCATCAGGCCCTGGTGACTTGCAGGCATCTAACTTTTCTAAGTGATTTTTAACTTGTTCTTTTTTTATTTTATCTGCTAAACCTACCCCCTTCCCATTAGCATTCACTATGTTAGGCATTCCTTCAGACTTCTCGGTGAAGACCGAAACAAAGAAGTCATTAAGCATCTCTGCCATTTCCAAGTTTCCTGTTACTGTTTCTCCCTCTTCACTAAGCAGTGGGCCTACCCTGTCTTTGGTCTTCCTCTTGCTTCTAATGTATTGATAAAAAGTCTTCTTGTTTCCCTTTATTCCTGTAGCTAGTTTGAGCTCATTTTGTGCCTTTGCCTTTCTAATCTTGCCCCTGCATTCCTGTGTTGTTTGCCTATATTCATCCTTTGTAATCTGTCCTAGTTTCCATTTTTTATAGGACTCCTTTTTATTTTTTAGATCATGCAAGATCTCGTGGTTAAGCCAAGGTGGTCTTTTGCCACATTTTCTATCCTTCCTAACCAGCGGAATAGCTTGCTTTTGGGCCCTTAATAGTGTCCCTTTGAAAAACTGCCAACTCTCCTCAGTTGTTTTTCCCCTCAGTCTTGATTCCCATGGGACCTTACCTATCAGTTCTCTGAGCTTACCAAAATCTGCCTTCCTGAAATCCATTGTCTCTATTTTGCTGTTCTCCCTTCTACCCTTCCTTAGAATTGCAAACTTTATGATTTCATGATCACTTTCACCCAAGCTGCCTTCTACTTTCAAATTCTCAACGAGTTCCTCCCTATTTGTTAAAATCAAGTCTAGAACAGCTTCCCCCCTAGTAGCTTTTTCAACCTTCTGAAATAAAAAGTTGTCTGCAATGCAGTCCAAGAATTTGTTGGATAGTCTGTGCCCTGCTGTGTTATTTTCCCAACATATATCCGGGTAGTTGAAGTCCCCCATCACCACCAAATCTTGGGCTTTGGATGATTTTGTTAGTTGTTTAAAAAAAGTCTCATCCACCTCTTCCACCTGGTTAGGTGGCCTGTAGTAGACTCCTAGCATGATTAGATCAACTGCATTTTCCATGTCTAAAAAAATTAGTTATCTTATCACAGAAAGATATCAGGTTAGTCCGGCACAATCTACCTTCAGTAAACCCAAATTTCATTTTATTCCATTTACCTCCATGTTTTTAACTATTCTTTCTTTCAAAATTTGTTCAATGTCTTGCATTGAAGTCAGACTGATGCGTCAGTAGTTGCCTGGATCAATCTTACCCTTTTAAAATATAGGTACAATGTTTGCTATTCTCCAGTTATACAGTACCATCCCTGATTTGACAGATTTATTAAAAATCATTACTACTGGACTTGCAGTTTCATGTGCCAGCTCTTTCCATATACTGGGATGGAGATTGTCCAGCCCCCTGACTTGAACACGGTAAGTTTTGCTTCTGTGCAGTTTTCCTGACCAGTGTGCACTGGGATTTTCCCTCTGAGGACCACCTTTATAAAATTATACTACAGACTATTTGGGGTGCCTATGTTGGTGGTCTATAGAATACAGTAGTTCTACACAAAAAAAAAAAAAATCTGTCCACACTGGTCATGAAAACTGTTCTAGATTACAGTCATGTCTGTCCAAGTCTGGGGATTGCTAGCACAGAGTCAATCATAGCGCAGCTAGAACTTTAACATGAAGCTTCCCTGATGTTTGGATTTTGTGCTGATGTACTGCTTACTGACTGGTAAGTACAAATGCAACATTTGTGACATCATGATCCAGTTGGCAAGTCAAGAAGTGAATTTCAAACAATGGAAATGCTCAGAGGCATCATCATGTCGATGTCATCTAGACCAAACTAGGAAAAAAGGGGTAAAGGTTAAAAAGCTGAAGGGACAACACAGAACCTTTAAAAAACAGTTGGCCTGGTCAAAATCCAGGCAGATAAAAACTGCATCTGCACTACTTGTGGGGGAGACTGGGTCACAGTCACTGCCATGTCAAGAAAGAAGGATCTCTTTTGTCTGGGGCTATGTTGTGAGGGTGTCCCTCAGACTGATTCCACAAGTAGGTAAGAAATATTACTTCAAACTCCATTGTCATTAAGAACCTAACAGGCAATGGCATTTTGCCTTCTTGTGTCATTGACCAGTCTTGTTCAGGCCTCTTCAGTTAGCTGCCCTAATGGTGGGTCACTACAGGCCAGGAAGAAAACTCTGTTGAGCGTAGATGTTGGACAACATCTGTGTAAAAGAGGAGTCTATCTTCTTTGTCCATGGGTAGTCTTTTGGATTCCACAGGCTGTGGGGATACAGGCAGAGCCCCTGAAAGCTGGTGTCACAGGAACCACAAAAAGGCTATCCCTCAAGCATCCAGGTGTAAATATAAGCACAGGCCAACCAAAACACAACCATCCAGTGCAACTACCTAGTACGCTCTGCTTTGCAATAAAGACTTTGCAGCAGACAGGGAATCTTCAGTTGCTTGTTTGAGGCATGTTTAAGCCCCCTTTCCACAGGTATGCAGTAACGTTCTAGCCAAGATTCTCGCCTCTGCCTTCTATGCATATAGAATCTCAGCCCTAGCATTGTATTAATATATTTTTTTGCACTGAATATCCTTTCTTTCTTTTTTTAAAGGGCACATGGTTGTTGATTACACAGTACTTTTTTCAATGTTTAATTGTTGCAATACTTTGTATTATGGACCTATAGATATACATGATCATAAACTAAGATATGTACATATGTTTATTTGGAACTCCATGTCTGTGAATTATAGAAAAAAAGGATACCACTACCACTGTAACTCAAAGTAATAAATAACTTCTTTAACATTTCAAAGTTTGCTGTAAGGTGAATTTTCATATGTAGACTTTTTCATGGACTGCAAGATTATGAATAACTTTATATACTTTCCACCAAGTGGTTTAGGCCAAGACCCCAATCCTGCAAACACTTATGCATGTGCAAAAAGAACAGGAGTACCTGTGGCACCTTAGAGACTAACAAATTTATTTGAGCATAAGCTTTCGTGGGCTACAGCCCACTTCTTCGAATGCATAGAATGGAACATATATTGAGGAGATATATATACACATACAGAGAGCATGAAAAGGTGGGAGTTGTCTTACCAACTCTGAGAGGCCAATTAAGTAAGAGAAAAAAACTTTTGAAGTGATAATCAAGATAGCCCAGTACAGACAGTTTGATAAGAAATGTGAGAATACTTACGTTGGGAAATAGATTCAAAGTTTGTAATGGCTCAGCCATTCCCAGTCTCTATTCAAGCCTAAGTTGATTGTATCTAGTTTGCATATCAATTCACTCAATGACAGACCTGCGGGTGGCAATTTTGCAACAGAAAAGCTTCAAAAACAGACTCCAATGAGAAACGGTTGAGCTTGAATTGATATGCAAACTAGATACAATCAATTTAGGCTTGAATAGATACAGACTAACATGGCTGCTACTCTGAAACCTGTTATTATGCATGTGCATAATTTTAAATTCGGGACTAGTCCAATTGATTTCAATAGAACTACTCATATGCTTAACGTTGAGCAATTGCGGAAGACAGGGACTTGTCACCTCAGTCTGTGTTAGGGTGACCAGATGTCCAGATTTTATAGGGACAGTCCCGATTTTGGGGTCTTTTTCTTATATAGGCTCCTATTACCCCCCATCCCCGTACTGATTTTTCACATTTGCTGTCTGGCAACCCTAGTCTGTGTCCCAGGACAGGATGGCAACACTGCTGTTATCAGCGGTATTAAGATGTCAGAAATGGGACAGAAGAAACCAAGGTGACAGTTATATGCTGGGTGGGACATCGTCGCAGCAGTGCCCTGATTTTGGCATCGTGCTTGTCAGAACCCATGGGGCAAATTAGGAGACGGGGGTGACATCGCACCGGGATGCTGCAAAATCTACGGGAGGGGGGCGCAGCGACCCCCCGGACTGTTACCTCAGCGCAGGATCCCGCTGGAATTTCACGTCCGGCCACGTGCCGGGGCGGGCGGGGCGCTCGGGCCTGGTTGATGCTGCTGCCCCGGCCCTAGGCGCCCCGCGCGGTGACCCGGGGAGCAGAGCCCCGGCCGCCCGGAGCGAAGGGCTCAGCTGGCTGCCTGCCGGCGTTACTGTCCCTTTAAGTAAAGTCCGCGCGCAGCCGGCTCCCCCACTATCCCTGGGTGCATTGCGGCGGGGGGGGGGGAGGGGATATTGTCGCTACGCTGCTGCGTGTGGCGACGGGGAGTTACTCGCCGCGCCTGCTGCCCCGGTTTGAAGTTGGCGCCCGGGAGCGATGCGGCGCTGAGGAGAGGGAGGCCGAGGAGACACAGGCCGCCGCCATGTCTGCGGGATTCTCCTTCGGGGCCGGCACGCTGGGCTCCGCGGCCGCCGCCGCTGCTGGGGCGGGAGGCGGCGGCGGGGGAGGCTTCTCCTTCGGAGCCGTCCAGCCGAGGTAACCGCGGCCCGCCCGCCTGCTCCGGCCCGGGATGGGCCCTTCCCGCGTGGGGTGGCGAGCGCCCGATCGGGCCCTGCCAGCTGCGGCCCCACGTCTTTGAGCCTGGCCCCGTTTCCCCGCAGGCGGAGCTGGGCCCCGGGAGCGCCTCCCCATCAGCGTCCGGGCCCGGCCCTTATCTGCGCTTCACGTGCCTCCCCTCCCGGCCGCCAGCGCCGCGCTGCTCCGCTCCGGGTGTCCCCGTCCCTAGGTGGGAGTCGTGTGTGACTCGGGGGCCTGGTGGGGTTTCGCCGCCCGTTTCTTCTGCAGCGGCGGCAGAGCGCTCCGGAGGAGACAGGCCCGTAGCTCGCGGCTTTGGGGGGTTGATGAAACGCCCCTTTCTGCCCAGGCGCCGTCAGGCTCCGCTTGCGCAGGAGCGACTAACGGGCTTCATCGAAAGTGGCGTCCGCAAATGCAAGTGTGGGGTTGCATTTGGGGGCCGGGGGCGACGTCCCGTCCAGCCGTATGCTCCAAAGGGAGAAGTGGGAATCAGTAACCAAGTATTTGTATTCTGGAAATCCCCTTTCCGCTCTACTGTGTACCCTGCTACTGCAACAAACAAGTCCGCCCCCCAAAGGCCTAGGCTTGGCATTTAAAATCCAAGATCTGAATTCTGTGTTCATCCAGAGTGAAAATAAAAAATGCACGTTTCTAAGGAGAGTTGAATTATTGTCCCATAGGTCTCCACATGCAGTAGAAATGAGGGGCTTAATATGGAAAGGTGTAAACAATTTTGTTTACGATCTGGTGCAGCTCCAGCCCCTGCAGGTTAGAGTATATTACGGCTTATATTGTTGGGAATGCAGGTGGAGCTGGACTGGTACACAAATCTGCTTACAAACCATCCTAGTGTAGTTAAGGATTCAGTGAGAACATGGCAGTCAAATTTCATTTGACTGTATCTGCGCTTGTGCACTTTTCCACAGTGTGTGGCGGCCTTCCCTCTTGCTAAGGATTACTGTGAATAGCCCATTGGAGAACCCAACAGTGCTACCTCCTTACAGTTTCTTTGGTGTCTCACACAATTTAAGCATATTACTGTCCTAACTAGCATGTAACACATTTTATACTATTAATGATGTACTGAAATACCCTCTGCTTATTGGTGCTTTTGACATTTACTGCAGCTTATTGTTTTACATTAAGGATTTTTTTGCTCCTCACAATACACTTTCTAAAACGTAAATACCAAAAAACCTGTATTATTTTGTCATGCTTATTAGGGCCTGATTTATAAACTGAGTTTTGACGACTCAGTGAATATGCCCACAAGTGATGTGCAGTAAGTTGTCAGGAAAGAAACATGAAGGAATTAGGGGCACAACTTGTTTCAGAATTGGACTTGCAAAAATGGAGGCTTAATTTGGAAGTGAGGATTTTAGAGTTTAAGAATCCGTGAGTGATAAACTGAAAGTAAATTCACCTTTGTGATGGTTTGGTTATTGGCAGTAAAGTTTGATAGCTATATCTTGACAAGCCAATTACTTTGGAACTTACTTTTAAAGAGGGCTTAGCGTTTTAATGGCTGAGACCTGTTCGCTGTGCTTGGGGAAGAAACAGGGATGAAATAATTGCAAATATGGACGTATGAAATGGGTTAGTTTGCAAAATAATTGATGCTAATAGTCAGTTTTGTCTTGTAATAGCTCAACCGGAGGGCTTAATTTTGGAACCTTGGGCGCCTCGACTGCTACAGCAACTACATCAGCTCCATCAGTGGGCTTTGGAAGTGGACTCTTTGGTTCAAAATCTACCACTGGGCTTGCTCTAGGAGGTACTAATACAGGTAGGAAATGCATGTGAATTTATTCCTTTAATGTAGCAGAAATTTGGGCTTTTGCATAATCTGTGTGTTTCATGAATTAGTAAATGAACAAACACAAAAAGGAAGACTAATGCACCACAAAGTGTGCTGAAATGTTTTTAACTATAGCTATATACATTGTTAGCAAATCTGTTATCTTTTTTTAAAAATAAGATCTTAATAATGCATTACAGCATTACTATTACAGAAAACCCTGATAACTGAACCTTTAATAGATGAATGTACTTGCCATCTGAAATTTTTATCTGGTCCTGTGTATGAATTTTGTATAGGAGCTGGAATTTTTTACTATGAAACACTGATTTTTACGGAGGCTTTGGCCATTCCAACAAGACTTCCCTAAAATGTGGATTTGTCTGTATATTTCCTGGAGACTGGGAGAGGCCACCAAAATTTTGTGTGGATTATAGCTTGCAGTTGAATACAATATGGGAGTTCAGTGCAGTGTGGGTTTAAGGTTGTACTGTACTTTGTCTTTAAGGATATTCTGAAAATTATTGCTAAGATGCCATAAACACATTCATTTTCTATGTTGTCATTTACAATGCTATAGTTCTTATAAGCGCTTCATATTAGCAATAATAATTTGGCCAAAACTTCCTTTCTAAGTTTGGGCAGTTGTGTACTTTCTCAGGCTAAGAGAGACCTTTTCTTCAGTCTTGTATAAACCGTTCTGTGGGTTATTTAACAGAGGTACAGAAGAAAACTTGTACCGTTTTAAAATCGGCCATCACACATGCACAATAGCTAGTATTAGTGAATTGTGTTGGTTTTTGAGAATGCTGTCTCTTTCATACACTCTAATGTGATTGTCTAAAGTTACCTCTTACAGGGAATATTTGTAACATTGTTACATCATTGGATATTATAAATAAATTGCCTGGGGAGATTGTAGAATCTCTGTCATTGGAGATTTTTAAGAGCAGGTTAGACAAACACCTCTCAGGAATGGTGTAGATGATACTTAGTGCTGCCAGGAGTGCAGGGGACTGAACTAGATGACCTCTCGAGGTCCCTTCCAGTTCTTTGATTCTATGATATGGGTTGCATTATCCCCTTAGCTTGCCTCTCTGTTTGAGTGATCCATTAGAATCATAGACTATCAGGGTTGGAAGGAACCTCAGGAGGTCATCTAGTCCAACCCCCTGCTCAAAGCAGGACCAATCCCCAGACAGATTTTTGCCCCAGATGCCTAAATGGCCCCCTCAAGGCTTGAGCTCACAACCCTGGGTTTAGCAGGCCAATGCTCAAACCACTGAGCTATCCCTCCACCTCTCCCCCATTAGTTATTGTCCTCTAATTGAATTAGAAGTAAGTTTCTTAGAAGCTGAAATTGTATAACTGTAATGAGTGATCAATTATGATTTTAAATGTATATGGGGAAGAAACTAATTTGAGACCCAATATTCTGAGTAGACCATGGACTCTGTAATCCTTTCCACTATAATGCAAAACCACACTGTTGTGCATGTTGGCATTCCTGACAGCATGTAAATCTGGAGTTCAACCATTTAAAAACTCTGGTGTTTTTAGTGGCTTTAATTTCATTTAAATTGTAGTGTACTGCTTAACTGGCATTTTAATTGCATAGTCACTATTTACCAATGGCTCTTCAACACAAATGAGTTCTGTACATTGTTGACAAGTTAATTGTGCTTTCCCAGGAGGGTTTGTACTGCTAATACTTATTTGAAACCTATTCTTATTTTGTGTTTAAGATTCTAAACCAGAGAATCTTTTATGTCCAAAAATACTTTATAAAACTTGTTCCAATTTATCTTGTCATTGTGGAGACTGCAACACAATATAATTCAGTATTTTACTGGTACTAATAAACCATAAACAACTACTAAATTGTGTGTATGAAGCTTGGTAAAATATGATATAAAGTTGATTATGGATTTTTATTTTGTTTTTCTTGGCAGGAACAGCTACAACTATTGCTACAGGATTAACACTGGGTAAGAGCCACATATTTAGAAGCTATTAGTATTTGGAGACAAACAAATATGCTCTAGACCAGGGGTTCTCAAACTGGGGATTGGGACCCCTCAGGGGGTCGTGAGCTTATTACGTGGGGGGTCACAAGCTGTCAGCCTCGACCCCAAACTCCGCTTTGCCTCCAGCATTTATAATAGTGTTAAATATATAAAAAAGCCTTTTTAGTTTATAAGGGGTTCGCACTCAGAGGCTTGCTATGTGAAAGGGGTCACCAGTACAAAAGTTTGAGAACTACTGCTCTAGACCAATTGTTCTCGTACTGTGAGCACTTGCTGAGGCAGAGACCTGGTAGCCGCATGACATGGGTTCTCCTCATATTAAAGACAGCTAAAAGTATATTACTATTTCTCCATGTAAGGAATTATTGTAGTTGCCACAGGTTTAATGCCGCCATTGATGGGAGATCAGGTACACATGGTTATGAGGAAACTTTTGGCTCTTTTTATGGCAGTGTGCTTAAACTGGTTTTGAAGGATTGATATACTGTTGGCTGAGACTAATGAGGCCATGGGCTATATATGTGGTTTTGGAACAAAGTGCACTGAACTGAGGAACATGGGTGCTCTGTCTAGTTCACATTTGCTCACCCTTAAATTTCTGGGGCCTGCTGAGCTTTAGGAGCCATGTCAATGCTGTTTGAGTGAGTGAGTTTTTTGCAGATTGAGGCTCTTCAGGGAAGCATTCATGTTTCTTCACAGATATTCTTTTAGCGATGGTTCCTTCCCATACCAAAGTTTATTGTACATCTATCAACCTTAGATATGGCAATATCCACTCTGGTGTTCTCCATCAGAACTGCTGCCTCTACACAGTTGAGGGAGTACAGAGTCCTTTCAAGACCTAAAATTGTTGACTTCCTGCGTGGTTAAACCACTTATTGTATAATGTTTATGTGAATGCATATTGCCTCTGTGGATCATACACAAAGAGAGCACTGTCTCATTCAGTGTTTCTTCATTCACAGTGTCAAGATCCATTTGGTTGTGGAAAGCTGTCTTTTGGCCTTCCATTCAGTATGACTGAAAGGTGTTAGCTTGTTCACCTCAAGTGATATTACTGTCTTTGGTGACGAACTTGCATTGGTAAACTGAAATCAACAAATATTATCATTCTAGTTAGGTTGGGGCCTATTGTTCTGGGCACAGTATATTTTCTGCCCCAAAGAGCTGACAGTCTAAATAGACAAGTTAGACAAAGGGTGGGAAAGGAAACAGGTGAAATAACGTTGGATTCAAAGTTTGTAGGTTCAGATCCCCATGGAGTCTCCAATAGAAAGACAAGTGATTTTGTTGTTAAAAAAGAAATTTGCTGCCTACCCTTCGCTTGAGTGAACCTGGCACGAACAGACTTGTTCTCTAACTCCTTTTGATGGACGGACAAAAAGTGTTGAGCTGGGAAGGAGCCTTCGGAAGGTATTTCTACCTTCATTGTTTCTCTGATGCTTCTTTAAATATCCATATTTCTCAGTCATGGTTATGGCAAGAAATACAGGTGTAAGTGTACCTATTCCTGAAAAGCAGATAGCAAAGCAAAATAGCTCCTCGCCCGAAGCAGCAGCTGAGTCCTAGGTGAAATTAAAGTAAGCTATACCACCATTCAAAGCAGCATAAAAGGGGATACAATCATATTATAGCATCAGACAGTTTTGATGCTGTTCTGTGAACAAGTTCAATGAAAGAGGCCCAGTGTAATAGAGGAAGATAGAACAAATCAAGGGAAAATCACCCCCGGAACAGACTGCATGACCCCTAGAACACGTGTTTGGAAGTGGTGTCCTCTCCTGTACGGAGAAATAGTCCCTCATTTCATTGGGCAAACTGGCAGATACCCTCCAGAAAGTTTAGCTTTCTTAGTCCTGGCCAAAAGACCTTCTCGCCATTACTGTTTCTATCCAAAACAACACAGAATTAAGGAGAGGGCTGTAATGATTCTGGTGGCATCATACTGGCTGCAGAGAGTATGATTGTCACACCTAATAACATGACACTAAAACCTGGTATGACAATGAGCTGTGCCCACTATAAGAACCTAGATAGAATCACAAATGTTCCTGCCCTTCAGAAAGCACCTATATACATACGGTCCCATCATGTTACCTAATAAAGCTGTCTTCCTGGCATTTGAAAGGAAGCAACTGAAGGAATTACATTTGGGCAGAAAATCTCTGCTTATAGCTTCCAAATAAGTTCACTAACTTAGTGTGCTCCATAATCTGACTAAAACCTAAAAGCTGGTCTTCAGTAAGTAGTTACACCAAGTTTGACAAAAATCGAGAACCTACTAGAGTTCCATCAGGACTGTTTCACTGTGAGTTTAAAGGTGCCCAAGTTAAGGCACACATTAAATGTATCCCATGTAGAGGTGTCCAGAGGGAAGAATCTCTCCATCTATTTACTAAAATTTCTTCAATCAGCTTCTCAGATAAACTTCAACAGAACTCTAACCTGGTGCTGTATGCCCTGCACATGACCACATTTTGAACACTTGGTGGACCTTCTTACCAAGTCATTCTTGCAGCCAAGCAAATACTGGATTTGGGAGTTCTGTCTATAAAGGACAGGCACCGTGTTTTTTATTAAAATTTTTTTGCATGATCTTGACATTCATCCTTAAAGTCTGCTCCATATGTTACTCTACTACAATCACACGTACAATCTACATGACTGATGGAAAAGCTATGGCACTCCTTTCCATTCTGTATGGATTTTTACATCCTGATGTCTGTGCAGCACTAAAATGTCTAGACAAAACTGAAGCATGTAGAGTACACCCTCGCTGTAACAAAGCCCTGGGGATCCAAGCCATTTTTTCGGTATATCCAGGGATTTGTTCTAGTGATGGGAGGGTGGGGGAGAGGAAGAGATTCTCCAGCCGTGGCTGGGGCAGAGTACTCCTTCGGCCCCGGGGCTGCTGCGGGAGCTGACGGTGTTCCTCCAGCAGCCTCGGGGCCAGAGGTGGGATCCAGCAACCACATTCACTGTAGCCCAAGTTTCACTATTGCGAAGGGCGTTCTAGCAAGGGTCTACTGTATTCTAACTGTAGGGGACAACAAATACAAGTCAAAGAATTTACCTTCTCTATGCTGAGCAACTTGAACAGGTGTAGCAGTTTTCTGGGTGGATCCATAACTTAAAGAAATCTGCCACATGGATTCCTGTCCCTCCCTGCATTCTGTATCAAAATGCATACCAGCTTTGAAGTAAATCTCATTCAGTGCTGTATTTGGGATTATAATGTTGCAGGATATAATAAGTCTGTCAGTAAATCAAAACAATCTGTGTGCATATTTGAGTTTGCTTATATGTTAAGTTAATTTCTCTTCATAGCTACACGCTGATGGATTACCACTGTGGGATTCTGAGGACCTTCCTTTTATGAAGAACAGTAAAACTTCCTTTCTTCAAGTAGTAATGACCACAGATCCAAACCATCCTGATTTAATAGAAGGATCACTACTCAAGAGATCAATGAATAACATTTAACTCTCAATTTAAATGAGAAGGACACAATTTTCATTATATCTCTGACAGTTGTCAGCTAGTTCCCTCTTTAGCAGAAGGGGTTTATCCCTCAGCCAATGACTGACAGGTCTCGGTTTTGACTGTACAGATACAAATAAACAAGGCCCATTGTAAGATCTGTGGACCTTCCTATTTGAAGAGAGGAAATGCTGTGATAAGCTTTTATACATAATCTTATTGTCTTCCTTGTGTAGAAAGGAACCAAACCAAAATGTGGGGTTATGTGGGATTCCTTCAAGGTCCTTGTCATGGCATTTAATTGGTAAAATTCATTTTGAGGGTGATAAGTTTACTTTAAAATTTTGGTGTTTAGAATGCATGACACCTGGTGACAAAAATGTTAACTTGAGCATTTATGCCTCAACAAAATGTCTTAAGAATGATGTTCATTGTTGTAGGAGCTCCTGCCGCTACATCAGCCTCTACCACAGGTTTTAGTTTAGGGTTCAACAAACCTGCAGGATCGGCCACACCATTTGCTTTGCCTATTACTTCTACCTCAGCAGGTGGCCTCTCACTTTCTTCTGCTCTTACATCAACTCCTGCAGCAGGTAAGGAAATACTATTTTGCACTCCGCGCTGCATTTTGCATTCAGGCATATCAAAGTACTTTACAAGCACTCTGAAATAGATGAGCATCCTTACTATTCATATTGTCATTGCCTGCCTTTTACATGGGACTAATCTGAAACACAGAATTTAAGTGACTGGTTGAGCTTCACTGGTGTTTATGTTAGGAATCCTAGCATAGATGGGTCAGCGGGTACTATCATTGTTTTAAGCCCAATATTGATTAAATGCTCAGAGTTTCTTTTAAGCACCACATCATCTGGTAGTTATAGGTGATGTCTCATTAGAAACTCTGGTGTAGATGTTGCCAATACCAGTGGAGCTCAATTGTGTTGGCAATGGTGGGAAATCGTTTTAAAAAATGATCTCCCAAGTGTAGAAAGGGCATCATAATGCTGAAAATGGTTAATGTCTACTGTCAATGAGACAAATGGTTTTGGTACTGTTAAAGCATGATGGAGAATATGTACCTCTGGTAAGATGTCCCATGCTTAACATACTAATATGCAGTTGGCACCTTCTCCATATATGCAGTTTACACAACCATATTTTCCATAATCAAGTGTTCATTGAAAAGCCAGCTACATCAGCTAACCGTATGTGTGTACACCAAAGCTGTTCACCACACTTTCCCACATTCTCGTTTGTCAAGATGCCACAATATTTCACCTCTTATTCTCTGCCTGCTCCAAAAACTCAAATCATCCATTCAAGTAGAAGCTTTAAAGTCACAATTAGCTGTTGTTTTTAGCCTCTACTATGTGAGATACTTTGATGTTCAGCTGGATCTAGTCATCTTCACCTACATGCAGAACTAAGACCAAGATTCCACTTAATTTGCAGCAACCAGTACCTAAATTGTCAGATTCTGCAGCATTCTAGTGGAAATTCTTAAAAAATCTTGGTAGCTTCAGATAAACTTGAATAAAGGACGTTTTGATTAATGAATATTACAGTCAGTACAGTTGCCCCCTGTTGGTGATGATTAGGGCCCTACCAAATTCATGGTCCATTTCACGGCCAGTGTGTTTTTAAATTGGACAATTTCAGATGTTTACATCTGGAATTTTACAGTGTTGTAACAGTGGGGGTCCCGACCCAAAATGGGATCATGGGGGGGTTGCATAGTTGTTGGGGCGGCGGAGGGGGGTCGGATGGGGGGGATGGTGGTCCCAAGATTGCCACCCTCTCTTCTGTGCTGACTAGGCAGCAGCCTCAGAGCTTCCTGCAGTTAGAGGAGGTTCCGGGAGGTGGAGGTGGGTAGGATCTCCCCCATAGTGCTAGGAATGCCCCAGCCAGGGGCTCCTAGCTGCTAGTCCAGGCCAGTGACCGATTTAGGCAGGGGCCCTCTGGAAAAATGGGTGCCCAGCCCCAGAAGAAGCCCCAGGGTGGTACCTCAAGCATGGGCAGCCTCGAGCCCTGACTGCCCCAAACCATGGCTGGGGGGCCGAAGCCCTGAGTCCAGGCTGCCCTGAGACTGGGCTGGAGCAGCAGGGGTGCTGCATCTGCTGGGGAGGGTAGAAGCCCCAAGCCCTGGCTGGAGTGGGGTGGAGGGTGCGGAAGCCTTGAGCCCGGGCTGCCCTGGCAGGGGCAGGGTGGAAGCCCCAAGCATGGGCTGCCTCAGCTGCAGCCAGCAGGCGCGGAAGCCCCCAGCCCCGGCCGGAGCTGCTACGGGAGGAAGCTCGGAGCTGTGGCAGGAGCCGCGGGGGTCAGGGGAGGAGGGGCAGAATTCCTGATTCCGGGCTGACCTGGCTGGAGCGACCGGGAGCAGAAGCCCAGAGCCTTGACTGCGGGGCTGCCCCAATCCCTGACTGGACCGGGGGAGGCCCCGAGCCCAGGCTGCTCCGGCTGCAGCTGCCAGGAGCAGAAGCCCCCAGCATGGCAGGAGATACTGGGGGAGAAAACCAAGAGCTCGGCGCTCAGAGCTGCAGCAGGAGCTGTGGGGAGGGGAGAGGGGGAACGGAAGCCTGGGCTGCTGCAGTGCAGAAGTGAGGGTGTACCACCCTCATTTCTGTGCTGATTCTGGAGGTAGCTCTGATCTCCCCACCAAGAGCAGCCATGCAGGGGAAGGACAACTCCTGCCCCTCCCAAGCGTGGCTGGACTAGCAGCTGGGAGCTCCAGGCTCCCAGCATCAGGGGAGATCAGATTTCATGGGGAAGGGCTGATTTCACTGTCTGTGACATGTCTGTGAAATTGGTAGGGCCCTAGTGATGATATTAAATTTAGTTCATTGCTGCAGATTTCATTCAGTGTTAACTCTCCTTTATGATGAATGAGGCAGTTCACACCTGTGAGTAATTATTTTAGGCTGTCTGCAGACTGTATAGTCCGTGTATTAAGGATGGTTTCATTCTTTCTTTTAATTTCAGGTTCTACTGGCTTTACATTAAATTTGGGTGGGACAGCTGCCCCAACTACAAGTGCATCCACAGGCCTTTCACTGGGAGGAGCCTTAGCTGGTTTGGGAGGTACACTCTTCCAGAATGCAACCACAGCAGCAACAGGTGAAAATAGTTTTATTCTTTTCCCACTTCTATTTCACAATGCTGAAACACAAGTAACACCATGCGGTTACTGTAAAACTTAAATAATTCCCTCTGAAACTTTTGCATTTTCCCTGAATGTTACTGGTTTTAGCAAGTCATAAAATACCAGACAATACAATTACCGTCTAAATATTCTACTTCTTCCACCTTAAATTAATTTAACATTAGCAGCTTTCTGCAAGAATGTAAGTATTCTTCCATTACTCCTGGGGGAATTCTGCAACAATGCACGTGTGCAGAATTCATGTTCCCCACAGATTTCTTTGCTTCCCTGCAGAGAAATGACTTTCTGATGGGGAAGCAAAGGGAAGCCACAAGAGTGGTCATGCGCCACTCCCCAGCAGTGCAGGTGTATTGTTTTGGGTGCCCAGAGCAGCCAGCAGAGAGGTAAATCACTGGAGGGCTGGGGGTGCTCCAGCCAGTGGCTCCTACCCTGTGCAGGCTATGCTGCTTGTCCCAGCTGGGCTGGGGAGGACAGAACTTTCTCTTCCTCTGCAAGGAGCAGCCAGAGCTGGGTCAGACCCACCCCCAGAAAACTCACTGACTGCAGGAAGCTGTGCATAATTCCCCCACTTGCTTCCCCCATCTCTCCTCAGCCGTGGGGGGATGGGGGGGAACAGCTCCCCCATCTGACCAACCCCCGTGCATCCAGACCCACCTCATACCCAGACCACCCCACCAAGCCTCACCACCTGCACCCAGAACCCCCTCACTGATTTCCCCCCCGAAACTACACCCTAACAAGCCTCACTCTTTGCATCCAGAGCCCCCCCTGCACCCAGATCCCCTTGCCAAGCCCCACTTCCCTGCATCTGGACTCCACCCCTGCACTGAGACCACTCTCCGCACTCGAACCCCCACTCCATCTGCACCTGGGTGACCCTGACTAGCCCCCTGCACTCAAATCCCTGCTCCACTGAATCCCACCAAGCCAACACCTGGACCCCCCTGCTGAGCACTTCACACCCAGACCCCCGCCCTGCTGAGCCCCAACCACCTTCACCTGGACTCCCCTGCAGAGTCCCATTGTGTCTGCACCCCAGTTCATCCAGATCCGCCCCTGCACCCAGACCACCCCATCAAGCCACCCACACTCAGATTGGTAATAGGGTTCTGTGTGGGGCAAACACCTTGATCTCCTCACACTAAGCCCCTCCGTACTTGGATCCTGCTGGGATAAGCCTGCCTGCCTACATCTAGTGTGCTTGGCACGGAGGGGCAGGGCCCGAGGGTGTTTCTGGGGCAGGCCTGGTCTTTGCCGTATGTCAGTGTTGGGTGCAGCTTTACCACCAAGTTCATGTTCCGGGCAGAGGGTGAGTGGGAGGGCAGGATTATCTCCCACCTCTGTGCAGTCAGTGGCTTGTGCTCCCTACTGCCATGGTGGAGCCTCCACATTTATTTATTGACAAAATGTGCAGAGTTTTGCAGGATTTTAAAATATGTGCAGAATTCTTAATTTTTTGGCACAGAATTCCCTCAGGAGTATTCCATGAAGTAGTTACCATAGCTGCCATAGGGGTGTTACGTGATCATAAATGGAAGGGGAGGTGTTCTATAAAATAATCTCTTCATTAATAATGTGGTTTGCACTATGAAATGCTTTGAGAACTCTTAGTATAAAATAGTCACTGGTCCCTTGTTTTAGCAGTGATTTTTGTGAGTGAATTTAGAAAACCTTTTGAGCTACAGTAGTGTAACTTTAAATCCCCTTTGTTAGATCAGGACCCCCTCCAGCCCCGATGTCCAGGGACAACAGCTTGGAGAAAAACGTAGTATATACCCCTCTATCCTCTGCTGTTAAAAGGGAGGGTGCTGTTCCTGGATCCAGTGTGGGGTGGAGTGAGGAGCACTCCAATCTTTCATATTGGCCTTGGGTGTCTAATAAATATGGTATTTTTCCTCTTTTTATTATATTGCAGTAGTGCCCTGTGACCTTAGTCAGGCTTGGGCCTCCAGTGTGCAGGGGTTGTAAAAATACAGGAATTCATTTTCTCTATTCTGAAATACTTAGTGTAGTTGCTGTATGGAATGGAGAGCTTTAGTTTCTCCCTTTGGCTGATGTGGGAAGGTGAGATCTCTTCATACCCTTTCCTAGCTACTTGGAGAAATGCCTCAAATTGTTACTTTCCCTAAAAACTTCTAGAAAAGGTGATGAGAGATTCCCACTGTCACCCTCCTGTTCACACTCCCCCAAAATAATCGTCAGCTGTAGGAAATGGCTAGCTGCTAAGTGATGTTTATAAGAATGTTGTTCACTGCTTCTCAGAGTGCTGGAGACGGCCTCTGTGAAACTAACAAGATCTTTTTGTAAACTCTGGTCAATTGCTGTCTGTTGGCCACTGGCCATAGGAAAGACTGATGGCTCAAATTTTCAATGCTGGCTGCTTGCTATCTTGCATATAAAATGCAATTAAGTGGATATTGCATACTCCTTTCACTGTGTGGAAGTCCTGTTGAAAAATAATGTATTAATCCTGAGTGAGGTAACATGACACAATATGCAGTGATAGTGCAAGTGATGAGGCAGGTAAAGATGTTAAAATTAGATATTTAGAACGTTTAGTTCATAGAAGAATTTTTTTCTTCTTCTCTTTACATTATTTTCACTGAACTTCTTGACCCAAATATAGCTAAACAAATCCTGAAAACAAGATGACATACATAAATCTAATCACAATATATTGAAGCTAAAACACTAAATTATGTGTTACTGAAATACTTTTTGGGTTATTTGTAGGACTCGGACAGAATGCTCTGAGTTTGACTCTGGGGACGACTTCTGCTCCTTCAACTACTGTTAATGAAGGTCTTGGTGGCATAGATTTTAGTAGCTCTTCAGATAAAAAGAGTAAGTTGTTGATGCAATATTGTTTTTCTGTAATTTTTATGAAACCTTGGAAAATACTTGCTATAAAAATTCTGTTTGAAAGCACTTAGTTGAAAGATGTAAGTGAGGAGGCATTAATGGCTTGGTTTTTCTAACTCTTAATGGACACCGTAAAAATAAAGTATTTTAAAAATGTCTTTAATAATCAAGGGTTGTTTTAAGATTGATAAAGCTAAAAAAGAAATTACGCAATGTAGTTGTTGCCATTTTGGTCTCAGGACATTCAAGAGACATGGTGAGTGAGGTAGTATGTTTTATTGCACCAACTTCTACTGGTGAGAGAGACAGAGCTCTTCTTGAGGTCTGGGAAAGGTACTCCCAGCATCACAGCAAACTGCATGGTGGAACAGATTGTTTAGTATATGTAGTTAGTACATGTTATAAGGAACCGTTCAAAAGATGAGCTGAAGGGCTTAAATTCATTACTCTGCTAGACATAGGCACTGATTCGGTGGGTGCTTGGGGCTGGAGATCCCACAGAAAAAAATAGTGGGTACTCAGTGCCCACTGTCGGGCCCCGCCAATCAGCTCCTCCCCCCAATGCCTCCTGTCCACCACAATCAGCTGTTCAGAGGTGTGCAGGAGGCGCTGGGGGGGAAGGGGTGGAGCAAGGGCATGCTCAGGGAAGGGGGCAGGAAGGGGTAGGGTGGGGCCTTAGGGGAAGGGGTGGAGTGGGGGTTGGACCTTGGGGCGAAACGGGGGGTCAAGCACCCTCGGGGAAATTAGGAAGCCTGAGGAAGTGCTGCTAGACACTAAAAATCACAGATTGAACAGAAACACTAGATTTATGGCTAATTACTACAATCTGAACCACCTAACCTCCTCTCTTTATTCTATAACTGCAGAGGTGTTAACAGGCCATGCTACCTTGAATAGTCCCTTACAATATGTGCTAACTACTTATGGTAAACAATCCCTTCCACCTTGCATTTTGCGGTGACACCGGGAGTACCTTTCCCAGACCTGAAGAAGAGCTCTGTGTGTCTCAAAAGCTTCTCTCTCTCTCTCTCTCTCTCTCTCTCTCACACCAACAGAAGTTGGTTCAATAAAATGTATTACCTCACCCACCTTGTCTCTCTAAAAGAAAATAGTAATTTACTCTTTGCACGTCTCTTGCTGTGGCAATTTGACTAAGTTTTCAACTATTTTAACTTGTAGATTCTTCTACATAAATACAGTGCAACAATATTTTGCTTGCAAACTTGGTGTAATGCAATGCAATGCCTCTGGGTGGATTGTTGGCAGCAAGGATCAAACTTGGGATCTCTGAGTCTTAAAGTATGAATCTCTACAGGTCTGTTGCCTCAAAGGCTGTGTCAGGCTCGCACATGTACTCTGACCACTTGGGAGTGCGGGGGAAATAGCGCTAGACTATAAGTGTGTGTTACAAATGCAAAGAACCTGTTTGAAAGCAACTTTCTTTCATTGCAATGAATTTTAAAAGTCATGGAAGCATTTCTAATCATGTGGGGTTTATGTAACTCTCCTTCAAAGTTGATTAAAATAGTCTGTAATCTTCTTATTGTCTTCCTAATACTTTACAGTAATATACTTTTTAAATAATTCCTTAATAAAATATTATATCAAAAGCAATTACAAAAAAGTAAGTTCGTGGTTACAATACACTTTTTGCCAATTAGTAAGTAAGGTTTATGGTGTTGATATGAGCATACATTAAGGGGGTTTGGTCTTCCATTTCCCGTGTCAGACACTAGCTAAACTAGTTATTCCCAGAGTTTTAAAACAAAGATGATGCATTTTCTTCAGTGTTCACATTATAGTTGAGTAATCTCTTGGTTTTTTGGGGGAGAGGGTAGTTAAGAGCAGTTGTTCAGGGTAGCTATTCCAAAGGCTGAAATAGTAGAATAGCAGGTTAGAAACCATATAAAATCCACCCTTGTGAGTCTTACTTGAGCCAGCAGAAGTTTTATATTGTTGAAGTATTGCTCTGTGACCCTGGTGGAGGGTATGTATTGCATGTTTTGTGAAAGAAGACTTTGCTAGAGGAGTGTACTGGTACAGTGGGATATGTGGAGGAGGCCTATCACTTAAGAGCCATATAATTACTTATTACCATAATATCTGAGTGCCTCAGAATTATTAATGAGTTTAAAGTGTCTCGCCTATGGTCACACAGGAGGTCTCTGGTGAAGCAAAGCATTGGACCATAGTTTCCAGAGTCTCAGGGTAGTGCCCTCTCTGCCGAACCATCATTCCTGTTCAGGAGATCCTTGTCTGTAAAGTGCCGTGCACCACAGTGATGCTGTCTAAATAAGATAGACTGTAAGTGCCAGGGGGGGAAATAGAAACCTGTAATGAAGGAGGAGGGGAAGAGTCAATTAAATTTTCTTCCAACGGGGCTGACCTAATGCCCTGAGCCAACATGCACTGAGGTGAGTGATAGTCATCAGTCCTTCCCCGAAAAACTTCTTAAGGCTTATTTTGCTTGACAGTTGTTCAAGGTATCAATTCTTATATAAAATTATCTGTATCTTCTAGGTGATAAAACAGGAACAAGACCAGAGTAAGTATGTTTAGTATTCCTCTTTACATTCTATAGGTTCTTAGAAAATAGTGAAGCTTTAAAATGTTTCTCCTATTTTGTTTCTTTGGCCTTTAAAAATGCCTATATACTGTGAAAATGCAATTATCACTGTTAAATACGTTATGGGAGTTGACTGTTCTGATGAAATTTTGTAGGACTCAAATGGGTGGAGAGGGGGTCACTGTCCCATAAACCACAAAATACAGATCCAGTGTTTCTGGTTATTACTAATTAGTTTGTAATAGCACCAAAAGTGTGCTAGATGCTTTCCAGGTGCAGAGGGGGCATAGTCCCTGTCTAGAGGCATATGTAACCTTAAATTTGCTTAGTTTAGCTTCATGTAGAAGGTGGTATTTAGTAGCTGGAGTTCAGAACAGAGAGATAGGACTCCTGCGGTCTCTCTGTTCATGACTCTCTTGCAGACTCATTACGTGGTTTTTGGAAAATCTCATCGTACTCATCTGTAAAATTAAACTCTTGCAAAACACTGAAGTTGGTCCAATCAGATATTACCTCACCCATCTTATCTCAGTGAAGAATTAAGTAAGTTGGTGCAGTTCTTCACAATTGGTTTTATAAAAGGAAATTCAAATCATTATTACTTACTGTAGCATTCATAAATTAGATACAAACTTGTAAAGCAGAATGAATATTTACAGCTCTTTGGCTGTTTAGTAATGGGGTAAAGTTGTTTAGAAGTAGTGTGTGTCTATGAATGCATATGTTATCTTTTGGCAGAGATAGTAAAGCACTGAAGGATGAAAATCTACCTCTATTAATCTGTCAAGATGTAGAAAATCTCCAGTAAGTATTTTCCTTATACTAGTTGGGATAACCAAATAATTATGTTGTCATGCTTTAAAGTAACAAGTGGTTTAATCACACTTTTAAAAATTGTTTTAGATAGTGAGGATACACTGCTTATCTTTTGAAGGTACAAGATAACCCCTCTAAATATCTTCTGTTGAAGCTCCAGTTTTAGAATGTTGGGGGGGATGATGAAATTATAGTATACTGTAGTTCTATAAAAGAGGCAAAAGCTGAAATTATCACTCAGTATTAGTGGTTTGGGATTTCATCAAGATTAATTTTATTTTTATTAAAACAATACTCGAGGTAGAACATTTGTGTGCTTTAAATGTAACAAATTAAACTTCTACTTCCAACTTTTTTCAGGAAATTTGTGAAAGAACAAAAACAAGTGCAGGAAGAAATTAGTAGAATGTCTTCCAAAGCAATGCTTAAAGTACAGGAGGATATTAAAGCTTTGAAACAGCTTTTGTCAGTGGCTGCTAGTGGACTACAGAGAAACACTCTTAATATTGACAAATTGAAAATGGAAACTGCCCAGGTATGTTAACAAACAAGTATTGTTTTATTAGCTCAAATCAGTAAGCATATGATGTCACATAAGGTGAGAGGCATTCAATGCTGTCAATCACTCTAATATTAGAAGCTCAAATTATTTGTATATTGACCAGAAAATAGAATCATAGACTTTCAGGTCAGATGGGACCATTATGATCGTCTAGTCTGACCTCCTGCACAACGCAGGCCACAGTATCTCACCCACCCACTCCTGTATCAAGCCCCTGACCTATGTCTGAGCTATTGAAGTTCTCAAATTGTGGTTTATAGACTTCAAGGTGCAGCTGATTGGTGTGGCAAGCCTGGGGGGGGCAGGGGGGAAGAAGCTGGGGCGGGGAGCAGTAAAAGCGGTTCCTCTCCATACCCCGATGTAACGCGGTCTGACCTATAACACAGTGAGATTTTTTTGGCTCCTGAGGACCGCATTATATCGGGGTAGAGGTGTACCCTGAGATTCCCAAGAGAAGAACACTTAAAATAGAAATCCTATAATCACTTGTATGGTCAGATGTAGGGATATTAATTACGAAGTCGGTAAAGCAGCAGTAAAAATTGAATTTTCTTTATTAAAAGCATGGCACTTAAGTCTGGATCTAGTTTATTTTGTCACCTTCTTATATTGCTCACTTGGGAAGTATTTCTGCAGGGCAGTCTCTCTTAGTATAGAAGCGGATTAGAGATCGTGCTTTGATTATCCTAAGTGGAAGCAAACAAAATAAATTCAATCTGCATTTTCTTTCATGTTTGACATTTCATAAAATCTAATTATCACTGTAAACATTAGACTTTATTAAATGTGGAATTTTCAAATCAATCTGGAATGACACCGGAATACCTTATCTCCTGTTTATTAGCAGTTGTGAGAGCTAGAAATAACTTCCTTGCTGTCAGGCTAGTTTGTGGTCTGTTCAATCCCAGCTTACTAGTATCTATTCTTTTCAGTCACTGAAGGTTCTAGGTTGTAAGAAAACAATGAAATAAACAAACGCAAGGGTTTAGATAGTTTTCACTTTGTCTGGCAATTGGACATTGTTCTATACAACGTACACTTGGTATGTAGCTAACTTTAAGTGGGATGCTTGTCAGTCTAAGTCTTCACCTGGGGAGGACTGTGACAAGGTAAACGCTGCTAGCACTTTCTTAAATTCAGAGTTAAAGGACCTATAGCACTTTATTTTCGACTACACTCTTCAGGATTTTGCTTGCTTTGCTACTAACAACTGTGGTATGTAATCTATCACTTAAATCAGCCTCTGTACCAGATGACTGTAGGATAGCTAATGTAATGCCCATTTAAAAAAACGTCACCAGAGGAAATGCTGGCTGTTACTGAAATTAGGCTTATTGGCCTGTATCTGGCAAATTGGTTGAAACTATAACAGAATTATCAGTTGCATAGATGAACACAGTATGTTGTGGAGGAGTCAGTATGCCTTTTGTAAAGGGAAATGATGCCTGGCCAATCTATTAAAGATTTTTGAGGGTGTCAGCAAATATGTCAGCAAATATTTAGGAAGGAACAATCAGTTTCACACATACAGAATGGGAAGAGACTGTCTAGGAAGGAGTATGGCAGAAAGGGATCTAGGGGTTATAGTGGACCACAAGCTAAATATGAGTCAACAGTGTGATGCTGTTGCAAAAAAAGCAAACGTGATTCTGGGATGCATTAACAGGTGTGTTGTGAGCAAGACACGAGAAGTCATTCTTCCGCTCTACTCTGCGCTGGTTAGGCCTCAGCTGGAGTATTGTGTCCAGTTCTGGGCACCGCACTTCAAGAAAGATGTGGAGAAATTGGAGAGGGTCCAGAGAAGAGCAACAAGAATGATTAAAGGTCTAGAGAACATGACCTATGAAGGAAGGCTAAAAGAATTGGGTTTGTTTAGTCTTCTCTTTTCCAAATTGAGGGGGGACATGATAGCAGTTTTCAGGTATCTAAAAGGGTGTCATGAGGTGGGAGAAAACTTGTTCATCTTAGCCTCTAAGGATAGAACAAGAAGCAGTGGGCTTAAACTGCAGCAAGGGAGGTTTAGGTTGGACATTAGGAAAAAGTTCCTAACTGTCAGTGTGGTTAAACATTGGAATAAACTGCCTAGGGAGGTTGTGGAATCTCCATCTCTGGAGATATTTAAGAGTAGGTTAGATAAATGTCTATCAGGGATGGTCTAGACAGTATTTGGTCCTGCCATGAGGGCAGGGGACTGGACTTGATGACCTCTCGAGGTCCCTTCCAGTCCTAGAGTCTATGAATCTATGTGGACAAGGGTGATGCACAGGATATATTTACTAGAACTTTCAGGAAGCTTTTAACAAGGTCCCTCACAAAAGGCTCTTAAGTAAAGTAAGCGGTCATGGGATCAGAGGGAAGATTGTCTCATGGATCAATAAGTGGTTAAAAGACAGGAAACAAAGGGTAGGAATAAATTATCAGTTTTCAGACTGGAGAGAAGTTAATAGCAGAGTCCTCCCCCCAGGATCTGTACTGAGACAGATGCTGTTCAATATATTCATAAATTATTTGAAAAAAAGGGGTAAACAATAAGGCGGCAAAATTTGCAGATGATACAAAATTACTCCAGATAATTAAGTTCAAAGCAGACTGTAAAGACTTGCAAAGGGATTTCACAAAACCGGGTGATGGAGCAACAAAATGGCAGATGAAATTCAGTGTGGATAAATGCAAAGTAATGTACATTGGGAAAAAATCGCAACTGCACATATGAAATGATGGGATCTAAATTGGCTATTACCACTCAAGAAAGATATGTTGGAGTTATCGTGGATAGTTCTCTGAAAACATCTGCTCAATGTGCAGCAGCAGTCAAAAAAGCAAACAATGTTAGGAACCATTAGGAAAGGGACAGATAATAAGACAGAAAATATCATAAATGCCACTATATAAATCCACGATACACCCATACCAGTTCTGGTTGCCTCATCTCAAAAAAGATAGTTTAGAATTGGAAAAAGTACAGAGAACGGCAACAAAAATGAGTAGGGATATGGAACTGCTTCCATATGAGAGATTAAAAAGACTGGGACTGTTCATCTTGGAAAAGAGATGATCATGGGGGGGATATGATAAAGTCTATAAAATTGTGAAAGGTGTGGAGAAAGTGAATAGCGAAGTGTTAGTTACCCCTTCACATAACACAAGAAGAACCTGGGGTCACCCAATGAAATTAATAGGCGACAGTTTTAAAACAAAAGGAAAATACTTCTTCACACAATGCACAGTCAACCTGGGAAACTTGTTGCCATAGGACAGTGGTCCCCAACCTTTTTAGTCTGGCGGACACCAGACGACGAGCTACCGCGGACCGTGGCCGGCGGACGAGCATCCGCCGAAATGCCGCCGAGAAGCAGCAACGTCAATAGGCATCGCCACCAACAAGCAGCGTCATCCAGAGGCTGCTTGTCGGCGGCATTTCGGTGGATGCTCGTCCGCCGGCCAGTACGCGGGCGCACATAGATGCCCCGGCAGGCGCCATGGCACCTGCGGGCACTGCGTTGGGGACCACTGCCATAGGCTGTTTAAAGGCTAAAAGTATAACTGTGTTCAAAAAAGAATTAGGATAAGTTCCTGTGGGATAGGTCCATCAATGACTATTAGCCAAGATGGTCAGGGACTCAACCCCCATACTCTGGGTGTCCTTAAGCCTCTAAGTGCCAGAAGCGCGGACTGGGTGGTGGGATGGATCATTCAGTAATTGTCCTGCCTTGTTCATTCCCTCTGGAGCATCTGGTATTGGCCACTGTTTGAAGACTGGATACTGGGCTAGATGGACCAGTGGTCTTATGGCCGTTCTTATGAAACCAGTCTACATGTGATTTGTACTAAAGTGAAAATGATGCTAGTCCTATGTCTTGTAATAAAGTACTTTCTTCAACTAATACAATAATAGTGGTTTCTAGAAGTTCAGTGGTATGTTCCCATAGAAGAATACAGTGAATACAATTTTTTTCTTCTGCTTCCACCGGGATGTGTTTTCAGATATTGACTAGTCAAAACAGCTAAGAATAAACAAGTACAGAACTAGATAACGAGAAATTCTTATTACTACAGTTATTAGAAGGTACTACAGTCAAATCACAGAAGTGTGTATCCTGTGATTATAATACTCTGGGAAGGCCGTCAGGAAGGCTTTAGTGGAAATGTTAAAAATAAATAAATAAATAAATTTGTAAACTATTGGCTATGCTCTTTTAAAAATAGACAATCGGATAATCTGTTCCCTTGTTTCTTCCTTTTAGGTGTGCTATTTCCTCCCATTCCTCTAATCTTCCCTATTGAAGTCTAGAAAAAAATTTAAAATTATTTTAGATGAAGTGGAAATTAAAGTTTAGTTGTGATAGTATAGTACAGCGTTTCCTAAACTTTTGAAAACTGAATCCCCTTTCAGGAAAGTGAAACCAATCGTTCCCTCTTCAGCATTGCTATGTGTTGTGTTAAAGGCCTGCCCATCTTAATATACATGTCTTTGGCAACCCCAGTCCCTGACATTCCAGGTTTTGAAAATATCTCATTTAGCAGATTTATGCATCCATGCCTGAAGGTTTAACATTAATTAAACACTGCATGCCAAAAACACATCTAAGGAAAGAGCCCTCTGTGAAGAAGTAGTAGCGTTAGATTTTTTTTTTTTTTCTTCAGAATTCAGCTTTCTTATAGAACTATAGCATGTAGTCCTTTTTTTTTATTCACTTCATTTGCTTATTTAGGAGCTGAAGAATGCAGAAATAGCATTAAGAACACAGAAAACTCCTCCTGGTCTTCAACATGAAAATTCAGCCCCAGCAGAGTAAGTTACTGTATCTAACAGAAACTTGTATTAACCATCAAAAATGCATTACCATCTGTCTTATAAATAGATTTGTACGTTGCAATGTGTAATCTATTGCTCCTTTGATAGAGGCATCTGATAACAATATTTTAGTATACCTATAAAAACTTAACACATTAAATAATTAAAATCACAAATTGACCCAGCATCAGAGGATTCAGACATGGCATCCTATCCCCTACATTGGCCAGCAGTGGAGAGGAAACCATCTTCATTTAGTACTCGTTGTCTCCCTTTAAAACGTGAACTGTATACACTTCTCTTTTATGGTAAACTGTTTTAACATTTTGTTCTATGCCTTATTGCATGTACTGCATGTTTTACTGAACAAATGAAACAGTAAAAAATCAATCTTAACAGATTCATACATCACCTTCAGGCAGAGGAAACACACTTTCTCTAGCATTGGAAGAAGAGTAATATAAAATATGTTTACTGGAATACTGACCACTGCTTAAAATGATATTGATAAGTCCTGCAATTGGTGTAGACCTAAATAGTAAAAATGAAGTTGCAAAGGAAGGAAATTCAACAAGTGTGATCTGATTCTTCTATTCTAGCTACTTCAGGATCTTGGTTGAACAGTTTGAAGTACAGCTGCAGCACTACAGACAGCAAATTGAAGAACTCGAAAATCATCTTGCCACTCAAGCAAACAATTCACATATAACTCCACAAGGTAAAAAGTTCAATTTTAATGTTTTTACAGAAATCCTTAGTGTGTGTGTGAAATGCATATTAGTTACTTTACTCTTTAACTATCAGGATTCCTTAGTTAACTTTCAGAAATTATTGTTCATATGGATGTTGAAGTCACCCAGTACAGTAAGTTTTAGGAACTTAAGCACCAGCTCAGACAACTTTGACAGGAAGCCTGGGGCCTGAATTCCCACTTCAATTTTATCTTGGGACTTGCACCAAGTGGATACACTGAAAGCATTTCAGTTTTGTTCAGGAAGAGACGTGCATCTGAAATGTTATGCAAAACCACAGCTATCCTACTTATTTGACCTTTTTGGCTTACTCAGAAGAGTGCCCCTATGAACAGAGCTAGATTAACATTGGTCCAGTGGTTGTATCTAGTCATGTCTTGGAACTACTTGCAGAATTGAGGGCCTCCTCTGTGGCTACATCATGGACGGTTAACTTTTTAGTGAACTTTGAATATTCAGAGTCATGAAATTTTGAGTTTTAAATAAGCATTCACAAATACATCAAAATGAGCCAAATTTTCTTGTATCTTTTATTAGTATTGGCAAGACATACTGGTCCAATAGAGTTAAAATTTGGGCAGGTGAAATTCAAGAGGAGAAATAGGCAAAATTTTGTGAATATCATTCCGAAATATAATTCTGTCCGTTGTTCACTTGTTAATAAGTCCAGACTCCTCTTTAAATAGAAAATATTACTTTACTCCCACACAGCTCCATTTGTTTTACAGGAAATATAGTGCTTTTTTTTTTTTTTCTTCATAGGTTTGCAGCAAGTTACATCATAGAGCTGGTTGTTTTACCCTTGTTGCAGTATAAATTAATTAATTTGTCTCAATATTGCAGTAAGACTATGAATTTATTTGCTGATATACATGTTTTACAGATTTGTCTATGGCTATGCAGAAAATTTATCAAACATTTGTAGCTCTAGCTGCACAACTTCAATCGATACATGAAAATGTAAAGGTAGGTTCTACTTCAAGAATAATATTTTCATATATATTTCATAACCAAAAATGCTGCAGGCCATTATTCATGTCAACATTTCTATAACACTTCTCCTTTCTGTTTTTAAACAGAGTTGATTTAAACTATTCATTTAAGCTTTTTAAAGTGATGCTGCTAAATAAAAAGTTCATTCTCTGATGTGAGAGCTGGAACATACGTTGTTCAAGCAGTGCGATAGGCTGGCTTAAACTATTTATTATAAAAGTGGCAGAAGCTGTGACCACTGTATTTAAGGTTACATAATATTTTCCATTTATTCCACTGTCTTTTCAATTGCTCGTAACTTTCTGAAATTTTGGGGGCTGACATTTTCTATACTTGCTGTTTGCCCAATGAGTGTTTGTGTTTTTGTTTGTTTGTTTTTATTTATTTTTTTGTTTGACAATTCAAGCAAAAATGAGTTAGTCATTTGAATATGAGCAGAATCAGGGGAAGATACCGCTTTCCAGTTATAAAGTAATTTTGCAAAATAGCCCTTGGGTGTTCTGTTGAAAACAGCATTCTGGGTTCATTGCTGATTGAGATTCAGTGGCTTCTTTAAGGAGGGCTCTAGTACAGCCTCTGCACGCACAAAAAAAGTATGCAATATGGCCTATTCTCATTCTTACCCACAAAAAGATTGTTTTAGATCAGTAGAGAAGTCTGTAGTAAGACAATTCTCACATTGTGTAAATTCCTCAAATTTCACATATCCTTGTTGTGATTGGGGCTATGTCTGTACAACTTATGAATTCTCTGTGAAATTTTGAACTCGTGTGCCAGGCTGTAAATTTCATTTTGAGTGTGCAGCCTTTTACCTACTCTGTGATCTGCTTGCCTGCATGTTGGGTTGAGATTCCAGAGGCCGGTGGTAAAAGAATACCAAAATAGTCATTGTGCTGAAGTGCTCTTCATTGAAATGTAATTGCTCAATAGGCTAGCTCCTCATACCCAGGAGAATTCCTTTGTCAAGGGAGATGATGCCATGGCAATGAAATCAGGTGGCAAGGGTTTGTGCTCAAGTGGGGAAGCTGGCAGGGATGTCACGTGATAAAGGAGGGGCTAAAAGATTTAAAAGGGTAGAAGCTGGTCTGCTCAGGAGCCATTTTTCTCTAGTCCATGAGGGAGAGACCAGCAGCTTAATTGCTGATCACTAGAGCCCTGCAAATCCGCAGATATCCTCTTTGTATCCACAGATGCAGATACCCACAGACTGTTTTTTCAGATCACAGCACGGCTGCAGATACAAATTTTGTATCCACACAGGGCTCTGCAGCACACGCTCACCCGAACAGAGCGGCTGTCACCCAGCCTGCAGGCTGTAGCTCAGTTCTCTGAATCACGCAACAGCATGCTGGGCATTCTGGGAGTTGTTGTCCCCAGCTTGCTTGAAGGGAGGAAGTAAACTACAACTCCCTATTGAGAGTGAGCCAAGCACCATTTTGAGGGTGGGGTTGTTCTTTAAATAAGCAGGCAGCAATGGCTGCATGCATTAGAGGGTGCGGCATAGGGTGTCCGAGTGCTCCACGGGGAGGGCAGCACTGCATAGAAGGACCCAGAATTGTAGCCTCCCTGCCCAGAGCAGGGAAGGAGGTATGGTGGGGCAGAGTGGGTGGCAAGGCAGGAAGTCTGGGGAAAAGTGGGACTGGGGGCAAGGGGCAGTTGGGGGCTTGACACAGCCCTGCATCACTGCTGCAAAGTGACCTGTGGAGCTGTTTAGAGTCCAGCAAATCCGTGGATATCTGACGCAGATACCTGCAGACCATTTTTGCGGATTGCGGATACATATTTTTGTATCCGTGCAAGGCTCTATTGATTGCTTGAGCAGATGAAATGGGGTAGGGGTGGGAGTGAATCCCAACAGGACTGGGAAATGGGAGATGCTGTATTTCCTTCAGTACAGAAAGAAGGAAAAACATAGGTAAGAGGGAGAAAAACAAAGAACTCAAAGGGCATCAATAGAGAGTTCTGAAGTTCCGCATGTTTTCCCACTCGATGATACTGAATGCCAAAATAAGATATTTAAGTTTTATTACTACATAAAGATTATATTCTACCTGGGACCAAATCCTGCGCTGATGTAAATCAAGTGCAACTATATGGATTTATACCAGTTGAGGATTTGGCCTTGATCTGTGTGGAAAGTCTTTTAGTTGACATCTGTGGTTAGCTCCAGATTGGTGGTAACATGTAGTCATAAACAGAAAATTAATTCAATCCTCTCCAAATCATGAGTTTAACACCCCTAAACTAATATGAAAAATGTTTCTTTAATTATATTAAAATGTATTTAACTGTTAACTTGCCCCATGACTAAACTATTTAGTTCTTACCTCAGATGTACTGAACTAAAATGACTTCTCTTTCAGATGCTCAAAGACCAATACCTTGGCTATAGAAAAACCTTTCTCGGAGATGCTATGGATGTGTTTGAGGCAAGACGAGCAGAAGCTAAGAAATGGCAGAGTGCCCCACGTGTTATTACTGGACCAACCCCTTTCAGCAACATACCAAATGCAGCAGCCGTTGCCATGGCTGCCACACTTTCTCAGCAGCAACAGCCTGCTACAGGTCTGAATGCATTCAAGTTATAGATTACTAGTGTTACAACAATAGTCAATTTGTGTAAATTTTTATATAAGGTCTTCCTTTGTGTTGGCTTAAAAATAAAAAAATTGTAAGTTATCAATACATAGCTAATAAAAAATGCAGGGTAGACTTAGCAATAATTATATACCAGATAGATATTTAATCTTGTGAATTTATTTGTATTAGTGATATTTACTGTATTCCTCTAATTACCCCTTGGAATGTGAGTCTTCATTCTTAAATGACATCTCTGAATATGAGTAATATGGCATCTTTCCAAAATTGTATGATTGTATAGTAAATGATTTTCAAATTGGGGGGGAGGGAGGAATGAATCCAAATGCATATTACATTTTTCTTATGTAAAATGAATGATGCATTTTTATATAGCACTTTGAAATTGTAAATTAAAATATGCTACAAAACAGAGGATATTGGAGCTTAAGTATGTAGAGTAGAAGGAAAGAATGCTTGGCCCATTGTTTCTTGTTTTTCTAATTTCTTCGGAAGGATGGTACTAACAGTTGCTAACAGGCCATTTGCTGTTGTGACTGAACAAGAACAGAAAAAGTGTGTGTGAAACACATCAAGGGTGTGTGTTTTGGCCCAATGTACACGTGAGGTGAGGTGACTGGACAGGAAAGGAAGCCATTTAGGCTGTCTTCGTTGACATTGTCAAAATGCACTCCTAGTCATATTAACCAAAATTTTCAAAGCTGGGTGCCTGAAGATAGGCATTTTGATAGAAGTGGCCTGATATTTTTTTTCAAAGGGACTGTGCACCTCACATGTCACCTTTGAAAAATCCAACCATGTTAATGGCAGACGCACAATCCTTTGATAAAATCATGCACTTTTGTTAAGGAGCCTGAACATAGATTTAGGTGCCGAACTTCAGACACCCAGTTTGCGAATTTGGGATATACCTCTATTTTACCATTTGATTTCCTCCTGAAATGTTCTTTATCCTAGATGTGCTAATCACCTCAGGATCTTTTCCCCTTCTCTGCACTCCACCTTTGCTTTCTTTGCCCACAATGCCTTCAGTGCTGCATCTGGCCAACCAAAGGAATATATGGCTTTGCCCAGAGTCATTCAAAAATCATCTGTAGGGATTGTTCTCAAGTAATGAGGCACTTCCTCCCTTATCTATGTAGGTAGAAAGCTCTATATACTTCCAGCCCTGGCCCCTGTGAAGAGTGAGGAACCAGTTCCAATTACATGTAAACCAGAATACATGGATCACAACAAAAGGGAAATATAGATTATATCTAAATCTCGACTGTAATCCACTAAGTGTTTCTACTGGTGGCTATAACTAAAAATTGTGGAATTATTCTCTAGATGCATTGACATATACAGTAAACTTTTTTTAAGGATGTAACAATCTGAAATGACTTCCAATTCTCTCATGTTTTTTTATATAGAGGGATGTGTGGATTGTGCAGCCCTGATAGTTACCAAAAACTGCACCTCTCCACTCACCTTTTTCTTGTCTTTTAAGATCCTTTCATTAGTCATTATAGGATTGATTGTCACACTACTTAAGATGTCCTAATCATGTGTCCTCATTACCACTGGTGAGGGGTTTGAAGTTATTTTTTTGGCTCCAGAGACAAAAGAACTACCAGTTGAGCTATCACATCAATAAAGTAATGTCATTGTTAGAACTTTTTCAGTATGAATGTCCTTTCAGCAGGATGGGTGAGAGAATTGAAAAGTTGAGCTATGCCAACCTCTATAGGATAAGGCAGTTTATATCTTGAGATACCTTCAATAACTTTTTTGCGGTTAGTAATAAAGTCTCTGCTCATATTTTGTTGGGTATCTCAGAAGTGCCAACAAGTATGCCAACTATAGATGTGATCATGGTCTCTGATGCAGATGGACTTAGGCAAGATGGACTTTATCACGTATGCCACCAAAAAAGAATAGGTGGCAGTGACTTTAGGTTACCACTAATGGGGTCAGACTATTACCAAATGCACTCATTGTCTCCCCGTAAAACACACTGTAGAGGACTTGGCTGTAAGCAACTGAGGCGAATAGATGTTTGGACCACTGTCTGTTTAGCAGAGGAAAAGATGCCATTTGGCCTTCTACTGCAATAAGGTTCCAGTCTTGCAAAGACTTAAAGCATTCACTTAACTTTACACAATGTGAAGTCTCATTGACTTCAGTGACTACTCACAGTGCATAAAGTTAAGCAGTTGCTTAAATATTTGCAAGATCAGGGCCCAAAAGAGTAGAAATATAAGGGATGAGAGGAGGGCAGGACAAGTGTTTGACTGTATGTGTGTGAGAGAGAGATACCTAATCTACTGTTCTTCCCCATGATCTCTTCACAAAGACTTTTCTAAAACAAGAAAATTAATCTGGGCTTTTAAAGTTTGGCTAAAAAAAAAAAAAGTAACACACAGTACTCTAAATGTCAAGAGTAAGGACTTTTGTTCTTGTGTCTAAAAATATATTGATGTTTACATGGTATAAGGCTATTCCTTAAAGTTAATTTAGATTTAGCAAGCTACTCATCTTTCTCTGAAGGAAGGCAGAGACCGTAATTTATTTTTAGTTCACATTCAGAAGTCAAAGGTTTAGCGTTAATAAAACTACGCTTTAGCCATGTCTGCACTAAACTTTTCTCTTAATTTCACACTGTTACTCTTAGTGCAGCATTACTGTTGGTGGAAGCTGGTTGTGCTAGTTAGATCAGCAGCAAGCGCTTTTACTACCCTCTCATTTAGACCTGCAATGAGCAGTCTTTAACAACATGGTAGTTAAAATGCCAGGGGGGCAGTCTACTCTTAGTGCTACTGGTGGCAGTAGAAATTGTGAGAAACACTAAGGGAAAATAAAAAGCCGAGTGTCATTACAGCCTTACATGCAATAGGATGGAACCGATCTAACATTCTGCTGGTAAGGCTAAGTTCGCTTAACCAAAGGAATACTTTCCTTTATTTCCCCAAAAACATTTAATTATTCTTGATTTAGCTGGGGGGGAAACTAAAGTCAAAGCATGATTAAGATATTAGCTATGTTTTGACTTCTCAACATGAAATTTAAGTGAGAATGGGATACTTTAATAAAATCTTTACAGCACTTAGAACTTTATTGTATAATTTGACCTTGACATAGGTAAAATTTCAGTGTATTACTCTCAGAATGAAATTTGAATTGTGACACTAAATTTGGTCTTGTGTTTGAACCAATGATGTGATGAACTCTGTAAAATGTCACATAAATTTAAACTATGGTATCACTTTGGTAGGGAATCTTGTTGACCTATTGTCTAATTGGGTTCTTAGTAGTGAGTCTTTATTTATTAAACTAAAAATGCTCTACAGGGCAAAAAATAGCAGGTTTTAAAATATTGTTAAAATTATTGTTTTAAGGATTTGTCTCATAACTTATAATAGCCAAAGGTGACAATGTTTGCTGGTACTTTTGGCATGGAGGATCTTTATCACTAGTCTTTTGCTATTGAAAATTATGTATGTTTACCTAAGAGGTTTATAAATTATGACAATGCCTTCAGAATTTTATGGTACAAAATGAACAAATATATCACAGGCCTGTTCAATGAAAAGCTTGTCAGCTTTTGGAATGAAATCCTGTTTTATATAACTTGAATATAGGTGTTTTAGAGTAATACTGTTTTACTGATCTAAAAAGCATGTTACATTTAAAAACAAGCATGTCTTGGAGGACTCTGGTGTCTTCATTCTATTCTAAGGTCTTCCACCAACAGTGCCTCCTATTAAGGTAGAAAATTGATGCACTCTTTTTAAATGAGAAGGAACTGGACACATTTTTCTGTTTTAGTTTTAGAGGTCTAACTGACATGGTTTTTTTTGTTTTGTTTTGTTTTTAATTTCCTTTGTACTGACAACATTTCTAAAGGAGCTGCTAGGTAGATATTTCAATATTTAAAATAAACTGGATGTAAACAAATTAGTTTGAGATTAATCCATCACTTTTATTGTAGAAAAATACTTTAAGGGCCTTAGCTGGTATGAAATACAGTGCATACTTCTTACTTGGAACAATGATAGAACTTGACTTCCCAAATAGCTGCTTAATCGCAGACTGCAAATTCACAGCTTTAGTTGCCCTTATAAATTTTAGTTTAACACTACTTTGAGTAGGCAGACCTCATTCTGCATTGGATCATTTAAGGGCTTTGTTGTGTTTCTTGCGAAAGTGTTACCTCTTAATACAGTGCCTTCTACTTAATTCAAACACTGGTTGATCCTCCATTTGACTTTCTCAATCTCAAGAACCAAATACTTTGTATTCAAAATACTACCACTAGCTTTTTTTTATTTTAAATCGCTTTAGATGAAAATTGCTGGTTACAGATACTTTAACAAGTAAGGCAAAAATTCTGAATAAGAACCAAAAGATAACAAAAAAATAAAAGGACTACAAGATCTTACTTGTTCCAACATTGTTGGCAAAGACATTACCATGTACATTGCATTCTGTGCTATGTATGCTTGTGACCATATGGCTTACAGTATTGCCTTTTTAAATTATAAGAATGTACTTAACTTGGGTTAAGAGGTAGGCACTGTATTTTATCTTGACAACCCCTTCAACTTTCTAACTAATGCACTGATGACTGTGTTTGGAAAAAGACAGGAATATGAAGATTGTACTGTGAAAACTGTTGAATCATTTTCATAAATTATTTATCAGCGTTAATGACTTTTAGATTTTTGTAATGTGTTAGTAACAGGAGGGGCTAGCAAGGTGATTCTATTCTCCACAAGAAAAACAAACTAAGGCTATAAATTTAAGCTTGGCAGACTGAAAATGGGTTTTTGACAATCCTGCATTTTAGTGTGAACGTGCAGGGTAATTGCTGTCTCTAAAAATTTTTAAATGATGGGACAAACTTCTGAATTTGAAATTTTGAATGTATCTAATTAGTTAAGGTACACAAAATTGTGCCTTTGTAAATGTTTATTTAAACAGGTGGTTGGAATGGTGTAATGTAGCAAAGCTTAACAGAACTCAGTTATTATTTTGTGTGGAAAAAGTTTGAATTGTCATGTTGTGTAATTGACTTGCTTTAAAATGAACAATAAATTTAATAAAATAAAGTCATTGTCTTGTTTTTTATCTACTTAATTTTTGTTTAAATTTGGAAAAATACTCAAATGAGTAGCTTTGAAGGTTTCTAGTTATTAAATATATTGGCTATTGGTAACACGATGGTTTTTAGTCGTGTTAGTGTCAGTTTCTCTTCTTTTAATTGGAACTTGATACTAACTATTAAAGTTAGATTTTTAAAAAGATTCTCCTTCTGCTTTCAACAGACTGTGTGTCAAAATAGTGTCACATTTAAGTGTAGTTCTTAAAAGATTTTAATAAATTATTAAAATAGGTTTATAAGGTTAGACTGAATTTGTAACAAAAATACTTCATTATATATTGTAACTAGCTAGTTTTAAGTAGCTTCACCTTACACTGTGTTCAGTATTTTCTTAGATTTACCAGGTGGACATAGAGGCAGTTTGGGGAAGAATTTTGAAGAGGTAAAGTTTTGGGGACTTTAATGGAATTTGTTAAAAGCAATAATGTTCACTTTTATCAAATAATTACATAAAGGATCTCTTTATCATGAAAGAGTAAGGCAAGTTTGTTTTCATTTTTTTTTTTTTTTATACCAGGGCCACAGCCATCTCTGGGAGTTAGTTTTGGAACGCCATTCGGCTCAGGTATTGGCACTGGCTTGCAATCAAGTGGCTTAGGTTCTTCAAACCTTGGAGGTACACTTTAACTTTTCTAATATTTCATTGAATTATTATACAATACATCTGAATTTATTACAAACTTTAAACTTCACTAAGAGGATGATCTGTTTCAGAAGTAAATCTTCAGTTTGGCAAAAGTAAGACACGTGGAGGGAAAAAGTCATCTGCATTGTAGAGCGAGAGTAAGATAAACCACAAAGGTTAAATCTAGTGTTGACATTTTTAGTGAACCCAAAGATGCAAGAGAGGTGGGCATAAGATAAGCATGTTGGGGTTGCATTTTTGAAACCAGGAAAGTACCAATTATTTTGTAACTAGGACTTGAATTTATTTATAGTTTACTAAAGGCTTTAAAAGTAGGTACCCACAGTTTTAAAGACAATCACATTTTATTTGGATTTGAAATAGCAGCCAGAAGAATGTATGTTAACCTAATTAAGAAATTTCTCCTGTGTACAATTGAGTTCTAACTCTTAAAACACATTTCAGCTTGTTTATCAGTTCAAGGATTTAATAAGAAACTGTACTGGAAAACTATCTAATTTGCACTTGTTCAGGGAACCTGTTTGTCAAAGCATAATTATGTTCTGCTACACAGCTTTCTAGTACAGAATCCAGCTCTGTAAAATGTTTGCCTCTTAATGCTGAGATCCAAAATCCTTTTTGTCAAGCTATTCAACCTCACAACTTCTGAAAGTGAGGAAAATTCTCTTTTGTTTAAATCAAATATTTTTTGACTGACTGGAGGGAGTAGGTAGGAGAACCTCCAGGAGAGGAGCTGTGCCTTAAAGAGCAGGTAGTGATGTAAAAAAGATAGTTTAAAATTAATGAATATTGCTTTCTCACTTGAAACATAGGATTATTATCAACAGGTGAACTGTGAACTGAACAGTGACTATCAACATGTAAATTTCACAGAACTATATAGATATTAAAATTCACTTGCTGTTAATGTTGTGTGGTGTATTTACAGTAGTTTGAGATCTTTAAAATGATGAGTCATTTAATATGAACTACTTTACTTATCTTTGGAATTAGTTACATTCTTTATAAATTCCAGAATGGTCCTCATCAGCCAAATTGTAAATTTGACTATCTATGGAAGTAGATTTTGTGTGTACTGATAACAGGAAAAATTACTGATCTTCATAGGTGGACTAAAAGAAGTATGTATTTGCATTACTTGTTTTGAGTAGCCCCATAGCATGTTAGGTGCTGTACAAACACAAAGGGAAGGCCTGATCCCTCCCTCAAACACGTTGTAAACTACAGTTTGTTCAGATACACTCTTTTAGAAATTTTGCTGATGCAAGTTACACAAATTTGTCCTAGCAAGTAAATAGGAGCTAACTACTGGCTAGATCTTGAAGCCTTAATTTTTAAACTTTCTTTAGTAGCCCTTTGCTTAAGAAGGCAATTTTTTGATAACTTTTTGCCATAATTGTATATTATCTTGTAAAATCCTTAACTCCTTTTGTTTGGGTTTGTAATTTATTGTGCAACATACGGACTTACGACACGTGAAGAATAATTTAACAAAGAGAACTTAGTACAGCAGGGGGGAAAAAAGAAAAAACATCCAGAAATGGGGCTCTTGGAAATAGATGGACAAAGTGAATACTTCAAGGATTCAGAAAATTAAATACTTAAATCAAGTAGTGTAATCATAATGGGTTATTAGACACACATTCTCCAAATTACATTCTTCGCTTGCAAAATCTCTTACTGGTCATATTCACAAGTTACAGTCTTAACAGTTGCACGTATAGTTAGTATTCCTGGAGTGTAGATGCCTGCTCCTTCATTAATTAAAACAACATTCCTATACTAATGGTACTAACACGTATCTGATAATCCATTTATAATTGGATTGGGCAAAAAATGGGAAATGTTGCTCCACTGAGCAACCTTACACTGATACAATTTGTTCACCTGTAAAATAGAGAGATTTCTCTGGTACAAAGGCAAAGTCCTCTTGTCTATAGAATCAATATTTTGGAACCTTACATGTCCTGAATTACTACAATTATAAACCTTAAAATTCATATTTGTAAATTAAGACTAGTAGATTTTATAGTTCTGCTAAAAATGTGAATATTTTTCATACCCTTATTTTCAAGCTTTAGTTAAAAAGCTATCATTTAACGAGTTTGAATGCTTTTCTCTTTTAAAAAGAATCAGTTAAAGCTACTGAATGGATTTTTAATCTTTCCTATCCCATAGCCTCTTCCTCAAACATCAAATGTGTGCTTACTTTTCCTTGTATATGTTAATAGTGACCAGTATTTCAAAAATCTTACATTCTAAGCAAATTTTGAATGGTCTAGTCTCAAAATATAAACATCTCAGAACTACTAAATCAAATTGTTCCTTGAGATTACATAACTATAGAGTAAAAGATGGCTGCCCTTTTTCTGCAAGGATGTAGTTGAGTAGTTCTGATGAAATCCTATTTCATACGAACTTAGTAGTTATAAGGTTATCAGAGCCAGGTGACCAAACTAATTTCATGTACTTGTTTTCCTATTACAGTGATCTCTACCTCTAAGAGTGCCAGATACTTTATTATCTTAATTATTAGAGCTTTTTACCTCATACTTTTCATCTCAGCTAAAGTCTTGTCTACACAAGGAAGTTGCAACTAAAATGTGGCTTATTTTGATTTATCTTAAACTGATCCCTAATTGATTTAAGCTGAATTGAAATAAGCAGGGTTTAAACCAAATTAAAGGTGTCCATGCAGCCTTTGGCACCCATTTAACTAAATTTGGTTTTAAATAACACCTTTAGTTAAAACGGGGCAATTTTTTATCATGTAGACAAGTCCTGAGGTTACTGGAGCTAGAATTCCTAGCCTATTCATGTAATTTAAGTCTGAATTTGCTTAGGTTTTTAACCTATTGGTGGTGGAGTGAAATGATGTCATTGGACTCATCCTCTTTTTGTATTTTAATAGCTATAGAATAATGTGACTATGACCACAGACATTTCCATTTAACTGCAGTCATTGTTTATAGCTTAATACTTACCATTCAGTATCTGATTTTTAAATAAAACTACTAATAGTTTTCTATGATTCTCAGACGCTTTTCTGTTTGAGCATTGCTGGGGGCAGGGTAGAGGGGTTGTTTTTTTTTGCAGAATTCAGTTAGTGCTGCATTTAGAGCAGGACACTTTGAGTAGTGAAACAGATTTACTAAAAATAATTCTTAGGATTAAATATGCTTTTAAATTATTGTCTAAAAACTATAAATTTTAAATTGCAGTGTTCTATGCTACCTGCTTTTTATGTTGTTGCATGTCTTTACTACTCTTCCACTAGGATTTGGAAGTAGCTCTGCTTTTGGAAGCACTGCCACAGGCGCACCATCGTTCGGATTTGGAACTACAAATAAACCCTCGGGAAGTCTTAGTGCAGGTTTGCTTTTATCTGAATTCAAATTTGTCTTAAAAGTACAAATGCATAATCCAACTGCAGGTTTCACTTTAAAAAAACTAATTGAAAACAATATCATGTACATGCTTAAAGTTGCCTTTACAATAAAACCGTTGAAAAATGTTATTTTAACTAAAGAAATACTTGCTTTAAACTAAATTGATTTTAGAGAGGAAAAAAATCAACCCCTAAAATGCCCCTTTTTGGATGCTGTCTCCCTAAAAGGGAACTACTGATTTCAATAAATGATAGCTCCTGTTTTACTAATAATTTACAGTTTAAAAAAAAATAATTACATCAGATGTAGTTTGAGGCACAGGAGTCACCGCTCGCTATTTGAATACAAGGGAAAGGTAGACTTTTTAAGGTTATTTTAAGTTTTGTTGTTTTCTAAAATGTGTTCTGCTTAATTCACCAATAGTTAAATGCTCTTATTTTTTTAGTCAGAATTTACCTTACAATAACTAAACTTTAAGGATACCTTTGTAAAACTAAATGCCTACATTTTATATGCAGAAAGGCAAATTATGTATGCAATTGTCAGTTTGTACGTTCATAATTCCTATATATAAATTAAGGATTTTATTTTGAAAACTTGTCTCATTCTGAGGCCTCTCATATAGTTCAACATCTGAATACACTTTTTATTTCATACCGCTGTCAGTTTGGCAACTTCCTACTTATTACTCATTTGATTCTTAATCTTTTGTTAGTGATAAAATAGATGTTGAATATTGGACCCGTTGCTCCCAAACTTTGGGTATTTGAAATCTAACTCTTTCATTTGGCACCCATGTCTAATTTTGTAATTAGCTTTAGTTATTAGAACATATGTTTATCATCACTTTTGCTTTCTAGAAAATTAGAGTAGATGTCTGCCTTCCAGGATTGGTTTATCATAGTATTTTTTTGTTTTTACTTTTGTTTTTCTAATTACAACTGTTTCTAAAAAACAAGGGTTTTCAGTAACGCTGAAATAATATTGCTGATTTTTCCTGTGGACTCCTCTGGCTCATATTAATTTATGTATTACATCAAATAAGGACTGCATTAATTTTTACCTCTATTGTGTAGCATCCATGCTTTTTCTTTCTTAGTTTAGGATGATTCTTCTTTCAAATGAGGCCTAAAGAATGCTTTTAGTTTAAAACAGCACATTACAAAATGGAAATAAATGTTTGCTTGATTTGGGTGGCTAATGCTCATGAATGCATAACATCCTGGTAAAGTGCATGTCGTTTCTGTTGGTAGAATCTGCATATTGCAAAACTGGAACGCTAGCATTCTTCGTATTTAGTAACAAATGCATATTTTTATATAATGCTCAAATCTTTTTACTTTTTATAATAATTAAATTTTCTTACAGGTTCCTGCTGCTTGAACTACATTAAGCCAAAAATAAGTTATTTACTAATTTTTCATATATTAATGATAAAAATGTCAAGTTCTTTGAATGATTGCACATGTGCATTCCACCCTAGGAATGTACGTGCCCCAAGCACAGTTGCTGGAAATTTTTTCCTCAGTGGTACCCCGTTGTGGTGGCTCAAACATCCTCTGGTTCTGTACGCCTATAGCACTGGTATAAAGTGCCCAGCCAGCCCCATGCCCTCTCAGTTCCTTCTTACCACCTGTGATGGTCGCTGGGACTGCTATCCTTGCTTTGGCAAGTTCTCTGTGGTCTTCTTTTTCTTATATTTATACATAGTTCATAGAATCATAGACTTGTAGGACTGGAAGGGACCTGCAGATGTCTTCTAGTCCAGTCTCCTACACTCAAGGCAGGACTAAGTATTATCTAGAACATCCCTGACATCCATTATCTCCTTCCTAGATCCCAGGGACTGGTATGCTGCCCTCAATTTAAGAGATGCCTTTTTACATATATCAATATACCAATATGTCATAAGGTTCCTCAGATTTGTAATGAACCCTCCCATTCGGCCTATCTGCAGCTACACGGATGTTTACAAAATGTCTGGCGGTAGTGACAGCCTTCCTGAGGAGGTTAGGGGTGCAGGTCTAACCTTATCTAGACCACTGGCTAGTCAAGGGCTGGTCCAGGGCTCCGGAAGTGTCCAGCATTCAGCTTATGCAGTTGACGTTCAAAGCCCGAGACCTTCTGATAAATGTAGAGAAATCTACCCTCGCACCGGCGCAGAGGATAGAGTTTATTGGAGTGGTGTTCGACTCTACTCAGGCCAGATCCTACCTCCCAGAGGGTCGTTTCCAGACAATCACATCCCTGATGATTCACCTCAAAGGTCGTCCAGTCACAACAGCCACAAATTGTCTGAGACTTTTAGGTCACATGGCCTTGTGCACATATGTGGTACAACAGGCAAGACTGCACGTCACACCCCTCCAGACATGGCTGGCCTCAATGTACTCACCAAACCGCTACCATCTGGACTTCGCACTCATAGTACCTCCGTGGGTCCTCATCTCCCTCAGTTGGTGGTTGGATCTGCTCACTGTTTGTTTGTGCGGGCGTTCCCTTTTTACGGCCTTTGGTCTCTGGAGGAACTTTCACTCCACATCAGTGTCAGGGAACTCAGAGCAGTTCACCTGGCCTGTCAGGCCTTCCTGCCACACATTATGGGCAGAAACTTGTTTGTTCTTATGGACAGCACTGCAGCCATGTTTTATCTCAACAGGCAAGGAGGAGCTTGCTCTTCCCTCCTATGTCAGGAAGCGATTCAGTTATGGGAATTTTGCACAGCCCACTCAATCAGTCTTGTGGCCTCGTACCTTCTGGGAACGCAAAAAGACCTGACAGATCGCCTCAGCAGGACTTTCTCCTCACCATGACTGGTCCTTTTGCCCAGATGTGGCGAGGGACGTTTTCCAGACTCCCCAGATCTATTTGCAACCTGGTACAACAGAAAGTGTCACCAGTTCTGCTCCCAGCGAGGTCACAGTCCAAGTTTTATAATGGATGCCTTTTTGATATCATAGACAGGACATCTTTATTATGCTTTTAACCCTATCCCGCTCGTGCAGAGTACTGCTAAAGATCACCCAGGACCAGGTCCGAGTTCTTCTGATAGCCCCAGCATGGCCCCATCAACACTGATTCTCCACTCTGCTAGGCCTCTCAGTGATGACCCCATCCCGCTTCCATTACACCTGGACCTGATCTCTAAGGATAATGATCGGCTGCTCCATCTGAACCTGAGCTCCCTTCACCTAACAGCCTGAAAGCTCCATGGCTAAATCCCAGAGAGCAGGCTTGCTCAGAGCAAGTTCATCAGGTCCTATTAGGTAGTAGAAAGAGCTCCACCAGGGATACTTACTTTTCAAAGTGGAAGCGGTTCTCTGTCTGGGCATCCCAATGCAGGGCTTCACCCACACAGTCATCCTTGCAAGAAATTCTTGAGTATCTCTTATACCTGAAGCAGCAAGGCTTAGCTATTTCCTCTGTCAAGATTCACCTTGCAGCAAAACCAGCTTTCCACTATTGGGTGGATAACCGGTCCATTTTTTCAAATGACATGTCTGTTTGATTCCTCAAGGGCCTACAAAGGTTATACCCTCAAGTAAGAGAGCCCGTTCTTCCCTGGGACCTGAACTTGATCTATCAAAGCTTATGGGACCACAGTTTGAATCTTGGGTAACTTGCTGTTTGTTATACCTCTCCTGGAAAGTGGTTTTCTTAGGCTAGGTCCACACTGGGGCGGGGGATTGATCTAGGAAACGCAACTTCAGCTATGAGAATAGCGTAGCTGAAGTCGACGTTTCCTAGATCGAATTAAGTTTACTTACTGCGGGTCCACGCGGCACAGGCAAGCTCCCCCGTCGACAGCGCTTCCTCCTCTGGGCGAGCAGGAGTTCCGCAGTCGACGGGGGAGCGCTTCTGGGATCGATTTATCGCGTCCAGATGAGACACGATAAATCGATCCCAGAAGATCGATCTCTACCCGCAGAATCAGGCGGATAGTGTAGACCAAGCCTGAGTGGCCATCACTTCGGCCAGAAGGATCTCGGATCTCCATGCCCTCACATCAGAACCTCTGTACACAGTCTTCTTTAAAGATCAGGTGCATTTACATCCTCACCCATTTCCTCCCAAAAGTGGTTTAGCAATTTCATAGCAATCAGGCAATCTACCTACCTACCTGTCTTCTACCCGAAGCTGCATGTAAATAGGGAGGAACCACATCTTCACTCATTGGATGTTAGATGCACTATGTGGCTTTCTACATAGAAAGGACTAAACTGTTCCAATAATTTACCCAACTGTTTGTAGCTGTATCTAATATGATGAAGAGTCTCCCAGTCTCTTCACAGACAGCTTCATCCTGGATCACCTCATATATTCATACTTGTTATGACCAGGCAGGTGTTCTGCTACCAGCTAACCTGACTGCTCATTCCACAAGGTTGCAAGCATCAACAACAGCATTCCAGTCACAGATCCCTACTCAGGATATTTGTAAAGCAGCAACCTGGTCATAGGTGCACACATTCTCCTCCCATTATACCATCACTCAACAGTCCAGGGATGATGCCAAATTTGGTCGAGCTGTCCTGCAGTCAGTATGTCCATGAATTCTGATCCCTCCACTATTCAACTGCTTTGGAGCCACCTAGAGTGGAATGCACATGTGCAATCACTCAAAGAAGGAAAAACACTTACTAACCTTGGTTGCTCTTCAACATGCATCGCACATGTCCATTCCACGACCCACCCTCCTGCCGTTCTGCATCAGAGTTTTCCAGAAAGAACGAACTGAGAGGGTGCAGAGTTGGCTGGGCACTGTATAACGGCGCTATAGGTGCATGGCACCAGAGGGCATTCGAGCTGCCCCGGTGGGTACCACTGAGGGAAAAATCTTGCAGTGAGTGTGCTCAGGGCATGCACACACATGGAATGGGCATGTGCAACACATCTCACAAAAACAACAGTTACAGAAGGTTAGTAACCTTTTTTTTCCCATTGAATTACTACGAAGTGCAAAACTTGCTTAATCTTCATAAGCAACTTTGTTACTCTAGTATTAAACATTTTTAAATGAATGGTATAAAAGGCTTAAGGCATGCAGTACTTTAAAGTTTTGTGTTACAAAGCGGGTGTTCATTAAAACCCTGATTCAGCAAGGAACTGAAACATATGCCTAACTTTAAGCATGTGTTCGAAAGCTTTTCTGAACTGGGAGATCGATAAGGAAATGTTATGAATCACTTAAACCATATTGCAAATCTAAACAATATCATTTAAATTGAAGAGATTATGGAAATCAAATCTCCAGATAACTTTGATAGTGTATAAATACATTAATCTTTGCCTGTGTCAGATGGCCTCTGGATTGAATGTGATCTTACAGTATAGATTTACTGTATGGAGTAACTGGGCTTGGATACACTTATTAAAAAAAAACAAAACAAAAAAAAACATCATTTAAGTCAGTCCTCTTCCCCAGGCACTGTTTGCAGGACTTCAACACTGAGACCATTGTTTTGTAGAACCTTGTGATTGTCCTAGGTAATGAGAATTGTATTTTGTTTCTGCAGCTTTTTCTTTAATCAGAGTCAGTAGGGTGGTTTGGGTCTAGGGGAGCATGTATGTGCCATTATTGCAGCTCTTGAGTTTAGATCTGACTCCTCTTCCGTAAAATGTGTTACCATAAATTTCTTTCTAATCTGCCCATGTCAGGGTATACTCCCCCCAATCTGAACTCTGGGGTTCATGAGAGACCCCCTAAGCTTATCTTCTACCAGCTTAGGTTAAAACTCTTCCAAGGCACAGTCTTCTGCCTTGGACAGATATTGCTGCCACCATCAAGTGATTTTCACAAATATTCAGGGAAGGGTCACTTGGAATCCCTATTCTCCCCCCCCCCCAAAAAAAAATATCCCCCCCCCCCCCAAGCCTCTTAACCCCCTTTCCTGGGGAGGCTTGAGAATAAAATACCAACCAGTTGTCTTAGCAATGTGAGCACAGACCAACCCCTTGTCTAAGGACTTTGGAATCAAAGGATTCTTTTAAAAAAGGTAAAATTTATTTAAAAAGAAGCACATCTGAAAACTTAGGCTTTAGGGATTAAACACCAAAAATAACTTTCTTGGGGTTCAGCTTAAAGGTTACAAGCAAAACAAAAGTACCTGAGGTTAGCACAGAGGAATCCACAAACCAAAACAACCAAAAAGGTTCCTAATCGCATCTGTCTTAACTTTTCCTATGCTACTTACTTACATATCTGGAGTTCCAAATTAGGAGTTTTCTAAGTATGATGCTGATGATTTCCCATACCTGGCTTAAAGCTTACAGCTTGTTGCTGCCTTCCCCTCTCTCCAGCCTGAGAGACCAAGAAAAAACCTCCCACACCCAGCAGTTTTTTCAATTTGAAAGGGTATAGCCTCCTTATTGGTTCCCCTGGTCAGGTGCCAACTCTGGTTAAGCTTCTCTTAACCCTTTACAGTTAAGGCAATTAGGGTACAGCGGCTAAGGAGGATTCTATAGCTACTGACTGTATGGTTGTCCATAAAAGGGAGCTACCCCCCCTTCATTTATCACAGCCCATCTCTAGGATTCACAGATAATTCCCAACTTTTGATCTATCCCATGTCCAATTTTTTAATTATATAGTTTACACTGTCTTAGAATGAAAAATGTAGTTCCCCAAGTTGATCCTTTCTGGGCCCCACTAGCAACCTTCCCTCACTTTAATAAAAAAAAAAAAATACATTGTTTAATATTTACTCACTGCTTCCAATGGCAGCCAACTTTTTACCCATACAACAATACATCTAGTAATGCAGTATCTTTCTTATTTACATTTTATGCAATATTGTATCAAGTTTTCTTCTTCGATTGTGTCCATGTCGGTCCTACTTCATGCATGTATGCACCTGATGTGCACGAGATCAGAGCTGTGGAATAGTGGTATCTGTTAGGCCACCCCTGTACCATACGTGTCCTCTTGCCCCCATCTGAGAGCATAAAGGGCAGAGCAGCAGCAACCATTCCTCAGTTTCTTCTTACTACCCCAGCAATGAGATGGAACAAGCAGTGACTACCCACTACCTCTTAGCAAAATTTGCTTCTTTTAGTTAGTCAGTTATGATTAATTCCCTTTAAATTCTCCCTCTTTTCTTTGTTTTACTGCACTGTTGCCAAAAAGGGGGGAAAAGTAACTAACTTTTTTCTCTCCACTTTTTGCTTAAAGTGGCAGATTCAAAGCCCTCAGGCTTCAGACCATGCCCATCTGTGAGGCTCATTCCATTTACAGATGGCCAGAGCCGCTGTCTTTTTTTTCTTTTTTGTCTTGGTGGGAGCCATGTTCCAGGCTGCTGCATGGGATACACTTCCTTTTTGACCAAGACAAGAAAATCCAGGGACAGTTGGATAAATTTATAGCTCCTTGAACAATCCATGAGAAGGACTTCAGGCCATTAGAAGAGACCAGTTCCATCTTGGGAAGGGATCTCAAACTCAAATCACCACGAGGGCCACATGAGGACTAGTACATTGGCCTGAGGGCCGCATCACTGACACCTTTTCATATAAAGGTACAAAGCCCCGCCCCCACTCGACCCCTTCCATGAGGCCCTGCCCCTGCCCTGCCTCCATTCCAACCCCTTCCCCAAAGTCCCCACCCCAACTCCAGCCCCTCCCTGCCCCTATTCCAACCCTTTCCCCAAATCCCCGCTTCAGCCCCGCCTCTTCTCCGCCTCCTCCCCTGAGTGTGTGGCTCCCCATTCCTCCCCCCTCCCTCCTGGAAAGCGCTAAGTGCTGCCAAACAGCTGTTTGGTGGTAGGAAGCACCTGGAGGTAGGCAGAGGAGTGGGGACACGGCACGCTGCGGGGGAGAGGGGACCGGTGGAGGAGAGGAGCTTGGCAGCCACAGCAAATAACTCCACGGGCCGTGTGTTTGAGATCTCGATCTTGGGGTTAATCCTTGTTACTAAGTCCCAGTCATCCAGTGTCCCTGCTAGCCAGCACACAGCACCCCAGGTCAGTACTAGCAAGAAGTCCACAGCACTGTCAGGCAAGAATATAGGACCATTGAAGACTACCTCAGTATTGGTTACCACCATGGCACTGAAGACTGTTATTGCCTTCTCTAGGCAATGAATATCTAAACAGACAAATGAATATTGCTCCCACCACCAATCCCCCTCTGTCCACAAGGAGACATTCAAAAACTCATTTTCCTCTGGGACTGGAGGACTGCGCCCAAAGACAAATGACACCAACTCAATTTCTGGCTCAGTACTGAAAAGGCACAGGGCACCTTCTGTGCTTACTTGTGACAATGCTGGAAGCTATTGACGTTGACACTCCCGATAGAAGCCTTAATTAATGGTTAAAGGTAGAAGCTAAGTCTCTGGCACCACATTCCACATCAATGTCACTACGGTGGGCACTCATACAAACCTCTGGTCTCTTGGTACTGAGTCCTCCTCAAGATCAGTGCCACCTCTAGAGAAAGTTTTCTCTTTTTCTCCTTCACTGGGCAACACCTTCATTCTGCCGTCTAGCAGTTTGTGTCACAGAAACCAGGAGAAAGCCTTGCTCTACAAACCAGGGATGCTCACTTCAGAGCCTTGACTCATCCATCTCAGGCATAGCAATGGTCTGATCAGCGTTACCAGAGCCAAGTGGATCCCTGTTGGTCCTATTGGGCATACTCTAGATGGAGGTCGTCAGTATCCAGGAGCTGGTCTCCATCTTACCACTCAATAAAACACAGGCCATGGTCCTTTTCTACAGATGGGGGGTGTGGTACAGACAGGGAGGAGCAAGAATAGCATTCACAGGAGAAACAGTCAGGTCCAGAGCCCTCTGAGCAACACCTTTCATCCTCTGAGACCAGTCAGTCTTCTCCCAGTGAAACACTCTTGTTTCCTGTACCAGTCCCAGGTGATTTTAGAGCCTTCCAGAGGCTGCTTTCTCATACAGCGGAGATCCTCAAAATAGAGACTTTAATAATTGAAGAAGAAGCTCCCAAGCTTTCAGATATGCTGCATTCTTCTGCTCCTGCCAGAATAGCACTGTCAATTAATGAGGGCATCTTAGAACCAGCTAAGACTCTATCAGGTGTCAACAACTTTGCTTCAATCTGCGTAAAGAATGGAAAAGGAGTACCAGTTACCCCAAAAGGGACAATTTTATAACCACCCAATTCCAGGTTCATTAATGGTCTCTCTTCTGCCCACAAGAAATCTAAAGAGTCTAAAAACCCTCCAAAAGACCAAGAACCAAATAAACTAGACCTTTTTGGAAGAAAGGCTTATTTGTCGGCGTCACCTCAGCTATGAATACGAACCTATCAAGTCATCTTTGCAAAACCCTGTCCCACATCAGATAACTCCTGACAACTCCAGAGAAGAGTTGAAAACCATCATTGCTGAAGGTCACCAGTGATGCCTTACACTCCCTAAGGCCTCCAGGGCCACACTTTGCTCATTGAGCATCCTGTGCCTCAGGCCAAATGACAAGCCTTTTGAGATACCAAGGGCAGTCTCAATAGAAGACCCTTACTTACCCTTAGCAATAGTCTTCTGAGTAACTGCCCAGAAAGAAACCAAGGTTCTCTCAGAGGAGCTAATCTTTCTTGGTCTTTGATCAGTCTTAGTCTGCAGGTATGACACACGGGTTAAGAACCACAACAAAATCAGGCAAGAGCCATCCCCAGATCCTGCCTTCAGATTCTGGTTTGCTTTCTTCCATCAGGCTTGTACTGCAATTACAACTGACCAATGGGTGCTGGAAGTTGTCTCATATGGTGCTCCATCCAGTTTGTTTCCTTGCCCCATTACCCTTCCCCATCCCTCTTCATGAATCCTTCTTACAAAATGCTAAAAAATGACTTCCCTGCTTTGCTTGTGAGCCAAAGAGGAGGTACCGCTAGAGTACAGGGGAAGGGGTTTCTGCTCTTGATATTTTTGTTTCAAAACAAAAAGGGTGTCTAGTCCTCTCGAGTCTAGGATAGGACAAAAACAACATATACACTGTCTCAGATTTAGGATAGGAATGCTTACCTTCTTCATCCCTTTCCTAGGCTCAGGACTGGTTTGTGGCTCTCAACCTCCAAGACTCATACTTCCATACTGCAATTCATTTAGCCTACAGGAAATATCTACAATTTGCAGTGAGTCCCAATCATTATCAATAGAATGTTCTACTGTTTGGTCTTTCCAGAGCAGCGACAGTTTTCACTAAGTGTCTGGGAATAGGGGCAGCACAGCTGAGGAGATGATGAGGCATTCACGTCTACTCATATTTAGATGATTGGTTGATCAAAGACAGGTCTCATCAGGAAGTCACCACAGCCTGGATCTATGTCCTTCGCCTTTTCAGACAGCTGGAGCTCCATTGAGAATTTTTATGAGAAACTATCTCTTACCCCATCACAAACAATAAAATTTACAGGTGCCTTAGTCAATTCCAAATCATTAAGGCATATCTTCCAACAACAGAGTTCTGTCTATTCAAATGATCATTACCAGTATCAAAACAAATCCATCAACTGCAATAAGAAACTGCCTCAAACTTATTGGCCACATATCAGTTTGGCATGTATGGGACACCACTAGCCAAACTTTAGCCAGCACTGTAATGGGCATAGGTAAAGTCTGTGTATCACCCCAGGAGAAATCAAATGGGTATTTAAGTTATGGTCCCTGCTCACATTTTATCAGCACTGAATGGAAGGTCAGACCTCAAGAGCATTCCACCCCTCCTCCTACAAAGATACTGATCACAGATGCATCAAGAACAGGTGGGGGCACATGTCTTGGCCAACTCCATATACAAGGAACTTGGTCCCTAAAAAGTGTGACTCCACCCATATACGTTTTAGAATTACGAGCAGTCGGATTAGCATGCATTGCATTCATATCTGTTTTACAGAATTCCATGATTCAGATTCTCAGAGACAGTACCATCAGCAATACATTTATATAAGACAAGCAAAGAGGTTCTTGCTTATCACTCCTGTGTCAGGAGGCAATGAAAGTTATGGACGTGGTGCCAACAGCGGATAACCCAAGTAACTCTTTTTGTCTTCTAGGAGTTGGCAATGATTTAGGAGACCTCCTAATCAGCCAATCCATTACCAGCCACATGATCTCAGAAGAACTCCATCGTGTCAATGTTTCACCAATGGGAATATCCCGTTATAGACTTGTGTCATCAAACAGCACATAGTGTCCAGCCTTTTGCTCCAATGGAGACATGAGTCCAGGATTCTAAGACACTTTTCGTGTACCATGGGATCAGAGACTCATGTTTTCACCCATTACTTCGATAACCAAAGTGATATGCAAAATTCATACTGATCCTGATAGCTCCATATTGGCCAAGACAATTCAGGCTAACAGATCTCCTCAAGACATTTATTCAGCATCCAATACCACTTTCAGATTGTCCAAACATAGTATCACAGAATCAAGGTCAAATACTAAATCCAGACCTGAAATTGTTACATCTGACAGCCTGGATATTGGCTGGTTGAGTGCTATTGATTTACTGTTCTCTACAAGTACAGAAGATCCTACTGCAAAGCAGAAAGCATTCCCCAAGAAAAAATTATTCCTGTAAATGGAAAAGATTTTCAATTTGGGCAGCCCCACACACAACCTTGACCTAATGGAGGCTCCTATACCTAAAGTCCTTGATTATACTTTGTATTTGAAACACTTTGGACTCTTAGTTCAGTTATGGTCCACCTTATAATGAGCTTAGCATGCCATTCTCCAGTACAGTCATGTTTATTTTCTCTCCCTTGCCCCCCTGTATCCAGCTTTTTAAAGTGGTTACTGTATACTTACCTGCTAGCTACAAAACATCTTCTGGTATGGTATTTTACTATTGTTCCTACAAACCTCATGGAGACCCTCTCTCTGAATGCGCTCCACACTACCTTGCTGTCAAGATGGCCTTTTTTGGTTGCCATTGTATCAACCAGGAAGGTCAGCAAAATAAGACGTTTTCATGGCTAGCCCTCCTTACACAACATTAAACAGAGGTTAGATGGTGTTGAGACTTCCTTCCAAATTTATTCTCAAAGTTGTGTCAGGCTTGCATTTGAATCAATCTGTTAATCTTTCCATTTTCTTTCCAAAAGCCATAGTCTTCCGTGGGGGGGGGAAGGGTTGAAGAGGAGGGAAGAAAATCAACAACTTGGATGTTTCAAGAGTATTGTTATATTATCTTGATAGGGCAGAGCCCTTTAGGCAGACTCCCTAGTATTGTTTCGTTGCCATAAGTAGCACTTTTAAGGGGCACACCACTTCTTCCAGGAGGATATCTAAATGGATTAACCAGTGTATTTCAGTCTCTCACATGATTGGTAGACCTCTTCCTCGAAACATCACAGCTCATTTCACTAGCACACAGGCTTCCTCTTCTGCATGCTTCAGAAACATCCCTACATCTGAAATCTGCAAGACAGTTATTTGAGTGATCCCTTTCCTTTTGTTACACTATGCCCATGACCTGGCCACAAGATCAGATGACAGATCTGGCAGGAAAGTGTTACAATCACTTTTTAATCAGTGGTAGTCAGAACTCCTCTATCTCACCTTTCAGATGGGGCACCTAAAGTGAGATCCACACAGACACATACCTGAAGAAAGGCGGGTTACTTAATCTGCTGTAACTGGAGTCTTTGTGGTGGTGGGTTTGTAACCTGTCCTTTAAATCGGCTTCTGTACCCAACGACTGGAAGATAGCTAATGTAACGCCAATATTTAAAAAGGGTTCTAGAGGTGATCCCGGCAATTACAGACCGGTAAGTCTAACGTCAGTACCGGGCAAATTAGTCGAAACAATAGTTAAGCATAAAATTGTCAGACACATAGAAAAACATAAACTGTTGAGCAATAGACAACATGGTTTCTGTAAAGGGAAATCGTGTCTTACTAATCTATTAGAGTTCTTTGAAGGGGTCAACAAACATGTGGACATAGTGTACTTAGATTTCCAGAAAGCCTTTGACAAAGTCCCTCACCAAAGGCTCTTAAGTAAAGTAAGTTGTCATGGGATAAAAGGGAAGGTCCTTTCATGGATTGAGAACTGGTTAAAAGACCGGAAACAAAGGGTAGGAATTAATGGTAAATTCTCAGAATGGAGAGGGGTAACTAGTGGTGTTCCCCAAGGGTCAGTCCTCGGACCAATCCTATTCAACTTATTTATAAATGATCTGGAGAAAGGGGTAAACAGTGAGGTGGCAAACTTTGCAGATGATACTAAACTGCTCAAGATAGTTAAGACCAAAGCAGACTGTGATGAACTTCAAAAAGATCTCACAAAACTAAGTGATTGGGCAACAAAATGGCAAATGAAATTTAATGTGGATAAATGTAAAGTAATGCACATTGGAAAAAATAACCCCAACTATACATACAATATGATGGGGGCTAATTTAGCTTCAAGAAGTCAGGAAAAAGATCTTGGAGTCATCGTGGATAGTTCTCTGAAGATATCCGCGCAGTGTGCAGAGGCGGTCAAAAAAGCAAACAGGATGTTAGGGATCATTAAAAAGGGGATAGAGAATAAGACGGAGAATATATTGCCCTTATATAAATCGATGGTACGCCCACATCTCGAATACTGCATACAGATGTGGTCTCCTCATCTAAAAAAAGATATACTGGCACTAGAAAAGGTTCAGAAAAGGGCAACTAAAATGATTAGGGGTTTGGAACCGGTCCCATATGAGGAGAGATTAAAGAGGCTAGGACTCTTCAGCTTGGAAAAGAGGAGACTAAGGGGGGATATGATAGAGGTATATAAAATCATGAGTGATGTGGAGAAAGTGGATAAGGAAAAGTTTATTTACTTATTCCCATAATACAAGAACTAGGGGTCACCAAATGAAATTAATAGGCAGCAGGTTTAAAACAAATACAAGGAAGTTCTTCACGCAGCGCACAGTCAACTTGTGGCACTCCTTACCTGAGGAGGTTGTGAAGGCTAGGACTATAACAGCATTTAAAAGAGAACTGGATAAATTCATGGTGGTTAAGTCCATTAATGGCTATTAGCCAGGATGGGTAAGGAATGGTGTCCCTAGCCTCTGTTTGTCAGAGGATGGAGATGAATGGCAGGAGAGAGATCACTTGATCATTGCCTGTTGGTCCACTCCCTCTGGGGCACCTGGCATTGGCCACTGTCGGTAGACAGGATACTGGGCTAGATGGACCTTTGGTCTGACCCGGTACGGCCGTTCTTATGTGTCATCCGTGTGCATCCCAGGACCTGCCCTTCATCGCCACTTTTTAGAGTCCTTATTACCTGGGATTCTGAAGGAACCTGAGGGATGGTTGTGGCTGCGTTGCCCATGATGCTCTTGGATGGGGGGCACAAGGACATTGCAGCGAGGCTCAACAGACATTGCTATTCAGAGATTGCAATCTCATGCACAGGAATCATATGCTAGTCCTAGAGTGGGATCCACATGCATATCTCAAAGAACCACGGTTACTGTAAGGTAAACTTTTCTTAAAAGAAAGATCAGTTGTGTGCACAGTGAAGGTTTTTCCACCAAATCTGTAATTATAGCAAAAAGAGAGCTATCTGGTTCATCTGATAGGTTGTTTTTTTAATACATTTTGCATATGGCTTAATCCTTTTGGCAGAGTTAAATCAAACAAAAGTTTCACTGAATACATTATTAAAGTCTAATCATATTCATGGCATTTCCTTGATCATATTTCTAATTTGATATGAAAAAGCAGTTGAATTAGGGATTAGTACTTCACTAATTCTTACTGTTCCATATATTCATAATTTTTAAGGCCAGAAGGGATCATTATGATCACCTAGTCTGACCTCCTGCATAACAATTTCTGCATCAAGAAGCAAGTACATGAAATATTGCAATGTACGGAAATCTTCAAAATAAATCATGAGTCAAGAGTGGTATCCCAAGAGCGAGGATCTGCATAGGCAGTAACTGAATTATCATAATGGGTTACAGTCAAGGTGTAGGATATGAGTTTTATTTGCCTCAGTCTTGAAGAGGCCAGTATAGCATTTGTACCTATGTGTGTTTCTATTTGGCATGAAGCACCCAGGTGATGGACAAAGGTCCAAATTGAAGTGTTCACACAATTATTTATGCACAAGTCTTAAAGTGCTGTAGGATTTATTCCTTTAATGTAAATAACTTGAAACTGAGTTTCATGATTCTTTATTTCTGATTATAAATAATTTTCAATAATAGAAGTGAGAGGACATCAAATTTGTGTGGAACATAGATAACTTTGCGACTCAAATGAGGCATATTTTGGAAGTAAATTAGGATGCGTTTTTCCAAACCTACAGAAATTTTTATAGCATTGTGGCAGTGATACTGAATATGAATATGGAGATGATTTCATTTTATGACTCTCTTTTATACTTATAACTAGTACTGGTTAAACTACTTGTTATAAATAATGCTCATTAAGGGTTTAGCTCCTTTTCTGCCTGTGAATAGCTTGTGAACCAATCCTAATTTCTGTTAATGTTTCAATTATTTGTGTTCAGTAAATGATTTTTATCCTTTTATGATTCAAGATTAATTCACATATTCGTTAACGTGAACAATCGCACGCAATCATCATCTCCCTGAAAGTTGTTAAACAGGAGAAGGATGAATAATGAACTTCTGCTGTGAATTGCAGTTACGAATCATGCTAATCTTTCAGAAACTCTTAAGATTCTCTAACACTTTCATAAATATTCAGCTATTGTCCAAATACCTATGCATAACTAATATGACCTCACAAATCTGAGTGAACTTGGTGTTTTTACTTGCTTATTATTGCAAAATAGTTAGTATTTGACCAGTTCTATTTTGTAAATTCTTGAACAAAATTTCTCATGTGTTTCATTCTAAAGGAAGATTGATGGATTTCATTTGTTTACTTTAGCAACATCTTCTGAGCTATTCTTTGTTTTTTCCAAAGCTTGCTGTCTTTTGTGTACTAATTCAAAAGGGCTTTTTTAAATAGCTAAAACTTGGCATGGATGTTTAGTGTTTACTTATTTCCATTTTAGATTAGGACCTGTGTTGCACATATTAGGAAGACAGTGTGGTCTTGTTAAGAGGGCACAAGACTGTTAGCTCTATTCCAGATATGCCATTGATTTGCTGAGAGACCACAGGCCAGTCACTTTACCTGTCTGTGCCTCTACTTCTCCCACCCTTTGTCTGGCTTGTCTAGGTAGATTGTAAACATGCAGAGACAGGGACAGACGTGCACAGTGCCTTGCAGAGTAGGGCCCCAATCTCAGTTGAAAACTCTAGATGCTACTGTAATACAGATAACAAAGTGAAATAACTATTATGCTATAGGGTATAGTAATTTAGATGTTACAGTGCAAGCACTGTATGCCTCTGACTCAATGCAGCAAATCTAAAACAGTGTGTTAGGAATGTGACATAGTATTGTGGGTCCACTTTGATATCTTCAGAGTAGTGTAATTATTAGTAATTCAATAAGTAACTATCCCTGGTAAATGGGAGTGAGGGCAAATCTGAAGTTATGATTTAACTGACTTCTGATTTTAAAATATTTTTCTTTCCCATACAAGGCTTTGGCAGCTCAGCTACCTCTGGGTTTAACTTCAGTAATCCTGGCATCACAGCATCGGCTGGTTTGACATTTGGGGTGTCTAATCCTGCATCTACAGGTTTTGGGACAGGAGGGCAACTTCTTCAGCTGAAGAAACCTCCAGCTGGAAACAAGAGAGGGAAAAGATAGACACACTGTTGGGGAAAGGGGAAGTGAATCAGCTTTGTTCATCCTAAAAGTCTATTTTTCTAAATGGATGCAGTAATTAAATTGCATCCCAGGAGATTTATAAAATTTTGCTATGTTTCCCTATTCTGGAATATGAAATGTAATCATATTGAACAACTATTTTCCTGTGAATAGAAACCCATTTATGTATTTTTATTTTGGTTCTAGTTTTAGAAATGTTCTATACTGCATTATTAAAGAATCTTGTAAAACCATCTATTTAACCTAATGGTAGTAGCAGAATATTTTTTGTTAATAAGCTTTATACCTAATGGTAGTAGCAGAATATTTTTTGTTAATAAGCTTTATACCATATGAATATATGCATATTTGGGTTTTTTGTACAGATAAAATATATTCTAGTACAAATACTAGAGTTCATATCTTCTGTTCCTGGATATGGCCTTTAAATCTACTTCAGGGTGTTTCTTTGTGAATATAGATGTAAATAAATATATATATATATATATATATATATATATACACACACACACACACACAGTACAGTGCACACATTTGTGTGTATGTATTTGTATATATAATAAAAACACGTGAACTTTGCCCCATAGACAAAACTCTCCATGTTTCTTTGCTTTGTGTGTTCCCCTTTCCATGTTGTTTTAGGCTTCCACATCGTGATGCTCATAGGAATATCAAAGAGTAGTCCCGGGCTGTAATAGTTTTGCAGCTTGTTTTTTAAAGACGAGTGAAATACTGTTCACTATTGTATCATTCTGGCAAATAGTGTTTAGTTGCCTGTTTGTCCTCAACATTTTCCTTTCCCCAGCTAGCAATCACTCCAAAGAAGAATCTGGAGAGACTTTCAAACAAAGGTGTTGTCACAGCTGGTGTTGCCAAACTGATCTCTCCTGGGCTGGGCTTCATTTCTGAGGCTGCTAGGCTTCAGGAGATTGCTTGGGGGCAGAGAGTTGTGAAGCCGATGGCCTCTTCTCTCTGTGGGTGGTGGATGCAGACTGTGCCACTCTAATGAAAATTGTAGCTAACCATTCCAAACAGAGTTGATTCACACAGGGCTACTGGCATTGACTCCAAAAAGAGTTGCTTACCTGCCCTTAACACCCGTCGCTGCTAAGAAATAAAGTAAAACAGTATACTTTGAGGGTAAGCGATTGTAACAATAGAAATAGTACCAGTCTTACAAGTGCAGCAAACTTCATGTTATGGCATCTTGGCACATTGGGCTGCATCTCCAGCTCAGAGTGCATTAAAACAGAAACAGCAGAAAAATCTCTTAGAGTGTATATGGAATTTTGGAGATAAGTGTAGCTTTTAATATAGAGGTTGTTTTGTACATAATGTGCATCCAAGTGAATATTCAGTCACTTTCACCAAGGCACCTTTTTTCTAAAACAGGTATTACGCATAATTTTCTAGTATGAAGTCAGTTGCTTTCAATTGTAAAAGTGTTGTCAAGTACTGTTTTGTATGTTCTGGAAGTAATGTCTGCATACAGCAATTACTGGCCTTTGACAGACATGGGTTTTCTGTTGTTTGTGTTCAGAAATAAGCATATTAGTTTTGAACACAGAACTTTTCACTTTTGTACACTTGTATGTTACTGCATCTAAGAGATGAGCATTTTCTTTGGGAGGCAATTAATAGTGTGTGCGTTTTTGTTTTTTAAGGCAGAATTAAAAGCTTAAAAGTCCATTTCAACTTAAACCTTTTTCAAAACTTGCATTGGGCTGCAATCAAAATCCTGATATTTGTATTTCTTTGTTACTGCTTTTTTTAAAAAAGTTAAATTTAAAATGTTGAACCACTGGACTTTCTTGTAATGTATTAATTTGTGAAACTAATTTTTTTAACTGTGTGCTGTCTTGTCCACATGTGCAACCTACCATTGTGTAAAACAATAAAAGAAATGAATGCTGTGATCCTAGTCATAATTATTTGTCTATTTGCAGAATCTGGTCCTGTCACCTTAGTTCTCTTGTATGTCATATTTTTTAAAAAACTGCTGCAAAATCATGTTGTTTTATTTTGGATAATGTATACTTGCTCTTATTAAAAATTGAGTTTTTATCTCTGAATTAAAATCTTAGGACTTTTGTCCATAATCCTTTATCTTCTCCCATATTATGTGAACCCAGATGATACCATACTGCAGCACAATGTGTGCTCTTGCCTTCTCATGAATGGGGGTTTTGCACTGTAAATTTAATTTCAAAACAAAGTGTTAATTTGCTTTGGGTACTATAGTCCATTGTCAGCAATAGTTTTGAAAGCTATAGAATTTTGGACTGCACTATGCAAATAAGCTGCAGCATTGGCTAATTCGACAAATGCCATTAAGACATCACGCAATAAGCCGCTGTGCCTAAGTGTCTTTTTAAAATGAAATAGTTTGAACATTTGGTCTAATCAATTTTTCTTTTAAAATAAGAAACCTACCAGAGGAAAGGAAAGTGTATAACTTTAACAACTGATTGAGCTCTCTACGTATATGGGGCCTGATTTGCATGTATGTTAAGGCCCCTTTACACCCATTTACACTACCAGAGACCACCATTTTGTCCATTTAACTCTCACTACAGAATAGCTAACTGCCAGAGAGTAATAGAGCTACCACTAGACTGGCCATTTCCTTAGTGTCCTTGCAGTCCTTCCATACTCCTCAGTTTCTATAAAATAAATTAATGGAGATATCCCATCTCCTAGAACTGGAAGGGACCTTGAAAGGTCACCGAGTCCAGCCCCCTGCCTTCACTAGCAGGACCAAGTACTGATTTTGCCCCAGATCCCTAAGTGGCCCCCTCAAGGATTGAACTCACAACCCTGGGTTTAGCAGGCCAATGCTCAAACCACTGAGCTATCCCTCCCCCCCAACCACTGAGCTATCCCTCCCCCCCTATCTTTCTATCTTTCTTTTCCCTGTCCAGCTGGGGTCCTGCACCATGTGTGCCAAACTCTCCTGTTGTTCACTTGTGCTCCTGCCAAGCTGGCTCTTTCAGCCCCACCAGTTTTTGTGCTCCCTTGGAAATTGGGGTAGAGGAGGTGGGAGGGAGGTAGCTCTGCACATCTTCCTTCTCACGGGGCCCTCTAGAACCTACGGCCAGCCCTTTACATATACATGTAAGTCAAATATTTGTTAAAATACTAAAGTTGTATTTTGAAACTAAATTACTTCCATATTACGTTTTTAAAATGTGGTTAAGGTTACAATTATTTTAGTTTTGCTTTTTTATGCTTTTGTCATCAGGGACAACTCTTGTACTGTTCATTTATCCCCAACCTTTCATCATACTGTATCAATATAAATAATCCAGCATCAGTAATGCCAGCTCTCCTATGATTAGTTCTAATATCTCTATATTGAATGGCCAGACAGGAGGTTTGGGAGAAGCAGCTTCTAGGTTTTAACCTAGGAATTAAAGGCATTTACCTCCCCAGTGTATTTCTGCCTGTATTTGTAGAGTGGGAATCAGCATGACTTAGACCATGCATTGTATGCAGAGCCCCAACATAGCATAAGAGTCAGCCTAGTCTCCCTCTTCCAAAGCTCCACTTCCAATTTAAAAGAACAAAGATTTCACCGTATGGGACCAGATCATTTGTCCATCCTGTCTAGTACCTGCTTCCAGCACAAAAGAATGGTGCTGCTGTTAATAAAATTATTCACCTTTTTCAAAAATTCAGCTTGGGATCACTAATTATGAGCTTGGGGCTGAATAAATGCTGTTTAGATGTTTAAATTTTCCTTATAGCACACAGGAGGTTCTTTGTCATCCAAAATCAAACTAATATGCAAGGTAAGTTTCAGTACTACATTAAGCACAAAATAAGGATTTTAGGAATTTTATCTTTAATGTAGGCTACAGAATGTATTTTTTGTTGTTGTTGTTGTTGTGAAAAAAGTTAATCACATAGTTGGGGAACACAAAGTAAGTAATAGATATCCTTGTTCTGGGACCATTTTTTCTGTGAAGATCTTTCGTCTTAGCATTTCCCTTCAAGGTTTGCAGCAATTTTGCAATACAATACTTCTTTCGCCAGGTGGCAGGAGACTACTATTTTTCAGTTTGCCAAAGATGTCATTATAAAGCCCTGTATGGCATTATTGCTGCCACATAGTACACTAGCTTTTGTTTCCAGATCGTTTACACAAATAGTTTCTTTGATACAATGGAATTTTGAAAATTTCTACCAGTCACGGAGGGTTGGATCAAGCTGTCCCATGTGAATCCAGTACTGGGTGCCTTTTACTGAGAGCCCTCCCACCTACCTCTAGGAGTTCAACCCTTTTAGCCAATCACAATTACCATAAAAGGGGGCAAAGAGAGAAACCGTTTGGATGTACAATTTAGATACCTAAGATAATATATCCGAGAGCCTCTAGTGATTAACAAGCACAATTCCCATTGACTTTCAGTTGAACTTATGCTCCTATGTCACTTAGAGGCAGAATTTAAAAAAAAAAAAAACCTATCTGCCATTTGGAGGTAGTTTTAATCATTTTCCAAAGATCAAAACAAGGTGGGTATGTTTTTTTCTGGGCTGGCTGTTATGATTTGTAGATTCCTGTTGGGCTCAAAGAATGCAGTATTTATGCAGAATTTCTAGCAAGGATTTTGGTTGAGAAACTTACAGGCAAAGTCTGCAATGTCCTCTGATGTTGTGTCTACCTTTAATAGCTGATACTTTGTTCTCTGACCAGCCTCAAGAACTTTTTTTTTATGGTACTAAAATCTCACAATCTGAATTGTTTTCCTCTTTTTCTTTTCACCTCAGGCATCCATGTACAGCATTTACTGGGCCAGCACAAGTACAGTAACATCTTAGAAAGTAGTGAAATTGCATCCAAACTCCGGTTCTGATCAGGGACTAGTCTCTACCTGCTGTTCAAGAAACTCCCTGTTTCTCACATCTGTGTGTTTTTAATATGGCATTGTATTGTGACAGCAAGACCTGCCTCTGAATTGCTTATCTTTTATCATTATTATGAAAGCAAGCGAGGGTGATAGGATTTTGATAACACATGGTATTAACCTGGAGTAAGCAGAGAAGGAAACAAGGACTCAGCACTTTTTCAAGAATCCAGTAGCTATTAAATAAACCTATTAACACACTGAAAAATTACATAGCCAGGAGATTATAAGTAATCTGGTAAATTCAAAATATTGTAAAACCACAGTTTGAATAATCCATAGTTGGATAGGACTCTTAAAAGAAAAAAGTATTGGCCAAAGGTAACAAACCTGAGTGCCCAAAGCTAACTCCATGTTTAGATGCCTAAGTAAAAGCTGACTGACTTTCAAAGATGCTGAGTGCTTCTAGCTATCTTTGACCTCAGTAGGATTTGTTGCATGAAAATCTGTCCAGCTTTATTTCAGTGCCTAAATATGGATTTAGGAGTCAAATTTAGGCATTCATGTTTGAAAGTTTTGGCTACTACTTTCAACTTCCAAACAAGGATACCTTCTCTCTAGGGATCTTTGTTAAAGCCAAACTTTTTTTTTCAAGCTTTGCTATTTATACTGTCCATTTCTGTCACTGTTACAAATGTGGACCCTGGCCCTGCAGTTGGATCTGTATGGGCAGACCCTGGAACCTGCATGGAACCTCAGTGAATGAACATCAGTGAGGTTCTGTGAGGGAAGAAGGGTCTATCCAATTGCTGGGTCAGGGCCGTAGGAGTTTCACTTAATGTTCTGTTTAAATTATCAAAATAGTCGTCAATGGCTGTGTTTCTTTTAGAACCGCAAGATTATCAGTTACTCTCATTGGAAGTGGAGCATCATACTGGAAAACACTTCTGCGTAGAAATATAAGCCCCTACTAACTGTACAGGCCAACATTTACAAATGAGCGCTTAAAGTTAGGCATGTGAGAGAGATTTTCAAAAGCGCCTAAGGAGTTTAGGAGCATTTGGCCTATTGATTTTCAGTGGTGCTTATGCTCCTAAATTCCTTGGGTGTTTTTGAAAGTCTCCTAATTCCTTACTAAGTAACTGGCACTGGACACCTTTGAAAATCAGGCTACTTACTTAGTGCCTAAATCCAGACTTAAAAGATAAATATTAGCTTAACTTTAGCTCTCCCTCCTCTCCCCCCCCCCCCCCAGTTTTAAAATTCTGGCATGTACATCTGATAGCTTGTATATATTCAAAAGTCATTTTTAATTTCTAAATATATATATACTACCCATGGAATATTCTCATTCCTAGTCACACCTTAACTGGAGATAAGTAGACCTTCCCCTGCTTTCAATGTTTTTTGATCAAGTACAGCAGAATTAGAGAGGGAGAGAGACCAGGAGTGAAAATTTTGCAAGGTGATCACCTTGGAGAAGCAGAATTACAGGTTAGTAACTGTCCCTAATGGACACATTTATTCCTCAGTGTGATATTGGCTAATTTAATAATTGTAACTGGCAGGGAGCCTTTAAATTAGTTAAAGGAGAGGTAAATTTATGTGGTGTTAATTGCAAACATTTTAAGGCACAGTTCATATTAATTTTAAATTGCAGGCAGTTTTATATTAGTTTATTACCTCTTCTATATCTATTCTGTGGATAAATAGATTACTTTATTTTCCAGTGCCCTCAATTTGGCACTTTCCAGAAGTACTATGGTCACTTAAAACAAACCTATTTTTTCTTCTCCCTGTCCCCAATCACATCTGCAATCCATGGTATAAAGATTGCCATTGAAAATTAATTAATTAATGCATTAAATGGTTAGAATTACAGCTAACATGCCAGGTATTAACTTACCTGCAATAATAATAAAAAAATAAAATTTTAGTTCCCCTAGAAATGTCTTTCTCCACAAAAATTGTTTTAAATGTATTAATAACTGCACTTTCTCAGTGGTGGGGTTTTTTTTAACCAGTTAATATTACTTCCCCACCTCACCTTTATCTCCATTTCACAGATGGGTCAATTTAGAGAGATTAAGGGCCAAAGGTGTGAGCCTGGCTTATTGAAGTCAATGGCAAAATTCCCATTGACTTCAATGGGTCCAGGATTTTGCCCCAAATTTGCAAAAGGACCTTTAACTTTGGATACCTCAGTTTCTGGTTTTCTGACTTTAGACATCTTGTGCCTGATTTTCAGAAGTAATGAGCATCTGTTGCTCCCATTAACTTTGCCGTGGAGGGTTCTCAGGACATATGAAAATCAAACCATAGATGTGTGAAGTTGAGCTCTTCAGAACTGATGCATCCAAAATTAATTGCTGCTTTTACAAATGTAGGCCTACAGGACTTGTTTATAGCAACATAGTAAGTCAGGAATAAAACCCAGGTGTTCTAATACAGAGTCCCCTTTTCTAACCACGAGATCAGAATCTTCCCAATTTAAATTCAAATTATTCTTAATTTATTCATAACATCAGAGCATGTTAAACGTATTGGACCAGCTTCTCAGCCACAACTGAGGTGTGCTCAGGAGAGGGAGTGTACTCCCCTATTCCTAAGCAGGATCTGCGCTTGGCTAGCTCTCCAACATAAATTAGGGCACTCTCAAAGCTGCTCTAAATTTTATGCCAGCTGCCGGTGGCTAAAGGGGCAATATTGTAGCTGAGGTGTTCAGCAAAAGATAGGGAAGCTGTAGCCATGCCTGCCTTATTCCGGCCATGCCTCCTATGCCAGCAACAGGAAGGTCATAGGGGCTATGTTGATCTTGTGTGCTGCAGGCTTCCCCTTACACTGGGATGATTCTCTGTGGCCTGCTGTGCCAGCTTTCGGGCATCCACCAGCAGTGTGGCGCAAAGTGGCTGCACGCCGCATCAGAAGATGGACTGTAGAACGAAAGTGTATTTTAAGAAAGTAACTCCTTTGTTCTCTCTCAAAGCTTCTGCTTAGTAAAGCACAGTTCCCAGATGCGTTGCTTTCTCTTCACAATCAACACCAACACCTGAAGGTAGTTCTAAGTTAGCACTCACAGGGAACAGAACAAAATGCAAGGGATAAGAGAGAGCACAAGAAATGCCCAGTTTTATTGCGATGTAAATGAGTTTTAGCAGTATGTATTATTCAAATCCGTTTCAACTAAGAAAAGTCTAATTGACTGGTTGCATATTTACCTTTAGCAGTGGCTTCTGACTGAAACCATGGGCTGTCTGGAAGAAATAATCAAAACATAAATATTTTAGAGAAACACTGACAACTATTATCATTATTTCTGCTGCTGCTAGTTCCTGTTGCTCCCATAGGAGCTGACTTCCCCTTTTTCATGTGGGTACTCGATCCCCTGTCTGCCCTGAGCCCTGCCCCATTCCACCCCTTCAATGAGGCCCTGCCCTGCCTTTTCCCACCTTCTCTGCCACCATTCCAACCCCTTCCACAAAGTCCCTGCCACAACTCCGCCCCCTCCCAGCCAATATTCCAACTCCTTCCCCAAATCCCAGCCCCGCCTCCTCCCCTATGCGTGCCACGTTCCCGCTCCTCCCACTCCCTCCCAGAGTGTGCTAATGTTGCCAAACCGCTGTTTGGGGGCAGCCAGGCAGGAAATGCTGGGAGGTAGGCGGAGGAGCAGGGATGCAGTGCGCTCAGAGGAGGAGGAGGTGGGGCGGGGGGGGTGAGGGGAGCTTGGCTGCTGGTGGGTGCAGAGCACCCACTAAATTTTTCCCCGTGGGTGCTCCAGCCCCAAAGCACCCACAGAGTCAGTGCCTATGGTTGTGTCTATTGCTTTGGCAGCCAGAGCTTAAACCACCAGGAGAGAATTCAACAAAACACCCTGTGCTCAGCACCCTTGGCAATCCAGTGAAGAGCAGACCTTGGCTACAATGGGAATGAGACCAGATTTCTGCCATGAGCACACAGCCTCCAATGCTAAAATTCCCATTGATTAGAGTGGGGGTAGAGTGAATGTGACAGGAGTGCTTTTGAAAATCCTATTCTTAGGGTAGACAGGGAAAGCCACAATTTGCACCAGTACCAGTTAGCCTGGTTTCAAGCAGGGATACTTTCTATCAGTGCAAATCACAGCTTTCCTTAGCTATATGTGTGGTTTGCAACTAGTGGCTAAAATCATAGAGAAGGCCATAGGCTCTGATCATTAGCATCCTGCAGCCAATCTTATTTGCCATAATGGGCTGCAGGATGAGGGCTAGTATTTGAGGGTATATCTACAGCACAAATGAAGGTCAGGTTGCCGGGCAGGTAGACATACTCCCTTGCCCCCAGCTTTAATCTAGCTGCTGCCGGTAGCAATGTGAATGAGGACATACTAGTGTGAGCTGGCCACCCCATACAAGTCCGCAGGGGACTCTGGGTATGTTCTTGGGTTGCTAGCCTGTGCCAGGGTCTGTGCTGCCACATCTTTACTGCTATTGTTACCTGCCCTCGTTCAATTAGATGGGTTTGCCTGCCTATCTATGTTGCAATCACACCTTTGACTGCAATATAAATGTATTCTCAGCTGGGGCTCAGCACGATTGCCTTTTCTTAAAAAACAGCTTTGTGCTTTTCCTTATTTGTATTAATGTCTGTTTGGAAGCTTAAAAATGTTTTCCCTTCTCATTTTGTCCTTTTCAGTTTAAGAAATATCACTCTCTTCCCCACCCACCTTATTGCTAGTGCAACAGCAGCCAACATAGTCATAGCTTCTTTCTTTGGGTACGTCCAGACTACCCGCCGTATCGGCGGGCAGCGATCGATTTATTGGGGATTGATATATCGTGTCTCGTTAAGAACGCGCTCACCGTCGACTCCGGAACTCCACCGGAGCGAGTGGCGGTAGCGGAGTCAACGGGGGAGCTGCGGCCATCGATCCCGCGCCGTGTGGACCCCAGGTAAATCGATCTAAGATACTTCAACTTCAACTACGCTGATCGATTCCCCCCCCCCCCCAGTGTAGACCAGCCCTTTGTGTACCTGCTTTACTCCAGTGTTTGTTAGCTAGATACTGCTTCAGAGCCAGCAGGGGGAGAGCAAGAGCAAAAAAAGTCTAGATAAATTCAGGGGATCATAGATAGCAATGGAATTCCAGCTCCAATTCAAATAGTGGTGTTAAAAAGCTCCATTATGGAATGGTGGATTTCTTCGTTTAAAGTCAACGTTGAGAATGCAAGGAATATTCCTTGCCACATTATACCATTTTTAAGGTAAATCAAATTTGGAACTATACTATCGATGTTATGTAAAATAGCAGTGCTGAGAATGCAAGATTTTTTTTGGTCTGTTTCAGCTAGTATTTTCCTCTATTAATGTTAGGTAGATGACCATATGTGTGCTATTTTTGTTTGCTTTCAAATAGGGCTATCAATTAATCACAGTTAACTCACACGATTAACTCAAAAAAATTAATTGTGATTACAAAAATTAATCGTGATTAATTGCAGTTTTAATTGTACTGTTAAACAATAGAATACCAATTGAAATTTATTAAATATTTTTGATGTTTTCTACATTTTCAAATATATTGATTTCAATTACAATGCAGAATACAAAGTGTACACTGCTCACTTTATTTTGTTTTTATTACAAATATTTGCACTGTGTAAAAATGATAAACAAAAGAAATAGTATTTTTCAATTCACCTCAGATAAGTACCGTAATGCAATCTCTTTATCATGAAAGTGCAACTTACAAATGTAGATTTTTTTTTTGTTATGTAATTGCACTCAGAAACAAAACAATGTAAAACTTTAGAGCCTACAAGTCCACTCAGTCCTACTTCTTGTTCGGCCAATCACTAAGACAAACAAGTTTGTTTACATTTATGGGAGATAATGCTGCTGGCTTCTTATTTACAACGTCACCTGAAAGAGAGAACAGGCATTCTCATGGCACATTTATAGCCGGCATTGCAAGGTATTTATGTGCCAGATATGCTAAACATTCATATGCCCCTTCATGCTTCGGCCACCATTCCAGAGGACATGCTTCCATGCTGATGACACTCATTTAAAAATGTGTTTATTAAATTTGTGACTGAACTCCTTGGGGGGAGAATTGCATGTCTCCTGCTCTGTTTTACCCGCATTCTGCCATATATTTCATGTTATAGCAGTCTCGGATGATTACCTAGTACGTTTGTTTTAAGAACACTTTCACTGCAGATTTGACAAAACGCAAAGAAGATACAATGTGAGATTTCTAAGGATAGCTAGAGCACTTAACCCAAGGTTTAAGAATCTGAAGTGCCTTCCAAAATCTGAGCAGAACAGGGTGTGGAGCATGCTTTCAGAAGTCTTAAACGAGCAACACTCCGATGTGGAAACTACAGAACCCGAACCACCAAAAAAGAAAATCAGCCTTCTGCTGGTGGCATCTGACTCAGATGATGAAAGTGAACATGCGTCGGTCTGCACTGCTTTGGATTGTTATCGAGCAGAACCCATCATCAGCGTGGACATGTGTCCTTTGGGATGGTGGTTGAAGCATGAAGGGACATATGAATCTTTAGCGCATCTGGCACGTAAATATCTTGCAATACTGGGTACAACAGTGCCATGTGAACGCATTCTCACTCTCAGGTGACATTGTAAACAAAAAGCGGGCAGCATTATCTCCTGCAAATGTAAACAAACTTGTTTGTCTGAGCGACTGGCTGAACATGAAATAGGACTGAGTGGACTTGTAGGCTCTAAAGTTTTCCATTGTTTTATTTTTGAATGCTGTTATTTTTTGTACATAATTCTACATTTGTAAGTTCAACTTTCATGATAAAGAGATTGTACTACAGTTCTTGTATGAGGCGAATTGAAAAATACTATTTTTTTATAGCACAAAATAAAAATAAATATAAAGTGAGCACTGTCTACATTGTGTTGTGTTGTAATTGAATCAATATATTTGAAAATGTAGAAAACATCCAAAACTATTTAAATAAATGGTATTCTGTTGCTTAACGGTGCGATTAATCGCACAATTAATTGTGATTAATTTTTTTAATCGCTTGAAAGCCCGACTTTCAAAGTAAAATAATGGAAATGATTTATCAGATAAATAAAAGCTGTGTGACTCAGTGGTACTCGGCCCTACACTGCTGAGGAGCTGTTTTGCCTTCCAAGAGAGCTAATTGCAGCAGGAAGTTCTGATGGTGCATAGTGATATTTGCTCAAGATGTTATACTGTAGAGCCTCAACATCATTGTCTCATGTTGTAATGCTTCAATGTAAGCAAGGGCAAGACACTGGACTGCAATTATTTTTGTGGCCCCCCACTCACTACATTTGATACAAAGGTATTGATTGTGATCTCACGTCAGTATAAATTTGAATGAATATCTCTGCTTGAAACTAGAGAGGAAGGCTTGTCTAGTGGTTAGAGCATTAGCCTAGGCTTTGGGAGACCCAGATTCAGTTCCTTGCTCTGCCACAGACTTCCTCTGTGACTGAGCAAGTCGCTTAGGGCTAGATCTACAGAGAGATTTAGGTGCCTAAGTCCAAAATTTAGATTGGAAAGGAGTCTCGGGGGGGGGGGGGGGGGAGTCCCTTCCTTAGTTGTTCCAAAGTCATTTTCCTGAATCTAGAGGCAGATGTCCCCAAGAGTTTAGAGAGACCATTATCATTCTCTTTAACTTACATTTCTTAAGCCCCTTGTTTGACACAATGGTGCATTGCCAGAGCCAAACTTTTGATATTGGAGATGTCTGCATTTACTGTGATAAGCAGGGGGTGCTGTACTGACTACGGGTGTCACTCTTCTATTGCCCATGTACACACAATGAGCTGTGATATTAGAAGCTGAGCATTAGTATGTTACTCTGGTCTGTGCCATTGTAGCCCCTGAAAATAGGCAAGCACCATTATGCTATCTCTGTGCTCACAATAACTTTGTCTCTCCATATTATTTTACAGCCTGTTGACTTTTTGTGGGATTTGTTTTGGATCATTTAGTTTTAAATCTTTTCCAGCCAATTTGAATCAATCAAAATGCCCCCCAATGCAAGAAAACATTCAGTTGTGAAACAAAAAAGTATATATTTAAAATATACCTTAAGCAGAGAGAGATCCCATGCTCTGCTTATTAGAATAATACTGCTCTAACCCCGATATGAATCCCCTAACAGAAGTTAGAAGGCTTATCTACACACACAAGTTGTCCCACTTTAAATATACTGGTAGAGTTAAAGCAGTACCACCCACTGGTGAGAATGCAACTGTCACTATAAAGGTACTTAATATCTATATAGTTAGGAAGGAGAATAAGCTATTCCAGTGTAAAACACCTTCATCCTGGCATAACTGAGTCCACACTAAGGATTGTACTGGTACAACTATTTAAGTAAAATGACACCCTTAACTGAAAGAGTTATCCATATGAAAACTCTGTACCAGTCCTTAGTAACCTTACTGTTCCTACAAACTTCACATAGGGGGCAGCAACTCCTTGTGATGTCAGTGCTATAGTACAGTCCTATTTTGAAAAGTGACTTTGCAAAATGAATGTTTGTTGCCTCAATGATTTTCACATCCAATCCGCTCAGTTCATAAGTAAAAATAAAAATACTTTTCTAACTGACATCCCTGCAAACTCAACCTGCAATCTGAAAGCCAAGCTGGGTTCTTTCTGCCTCATGCATCACCAACAACAAATATTCAGCAAGAGGAATCTAGTTAATAATTGTGTTGATAATATCCAAACTGGAATAGAACCTAGCTGTTGTGTTAAACCCTGTCCTGAGTTTGTTTTAAATTGTCCACATAAAAATATGGCAATTAATAATACCTCTTTCCTGCAGCTAGTAGTGGGTGAAAGGTTTTGGGATGGTTGTTTTAACCTATGCACATGTTCTAAAGCCTAATATTGAAAGAAAGCAGAGGGCAGAGAATTAGGCTGAGTTTGAACTAAAAGATTTTCAAGGCTTCTGGTGAGGTTACAAATTTGTTTTAAGAACAGAATATACTCTGTAGAGGAGAGGAAGAGGCATATATGGACTGTAGGAAATTCATCTTGAATAGGTCAAATTTGATGGGTATGAAGTTGACATTTCTTTTCTATGGAACACTTGGCAACTTACTGAGAGTGAGCTTTAAGTGTGGGAGAGAGAGCAGAGCATCATTAGCAGCAAAATGACATTGATCAGCATCAACTATGTGCTGGGCTGTTGGGCTTTCCTTTTCCTGATCCCAAAAGACATTCTGGCCAAACCAGATGAGATCGGAGAACCAGATGACACTACCATCTGCATGGCTGTGTCCTGAGCAACTTCGAAGATGTAACCCAAAGGTTTTTGTTGTTCCCTTGTTATCTATTTCCAGCTTCATTTTATTCATCCTATCTTTCTAATTTTTGCTTTCTGTCTAATAAAAGTCTGGCTTATCCCACCAGAAAAATTATATTTTTGTGATACTTCCCTCTCCCCCTTGTCTGTGTATGTATCAAGAGCACAAATACCATGGACTTTTAAAGGGAGTTTGTGCTCCTAAGTCACTTAGATACATTTGAAAATTCCACCTTTAAACAAGAGAACCTGATAGGTATCATCTAAAATCAACTCCCTTTTTCTCAAGAAGGACATTTAATACTATTAGAAAGCTACCAAGCCAAGATATTCTTCTTGGAAGGATTCTCATTGACTTCAGTGGGCACTGGATCAGACCCAAAATGAAGATTTACTTCATCTTGTGTGTCTTTAATGTTTTTACTAGTACAGTGTGTTTGGTACTCTTCATCTTCAAAATGCTTTTATAGCCATTAACTAGTTTAATCCTCCCCATACTCCTGTCAGGTAAAAGGGTAGTTAGTATTTTCATTTTTACAGACAGAAGCTAATATAGACTTGGACTTGCAAAGTGGTGAGCACCCAATGAGATCAAACTGGAAGTGATTTGCCAAAGGACAGGACCAGTATATCAGCCAAGATTAGAACTCAGAAGCTCCTAGTACTTAGTCATGTGTTTGGGTCACTAGATCGCCGCTACAGGTGATTTGAAGCTGGAAGATATTTACTATTTTGATATGAGTAAAGGTTTTCACCATGAATGTACAGGGACTTAATTACCTGATAACAAGTAGAATCTTGTGCAACAAAATTACATTACTGCTATTTAAAGAGATGCAGCATACTGACAATCAACATGACAAACTAGTTGGAGGATGAGCTGGAGAAATATTTTACTCACTAAAAATGTGAGAGTGAAGGCATTGCTATTCTTATTAAGAAGAGACTATAAATTCAAGTGGGATTGAAGACAATGGACATGCACGGAGAAGTTAAATGAATTCAGGGGCATGACAGATGCTATTTTCTCACTCCCAGCTGTCAGGATGACATTGCCACCAGTTACTGATATGAACCCTCAGGTTTTAAGTCCCTCTCTAGACAGTTCACCTTCCCTTGCTGTGCCTCAAGGCTAGTTATCTTGCATTAGCTCCACTGTAGTTTTTCACACACAGTTGGCTTGGGTAATGCTCACTCTGACTGATGTGGACTGCTTGTATAGAGAGAAAGCAGTGTCTCTCACTAGAGATTGCAAATGCTAAATAATTTATTAAAAGCAACAGGGATGTGCTGATCAGTCTTTGAGATAGAACTAACAACCCTCATAACTGAAATCCACACAAATTTCTTCTCTTTCAACTGTACAATTTTAATGCAGCTTAGTTACTATCGCTGGCCATAGAATCTGTCCTACAGGCACTGCAATTCTACCAATAAACAGCAGCCCTTTGCAAATGTTTACTATGATTCACAATACCCTAATGAGGGAGGTTAGGGTTAGGGATCATTTCTTCACCCACCACTGCAGTACAGCAACTTCTGGAGGGGAACATTGCTATTTTGCAGAAGACAGCAATACTACTAAACTGTAGGGCAGCAAGTAAGGAAGAACACCGTAGACAACTGAAACCTCAGAAGTAATGTGGGTAGATAGGATGTAATTACCTGTGTTGGAATTTGACTAGAACACTAGGACTAACACCCATCTGGGAGCATGTGTGAGAACTGCTGAAAGTGAGTGGAGAACTGAAGGATAAAGGGGTTGAAAATGGAGTGTATGAAGCTAGTATAGTATTTCCTTGGTAGTTAAAGAAAGATGATAACTTAGCTTCAAAAGTACTAAGAAAAGCAGAGAATTGAAAAATCTCAGAGATTTATAGAATTTTGCAATCAACTTTATTGCAGTCAGGTAGAACTCTGAAAGAATGGAAATTATCTCAGTTGCTTTCTTTCCTTCTAGTAAAGGACACATTTTTTACTTTAACATCATCTCATAATCAAAATGCACACTGGTAATATCCATGCCAATTTACTAAAAAATGAAAGAATTAACTTAATGGAACATTGTGTTTCCTGATATATTACCCACTATGTGATCCCAGTGGCTGATCTCCTGACTGCGGCTGGCTCTTGTTTAAACCTGTAATGGGTTTGTCAGTCACTCACACAGAGCCACTAACAACTTTCTTTGATTTCACAGCTGAAAGATAAAATAAATATGTGATTATATTATTTGCATCCATTTCATTTTGTTAAAAATGTTATTTGAGCTCTCTCCACTAAAACGCCAGTCACAGAAGCTGATGTACAGGAATGGACGTTTTACCACATGCTGAGCATCCAGCAGCACTGGGGCCTAACTACAATAGTCTTCATCACAATTCCTTTTTTTCAGGGATTACTTATTACTGTTTGTCATGTATTCATTTAAAAACCAAAAGGACAAATAACATACAGAAAACTTTGACAAGTGTACTTGGGGTGGGGGCTGTGGTAATATAAAGAAAAAGGAAAAAAACATCATAATATAGTCATACCCAGATAAAGATATAGATTCTTTGCCATAAAAAATTCCTTCCACTTGAAACTTGTTTTACAGTCTCACCAGAGGAACAAGTGTCTTTTCAACTGAGTGTTAAATTATGAAGTGTAGAAACAACTGAATATGAGGGAAATTACCAATGTCAGGTGCTGTTTTGTATGATGGAGAAAAATCAGTCTTTTAATTAAATTAAATATAGATGTAGTAACTCTTTATGAACTGATAGAGCTGCTCAACTACAAACTACACATGCTTTAAAGCTTGTCTAGGTATACTGCATCTCAAGTTGTCATCTGCTCAGTTTGGGTACAGGATAGGTGGTTTTGGATGGCAGACTTGAAGGAAAAAAGACTAAAACAAAAAGATGCTTAGAAAATAAAATAGTATAAGTGGCTTGCTACATGGCACGTTTCCTGAATCAGCACTGGAACAATGTCCCTGCATAGCATTATAGGGTATTGTACTGGTGTGCATCTTTCAAAGAAAACCTAAAACTGGCACCCTGACTACTTTTGTTCATTAGAAATTCCATGTCACTTTTTGCAAGACTAGGAGTGTCAATCCCAGTTTTCTAGCCAAATTCCAATGTGAAGTTCATTCTGCCTACTTAAATTCCACTGCAGTTTCAACCTGCTAATGGTTGTATTTTATGCAGTGTTGTATACTTGCCAACAGTTACCCTGTTGCACCACAGAGGTGGCTTCTTTTAAGATGTAAAGTTTGCAAAGCATTTTCAAAAGGGATCATTCTCCTCACACACTTAGCAGTGGCCTGGTGGAAATATTACTGGTAATTGTGGAAATAACATGCAGGTTGAAATGTTAGGGCATTAGTGCTCATTCAGATTATACCGAATTTGTAATAAAAATAACAATTAAGGAAATAAAACTAAAAAAGGTTAAAAATACTTAACAAACGCTGGTTTTCTTTGAGTCCTGCCTAAGGCAGGTAAGTATGAGAGGACAGGGCACTTGAGGATCGCTCTGCAGTAGGTAAACACAAAGGTTGGGTAAGTAACACTCTTTGAGTTTCATACTGTCAGTTTCCCTCTTGTCAGACTTCGAAATTCACTGTAACTTTTTTGGTGGCTTAACATAAATGCTATTTGCTTTAGTAGCAGATTCTCTTTTAACTGAACGAGCTAGTGTCTTCTTAAGCCAGAAGCTGCTAACTTCTTTTTCAGCTAGGTTGGGAAGCAGCTATGTATCCTCTCATGGATTTTGCTGCCTCATTTTTTAACCTTATTTTCGCTTGGTATTGGGTGGCCTGACACTTGAGCTGCTCTTTGATTTAGCAGACTCTGCCTTGCAAATTCAGCTCGGTTCCCCCAGCCGCTCGCTTTCCCCCATCAGACTGAGCATGTCTGGCTAGTGGAGTTGAACTACGACAATCAAACGCTGCTCCCCCGCCCCACTCCTGTCCCCTTGCGGGAGACTAAGGCGAGAGGGGTGGCTGGGATAAGACGCATGCGCGCCTAGAGGGTGTTGGGTGCCTATAATAACACTGAGAAAGCAAGTGCGAGACGCCCGAGCCCCAGTGGCTGCTTGTCTCGCCGACAGAGAGCGACACAGCCCGGGCGCCAGCGGCTGCCGCTCGTGCTTCTGCCGCGCAGCCTGAGGAGCGAGGCCGAGTAGCCAGCGGCACAGCAAGGATCCGGGCGGAGGGAGCCGCGGGAGACACACGTCGGGAGGCAGCTCCGCGCCCCCTACCAGCCCCTCTCCCCCAGCCTGCAGCCAGGAGGGCGCCGCGCTGCCCCGAGGGGTGTCGCCCGCAGCGGAGGGATGTAACTTGGCGGTGCCAGGCTGGCGGCTTCGGCGGGCGCGCCGAGGTGAAGGAGGAGTCGGGACAGGGGCTTTCCCCGCTGAGCAGCGCAGAGGGACTGAGCCCCGGCACCTCCAGCCCGGCGGTGCCCACTTCGGATGCGGCTTCGAATCATGAAAGGAAAGTTTGAGCGGGATGTCCGGGCCGAGGGAGCGGAGTAACAGTAGCTGCTGGTGCCGAGTGGCTGCCCCTGCGGGGCTCGGCTCGGCTGCCAGGGGAGCCCGGGGCAGCCTCCCGCGCCCCCGCGGGCTCGGCCCTGCGACCCGGACGGGAGGTCGAGCTCTGCCGGCGCTGGGACAGTCCCGCCTCTGATGCTCCTGGAGTTTCCTGCCGCATCGCTGCCCCCGCCGGCGTGTGGATCTGCCGGCCGGGCACGGCGCCCCGGGCTGGGGGTGGCTGCTCCGGGCGAGCCGCGGCCAGCTCCCATTGCTCCCCCGCCGAGCTGGTAGCGATGGGGAGGGAAGTCCTGGCTCTGTGAAGCGCTTCGCCAGACCCGCTGCCCCGGCTGCGCGCTGGGTGCCTGGAGAGGGGCAGGCGCCAGCCGCGGAGACAGCCTCCTAGGGCTGCCCGTGGGTTTCCTTTGGGCTGACCAACGCCGGAGCACGGAGCGCCGGGCACTTCGGGAAGAGCCTCCGACTCCCCCTTCCTGGCGGGGGGCTGGCAGAAGAGCCCCGTGGTCTCCCCGCTTCTGGCTCCCCTGCGATCAGATGCTTCACCCCCCTCCACGCAGAGCCGTGTTAGTAGGAGACCCCGCCACCTCCACAGCGGGGTGCTGTGTCCGCAACCCGCCGCCCCCCCCGGCACAGCGGGGTGCTGTGTCCCTATCCCGTCCTGCCCCCCCCGGCATAGCGGGGTGCAGTGTCTCTGTCCTGAACCCCCCCCCCACATAGCGGCGTGCTGTGTCCCTGTCCTTAAACCCCCCCCCCGCATAGCGGGGTGCTGTGTCCACAACCAGCCCCCCCCCCCCCAACACACACACACACCCGGGACAGCTGGGTGCTGTCTCCCCGCCTTGCACAGGTGGGCGCTAGCAGAGGAGCCCCGTGCGTGCTGAGGACCCACCCCCCTTTTCTGCCGGGCGCGCTGCTGCCCCGGACGCCGCCGCTGAGCGGTGCCATGTGGAGCGGGCGCTGCTGGCTGCTGCTGGCGGCGCTGGGCTGGCTGCTGCCGGCGGGGGCCGGGGCCAGCGGCGAGTACTGCCACGGCTGGCTGGACGCGCAGGGCGCCTGGCGGGACGGGTTCCAGTGCCCCGAGCGCTTTGACGGCGGGGACGCCACCATCTGCTGCGGCAGCTGCGCCCTGCGCTACTGCTGCTCCAGCGCCGAGGCCAGGCTGGACCAGGGCGTGTGCGACAACGACCGGCAGCAGGGGGCAGACGAGCAAGGCCGGCCGGACAAAGACGGCCCGGATGGCGCAGCAGGTACGCGGCTTCCTCCCCCCCCGCCCACCCCGTCCTGGTCCAGCGCAGGCCCCTCCCGGAGCCCTGGCGGCTCTGCAGCGTGTCCAGCCCGACGCGCCGGGGCTGGGCACCAGGGGCGCCGGGCAGCCAGGCGAGCAGGCAGTTCAGCCCCTCATGGGAGGATGCTTATGGGACAGCCAAGTTTAGCCACTCCGAGCCCCCGGGCCAAAGGAGGCGCTGGCACTGCTAATCCAGAGTGCCCCCAGACAGTCTGGCTGCCAGGTTTCATGGTGAGCCCAGGCTCTACCTTTAGGGTGACCAGACAGCAAGTGTGAAAAATCGGGACGGGGGTGGGGGGTAATAGGAGCCTATGTAAGAAAAAGACCCAAAAATCGGGACTGTCCCTATAAAAGCGGGACATTTGGTCACCCTATCTACCTTCACAGATACCTGAACATAGGTCTGAGAGCAGCCGCGGGCGAAAGGGCTAAGAAATGCCGATCTAGAGCACCTAGTGCCTGCCTCTGCCCTGCAGGGTTAATGGCGTCAGCCTATTGGCTAGTGACCTGGGTACAAGCCCTGAGTGCAGAGACTTCTTGGGAGCAGGGGCTGACTGGCAAACATTCCTACATCTCTGACACATCTTTTAACGAGGGGAGCTGCAACCCCTCATTTTCAGCCCTGCCTATGACAGCTGAGCCTTTAACTGCTACCTGGGATGTTGTTAATAGAGGAGTTTTGCCATTGACTTCAGAGGGACCAAGATTTGGCTGGTCACGGTGAATCCATATGTAGTTATGGGTAATTCCCCTTAGTTTTACAGCACATATTTTTTATTACTAATACTTCTGGCAGTAGGATCAGTTGAAAAATGAGACAAAATAAGAGAATATGTTTCTGCCTTAACTGTAAATCAAACGCTTTTTTTTTTATAACAACAACAGAAGGACATACACACACATATCCTCAGTTTGTTATCTGGGTAATGATAAAAGTAGGACAGAAATGCAAATGTCAAATCTTTGGATTCTAAATAAGAAACTTGTCAATTAGTCCATCATTTGCAACTATTAAAATCGGAAACATGGAAAAAGCTAAGTTACTGTCAAGGAGTTTGGATACTTTAAGAATGACAAAACCTTTGATTGTTTTTTAAGTTCTGCATTTATTTAAATGACAACACCACTTGTCTCCAGAATGTCTTGAAGAAGTTGTGTCAGATCTATATAGCAGCAGCATACTTAATCATTCCTTCATCTTTGTTTGCACTTCCAATTAAAAAAGAAGGGGAAAAAAAACTTTGAAAGGGAACAACTGTTTCAGGAAAAGTAACTTCTATTACACAGGATTTCAAAATGACTTCTAACCAATCACGATAGTCTAATTGTATAAATTCTTCAAGCCTAGATACCACCTTTTAAGACTGTATTTATGACTAAATGTTAAGGATGAACTAGAGTCTTTTTACTGCTGTTTGGGAAAAGCCTCAGTGGCTCTCTAGTACATTTGCTAGCCATACACAAATACTGAACACACTAGAACTAGCCTGAAGTGGTGTTATAGTTAGGACAGACTTGGAAAACTTGTGTGTTGCAGACTGTAGCAAGTGCAGGCATTTGGCCAGTGCAGAAATAAACAATTATACTAGAAACTGTTTGTTAAAAGGTGTTAAAATTACAAAAAATGATAGGTTAAACAGCCTTTTGTTTAATAATTATGCCTATGTAAGTGACTCTAATGTTAGCCATTCCAGTTTCAATGAAGATAAGACTCTGTTAAAAACAAGTCATTTTTTCTAAAAATCACGTATTAGATTTATTTGCTGCTCACCACGATCTGATAGCTGTCACTAGTCTTTGTGACTGTCTTGTCCTCTTGACCTTGTGTCCTGCACATCTCATTAGTAATTGTTCCAGTTGATGTGGTCAGGTAATGCCATCTCAAGGGTTAGTAATACTTAAGTCTTGGGGCTGACAGTCTTAAATGAAAAGGATGAGTCCCAGCCATGTTGGCTGTAAGAGAGATGTGGTCCCCCTTTTTGTAGCATTTTGAGCATCTCATAGTCTTTAAGACAACCTGTGAGGAAGGGGAGTAGCTAAGTGGGACACAGAGAGACTGATGAATTTCCTAGTTAATTTCCAAAGATCGCACAAGAAGGCAGTGGTAGAACAAGGACTTAAACCAGGTCTTGGAAGTCTCGGCCTACCACCCTAACCGCTGGGCCATCCTTTCTCTGTGGGCAGAGCTCCAATTTAAGCACTTTGAAAATCCCAACCATTAGTTTTTGCAGCATCTATATTTTCTTTAGTCCTTTTATTAAAAGTAGCAAGTGGAATGTTTAGTTTCCAGAACCATTTCTCCCTGGAGGACTTGAGTATATTAATGCTGAGTGACTGAAAGAAATAAGCATTTCTCTTGTTCTCTTTGTATAACTTTGTTTTTTAGGTTTGGCCTTCGTAGCAACTCCTAATAACAGTGGTTTTGTTTCTCTTTGTAGTGCCCATTTATGTGCCATTCCTTATAGTTGGATCTGTTTTTGTTGCCTTTATCATCTTGGGGTCTCTAGTAGCGGCTTGTTGCTGCAGATGCCTGCGACCCAAGCAAGAGCCACAGCAGAGCCGAGCACCTGGAGGTAATCGGCTGATGGAGACTATTCCCATGATTCCAAGTGCCAGTACCTCCCGTGGTTCCTCTTCTCGTCAATCAAGTACTGCTGCCAGCTCCAGTTCCAGTGCCAATTCAGGTGCCAGAGCCCCCCCCACTAGGTCACAGACCAACTGCTGTTTGCCAGAAGGGACCATGAATAATGTCTATGTCAACATGCCTACTAATTTCTCAGTACTGAACTGCCAGCAGGCTACCCAGATTGTGCCACATCAAGGGCAGTATCTGCACCCACAGTATGTAGGTTATGCTGTCCAACATGACTCTATGCCTATGACCCCGGTGCCACCTTTCCTGGATGGTCTGCAAAGTGGATACAGGCAGATTCAGTCTCCCTATCCCCATACCAATAGTGAACAGAAGATGTACCCAGCAGTGACTGTGTAACTTAACAAAAAAAAAAATCACATATTTTAGCACCTAAGCCAGAGGAGAAATACTTTTGGAATGAAGCTTGTAGAACCTCATTTGTAAATAATTTTGAAAGACTCATGCATGTCAGACAGTGTTTATAATCCATTTCTTTACATTGGATTCAGTTGCCAAAAACTGTGTAACGATATCTTTGAATTACCATTTCCAGATATGCTTCCATTCCAATTCATGATTAACAGTGGCAATGGATTATGCTGAAGATGCATATGCATTTCAGATAACTGTGTGTGAGAGATAAATGCCTGAGCCATTAAGTGCCCTTCAGGTATGGCACGGTCAAAGCATTTGGCTACTTCATAAAAAGAGTTTTGTTACACTGTACAAGATCACAGTATTTAAGAAACCTCTCTTCTCCTCCTCTCTCCCAACTCCTTTACAACATTTCATATTGCTTTACAGACAATCACATTGTCACTGGAAGACTAAACCGTGCAATTATTGTAAGTTAGAAACCTGCTACCAAGTCCTATGATTTCTTACTCACCTTAGGTTCAAGGTGGAATGAGGTGTTATTCTTAGTTTTTCACAAGATTATTTTCTTTGTCCCTTATATTTATGTAGGAATTAGAAGTGTGTAAAACATTCAGCTCTAACTTCCAGTGCACTTGGAATCATTCTCGATTTGAGTTTGACTCATGTTCAGGAACCAATAGGGGTTTGCACAGTCTTTGTTTATCTCAGTGAACTGTAATAAAAAACAGATATGAAGTTCTTGCTTTGATCAAAATCTTTGATACTGCCGTTGTCCTGTGCATTTCAAGTTTGAACTGTTCTTGCAGAGAAAGGTCATGTAGTATCTTCAAATAGGGCTACTAATCCCACTTCCTGTGAAACATAAACCTGTGTGAATGTGCACAAACATGTCAAACCAAGATCTTACCCATGGGTTTGTAATGCAATTCAACCATGGGAAAATGGGATTCATTCTAACCCAAACCTTTCTGAACTCCAGAAAGGCCTGCTGACCCGTTCTGATGCTAAAATATTGCCAATCCAAATTGAATTTGGAATGATTTGCACAGCTAGACTAGGAGTCAGTTTCTGGAAAAGCTATTTTTTTGTTATTTGCGTTGAAAATGAACAAAAGAACAACCAAAACACTCAAGTCCTAATAGCTTTTCATTTTGTATAGTTGCTTTATAAATGAAATATTTCTGCACAATGTAGAAATCTTTAAGCCTTCAAGCAGATGGCATGTTGCAGAGGGTGACTTTGCACTAAAACCTTTGATTCCATTTGTGATAAAATAGATAATCTCCTGAGTTTAAAGAAGCAACCAATATACAGTAAAAGCTGTGTTATCCGGCCCTGTACCAACCGGAAAGCTCTATAAACCGGCATTTCTAATCTTCATAGAAAGACCGGTTTATAGTCTGGTTGTCATGTGGCTGGCAGGTTCCATACCTGGCTCCGTATGGTTCCCCGAAAGTGGCGACCTGTCCCTGCTGCTCTTAGGTGGAGGCGTGGCTAGACAACTTTGCGCGCTGCCTCCGCCCGCAGGGCCCCCCCCCCCAGTTCCCATTGGCTGTGGTTCCTGGCCAATGGGAGCTGCAGAGCCAGTGCTTGGGACAGGGCAGGGGCAGCGTACAGAGCCACCTAGTTGTGCCTCCACCTAGGGGCAGCAGGGACAGGTTGCTGCTGGCGGGGAGCCGCCCGAGGTGAGCGCCCCCTGGATCTGGCACCCTGCACCCTCCTGTGTCCCAACCTCCTGCCCCGAGCCCCTTCCCACACCCAAACTCCCTCCCAGGGCCCACACCCCCTCCCGTGCCCCAACCTCCAGCCCCGCACCCAAACTCTCTCCCTCTTAGTTAACCAGAATTTTTCACTTACCAGCACCCCCCACACCACCAACATGCTGGATGAAAAAGCTTTTACTGTACAAGGAATAATCTGTTTGTGTTAATTGTAACATGCATTTCATACTTCTTTAAAACAAAACCCACAATGTCTTTAAGGCTGCTTTCATCGTTTTTAAATTAATCTGCATTTCAATCAATTTGTTCTTTATGTTTGGAATGACAGTATAGTATTGAGGGCATACTGAAAACATTAAATTGCTTTAACCAGACTAGAACTGATAAAATATTTTCTTATTGTCTGATACTGATTCCTTATGTTGCAATGAATCTGATACTAACAATTTTGTTACGTGGACTGTATGTCAGATCTAATGGTTTATTTGTAAACATGCAACACAAAAAAGCAAAAGGAAGAGATGTTCTTTACCACTGAAATAAGAAAAGGAGTAGGTATTTTACATCAGGTCTGCTACTGTTGGCTGATACCATAACAATAGTACAGCATATATAACTTTTAAGAAAGAGGCATCCTTTGAGCCACTTTATTTCTTTTGACTAGAAAAGACTGGGGCTGATCTTGAGAAGTGCTGGGTACCTCCTACAAAGCATTGAAGCCCAAATTTTTAAAGGTATTTAGACATTGCTCTGCTCAGCATTTTAAGTCTTAAGAATATTAGTCACCTAGTGGGATTTTCAAAAGCACCTAAGCACCCAACTCCTATGGGAAGTAGGCATCTAAATAACTTTGAGGAACTAGGCCTTTCAGTGCTGTACAGAGCAACGTCTAAATACTTTTAGATCTAGGCTTAAATGCCCTCAACTTTTGTTGGCTTCAAGAGGAAGCTCAGCATCTCACAGGATCATGTCCATTGTTTCTTTTCTGGAAGACAGTTTCCCAGAGCCTGATGTTAGCTTTTTCAACTGTGAATAAGTTAGCTCTCTATTTCTCTCTCTCCCAGAATGCACTGCATTCATTGCACATGCCCTGTTAAGGACACCTGCTCTGATTTATGAAATTCAGGTGAATCACTTTGTACATTGTTTACTTGTTTAAAACTTTTAAGTTAAATTTAAGTATGTAGAAATTAATTTACAACTGTTGGGAAAAAAACCAAACCCTGAGCTGTAATAAAAGGAAGTTTGTGAGATGTGGTGTTTTATATCTTGTGTATAATAATGTAAAATCAATGTTAACATTTGGTAAAGTTTTTAAATCTCTTACAGGGCACTTGACATAAAGTGTTTCTTACAAGTGAAGAAAAAACCCTTTGTTTAATAAATATTTTATGGTGTGATTTTTTTTGTTGCTGTCAAACTAATAACATATTCTTCAGTTGTTGACTTAGTTTTCTTGACTAAGCACAACTCTCTAGCTCTCTAATGAATAGCCAAATGCTGCATATTTTAGCAAACAATAAGGTTTGATCCTTTAAATTTGATTTAAAAGAATAAAAAATATTGGAAAATGCCATTCTTCCTCATGCTCACACCTTAAAGAAACTCAAAGTGTAACTGAATTAGTGTGACAGAATCTGGTCCATAATACGTGCATTCTGTTACAGAGCAGCTTTAAGTCTGAGAGAAACACCAACTGCAGGTAGTGTGTAGAAACTAAATCAAAGGACAGTTTTTGTGCCTTGAATTAATTTGAAAATAGTGCTCCCTTTCAAGGGATTCACCAAGGGACTTCATGTGAGTAGTCCCCACTGGTTTCAGTCTGCTCAGGTACTTAAATTTAAGCACTTGCTTAAGTACCTTGTTGATTAGCTGTCTCATGGAAGGGTACTGTATTCTAGCTCCCAACTGCATCCAAGTCATCTAAAATCTTTCATGTTATAATCTACATCTGGCAATATCACACACTGGACCAATCCTGCCTCTATTGAATTCACTGAGCACTTTGCCATTAACTACATCTGTAGCAGAAACAGAGTCAGTACTTTCCTCTCTACAGGGGAAAAAAGTGTTATAAAGTGATATATTCAGTTTAAGTTTTGACAGATTCTTAACCTCTAGTTTGCATGCCCAATTAGTGATGAAGAAACAATAGCTGTTGCTGGTGATATTAATCTCTATAATAATGGTAGACAATTGCTTTGAGAATAGTTAAATCTACAGATTTTCATTAAAATGACACTTAAAGTAATCATGTGAAAATGATGCAGATGTGTCCACAATTGCTTTCTGTTCCATAAATAACTTACCAGCTCCTCAGAGTTAAAGGGTGGAATTACAGAGCTACCTGTTTCTTGATGGTCTAAAAGTTACCAAAAGGTGGGATGAAAAAGCTTTAATTTTGGGTTATTACTGTGGATTGTTTTTTAAAGAGGAAATTTTTTTATTAGGATCATATTTATCAGCTAAGAATTTATTTCTAATATTTCATGGTAAAATTTTATGCCTTCTCCCTTTCCTTCCTAAACTAAGGCCTGGTCTACACTACGACTTTAATTCGGATTTAGCTGCTTTAATTTGAATTAACGCTTGACCCGTCCACACAACGAAGCCATTTAATTCGAATTAAAGAGCCCTTTAATTCGATTTCTGTACTCCTCCTCGACGAGAGGAGTAGCGTCAAAATCGGTATTGTTAATCCGAATTAAGGTTAGTGTGGCCGCAATTCGATGTTATTGGCAATTAGATGTTATTGGCTACCCACAATGCAACGCTCTGGAAATCGATGCTACTATGGTAGCTTGGACGCACACCACCGAATTAATGGTGCCTAGTGTGGCCGAATACATTCGAATTTATAAAATCGGTTTCCTAAATTCGAATTATATAAATTCGGATTAATCCTGTAGTGTAGACATACCCTGAGATGAAGCTTTTCACTCAGGTCAGTAATCCTTTGCCAGTTAAAATATTTTTCCTAAATAAAACAAAAATTCCATTGTGGTAAAGTGGCACATTTCAGTACAGTGGCACTCCAATGTCTGAGACTAGAACTAGGATTTTGAATTCTTGGTGCTTGCTACTTCATTCAGTTTCCAGATGTTGGTTAGATTGGCATAGAGATTATTGACATTTGTGATGAGAAGCAGGGCAGATGTTCTGCTGAAAGCAAAGGAGGAAAAAATTGTATTAATAGGAAATTGGACCCTGTCACTTATAAATGCTGTTGACTGAAAAATGGGAAAGAACAGTGTGGGAAAATTTACACAACCATGGTTGAGTGGGTTTAGTACATATCTGAAATATAAAAGCATTCAGAACTCTTCAGAGATTATAGGCACAGGGTAGAAACATTCTACCTAGGGTGTTACAAAAAGCTAGCAGAGGAGGGAGTGGTGCATGGTTTGTAGAGACCATGTTAGCTTGATGGATGCTCAGAAGTAAGGCTGGCTGAAAATTTTTCATCATGACTTTTTCAATGGAAAATTGGGGTTCTGACTAAACAAAAATGTCACAAAAATATCTGCTTTCTGTGGAAATTTTTAATTCTTCATTAAAAAAATTTCAGTTTTTGGCCAAAAAAATTTTGGTATTCAAATTACAGCTGAAAAAAATCAAAATCTTTCATGGAAATGTTAGACAAACATTATATTTTGTTTTGTTTTTATCACAATTTTCTCCAGAAAAAAAGCCCCTTATTTTTTACTGACTCTACCCAGAACAACAACATACAGACCGATCAATATTTCAATAATTTTTCTGATGTGTAAATTAGATCTTTTCTTGCAGTTAAGAAGTGAGAGCAGAGCAGATGTAAATTGCTTTCAGAATGAGGAGTGAGAGCACAAATTATTACACTTTTTACTGAAGTTGGAAAGATAAGGGAGCCAACTGTTCTTTAGTGCTAAGCTGGGTTTGTTTACTTATTTAGAGAGTATAAGATATTTATGTAGTCAGAATCTGTGGGGTGTTTTTAGTACAGCTCAGAAAGAAGAGCCCTATTTTCAACATTGTAACTTGAAAGAATTTAGAGGATTATAGTAGCTACCAGATATTGATGTGACAAATGTCCAAGAATTTGTGTGTGTGTGTGTGTGTGTGTAATTCACAAACACACTACTGTATTTAGCTAACACCCCTATCCTTAAATATCTAAAAGGGGTAAAATGTCTCAGCTTTGTGTGTGGTTTTAGCCATGTTGCTCCCTTTACAGCTAAAAAGCCAAGCACCACATACAATATTCACACTGAAGAGTGTGACAAAACCCAACAGAGACTAACCTTCTGTCTTTCCCTCTTATAGGCCTGTGATGGGGTTGACAGACTCCACACTAAATCACAACAAGGTATTGAGCAATTCTGGGCTAGCTGAGGCCCTGTGTCTCCCAACAGCTGCAGGGCATGCTCCAGCTGGAGGGAAAGTTTAAAAGGGCTCTGGTAGCACAGATGCAGGAGATACAGGCTGCACCAGGAAGTGAGGCTGATGCTTGGAGCTGTGGGATAGGTGATTACAACATTACTAAGGGCCCTCGAGAAGCAGTGATCCATACCCACTCTGGACCTTTTGGAGTTGGGAGCCATGAGAGGCCTTGGAGAATGGGGCACTGTCTCCCTGGCAGACTAAACTGATATCTCTAATACTATGACCTTGCCCTAAATGGAGGAGCAGTAGACTGGTAGGAAGTGAACTGTGGGGATGTAAATTGGGGTGGACCAACAAATGGTCTGGACACTGCAACAACCCTTCAGGGCCTTGGGTCAGGTCCCACTACCCTGATCCTCCTCCTCCAATGGGAGAAGAAGGGACACATAGGAGGGACTGAGGCCTGCCAATGACTCGTCAGGGCCACCCCCTCCAGAACAGACTGAAGAGAACTGTGGAGCCATTGCCTGACCAGTAGGCCAGCTGGATATTGTATTGACCTGCTACAAAGCCCCAGTCCAATTCCCACTGAAGTCAATGGAAGACTTATTGGGTTGAATTGGGCCCATAGTAAAGATGAAGTGGGCCCAATGGCTTGACTTAAGGCTGAAACATCAGTCCTTAACTTCAAATGTTGCAGATTGATGTCTAGTTTTTCTTTTTTGTGTTGAGAAAGGATAAAGTATTAGGTTTTAAATACAACAGCTATTCTAGACCAACTGTATAGCATGTAAATACATAAGCAGCCACACAGACTCAAAAAAAAATCAAGAGATGGTAAAGACCATTAGGTCATCTCATCCCTCCTGCCAGTGCAGGATTGCTCCCTACAGTGTATCCTGAAGCATTTGGTTTGGTCTAGTTTTAAATGACTCACCATTCAGGAAATGTTCTCTGAAAGGCAGCCTGCATCTTTGTTTGCTCAGTTTGATCTCATTACTCAGTTTCACCTTTTCAGACCGCCCTAAATAATTCCTCTTTCTTTTATATTTACACCCTTTAGATTTATGTCCTCGCTTAGTCAGAGTTACCAGAGATACCACTGAAATAATTCTTTTAATCTTTTCTTTGTAAATAAATTGTTACTTATTTATGTTGCTTTTCTATAAAATTCTCTGTGACATGGCCTCTTTCTGGGAGTGCAGAGATACCAGGTAGTGCAAACCGTATTCTAGATGTGGCCTCACCAGTGATATGCAGGAAGGAACTGTTGCTTGTTCCATGGCATAATGCCTCTTTATATGCAGTCTAGACTCATTCTGGCTGTTTGAACTGCTATATACCATTGCAAATCCATAGAGTAGTACTTTGGCATAGCCTTTTGAAGAATCTTAAAGCATTTTGCAAGCATTAATGAAGTGATCCTATAATACCCAATGGTATAGATAAAAACTATTAATACACACAAAGCTTAATTGTGAAGCAGTTAGGGTTTCGGCACATGCACCTGACACAAAGCCACAAACAAAAAGAAATTAAGAGTTATGCCACCTAACAGAACACATTCTCTACTCCAACCCTTGACCATATCACAACTACTATACACCACAGACACACATCACAACCTTAACTCTGTCCCCCTTTTGCCTTTATGCACATACTGCTTCACTAGATTGTTTGCCAACCCTAGCAGTTGTGACTATTTGGTGTAGTGATTGTGTTGAGAGCGGGTACTTTGGTAACGGGTGTGTGCAGGACAGTTAAACGAGGTACCAGGGAGCTGAGTTACAGCTGTGGTGCATGACCTGTGGTGTACGGCAGTTGTGGTATGGTCAGGTGTGGGCCTGTGGTGGAGTGTATATACTGTTAGGTGACTCAACTTTTAATTTCTTTGCTTTTGGGACTTGTGTCAGGTATGCGTGTGTACACCAACACTATCTGCTTCACAACAAAGGGTTAGTGTGTATGTGTGTGTTAATTTCCTAAAAGTTTTAAAGGTTTAATTATTGGTAGCATTTTCACTGAGAGTGGGAGGATGGGGCTAGGAATCATTTTATCCATCAACAGCTTCACATAAATCCTTCCTGTTGGAATAAAATCTGACAGAAAAATATAGCTCTTCACACATCAGTTGGACTGGCATGTGCCCAGTACCTCTGCCACCAGTCAACCAATCAGGCTTGCAAGCAAACAGCCTCGATTAATCAGATGTAGAGCATATAAACTTTCAGTTATAATGTGAATAACAGCTAAAAATTATCCTAAAATCCAATATAAAAGAGAACCTCCCCATTGGCCCAAATCTGGTTACCCCTCTGTGAAGTTTTGCATAGATAAAGAACACTTTTTAAGAGAGATCAGACAACAGTGAAAAGTGGGCCTGCCAAGAACAAATTTCAGCCAGAGCCCAACGCAGACTAGCTATTAAAAATAAATCCTGAGAAATCAAACAAACTACAGAGAAAATTCAAAAGACATAAAAACTAAACCTGTGTGAAATTTCACATTGATTAGCCACTTACTTTTGGAGAATAAGAATTTATGCCCCATTTTAAGCCTATATTATATACAGCTATGGCATTTTTACGAGGCATCTCCATGTTTTATGGGAAACTGAGGCTCAAAGAGATTAGGTATGTTGCTTAAGGTTTCTGCAAGAAGCCTGTTGCAGAGTCAGGAATAAGCCGGATCTCAACTCCCAGCCATGTACTTTAACCACAGCACCACTGTACCTCTCATAATATCCAATTTGCTGTTCACTCTCAGGCCATGTCTACAGTACGGAGACTATAGCTGCAGCACTGTAGCTATACCAGCATAATCCCATAGTGTAGACACAGCCTGCACTGATAGAAGGGGGTTTTCTGTTTCTGTAAGAACCTCCCTGAGCGATGGTAGCTATGTTCATTGAAGCATTCTTTGTCAACTGCCAGGGGTTAGGTTGGCATAGTTATATGGCTCAGGATGTGAATTTTTATGCTGTAGCTATGTTGACCTAAGTTTTAAGTGTAGACAAGTCTTTAGTTCTTTTTCAGAATTCCTGCTTTCCAAGTATCTTCCTCCCACTGAATATTCGTTATTAAATATTACTCCCCATATGTATTCACTTGTAGTTTTCCAAGCTGAATCTCATTATTTCTGGCTCAGATTTCTCACTTCTCTGTAGGTCCCTTTGTATTATTTCTCTGTCCTCAATGGGAATTGCAACACTTCTCTGTTTAGTATCACTTGCCAATTGAATGAATGTGCTGTTTAACCCTTCCTCTAGATCACTACAGTTCCGTGCCTAATAAAACCAGGCCTACCACCTGTCACTGTGCTAACTGTCCACCCTCACACAATTTGGCATGGTGCTGCTGGTCAATGACTGCTGTTTGCAATTCTTCAGTCTGTTTTCAATCCATGTGACAGTGCTTCTGCCCAAGGCAAATGGAAATAATTGTTCAAATACAATTGTGTGAGGCACTGTATCAAATGTCTGCCTATACTACAGTAGAGACTCATTAATGCACACTTCCAGGGGAGCCACATTGCAGGCTAGTAAGGTCTGTGATTTGGCTCAAGGCTAGTGGAGGTAATGCCATTTGGGAGAATGCCATGTCATCCCTGATCCCAGGAATGGCTGCAGCCCTGACCCAGGCAACTTACTGTGCTCTTCCTTCTCTGGCATTGTGGTGCTGAAAGAGGCGGGAGCTGATTCTCCCTGAAGCTGTTGAGGAACTCAGCAGCCACTGTGAGGCTATCAGGAGTGAGAGAGGCCATTAGAAAGGCAGCCTCCATTGTCCCTCCTCCCCTTCAACAGCAGCTCTTAAGGGAGCCACCAGCATCTGGGACCCCCAGGGCTTTCAGACCAGCTGTGGGAGTCAAGTAAAACTAGCCACCACTTCCTCCATGCAGAAGGGAAAGGACATCCACAGTCCTGAGCCCTCCCAACCTTTGTTAAGAGAGGAAGAAGAGGTGGCACAAATGGGTTAAGTTCCTTCCCCTCGGTCAAGAGGTGGCAGACATCTTTAAAATAGAGTTGTAGAATTTAAGGCCCAAAGGGGCCACCAGATCATCTAGTCTGACCTCCTGTACATCACAGGCCACCAGCATCCACACACCAAACCCAGCAACCAAAACGAAACCAAAGTATTACAGCCCCCACGAACCTAGACTGTTAGGAGGGACTGAGGGCCACCAGTGCCTGAGGCCCCCAGTATGGCAGAGAAATGATTGAGAAATACCCAGATAATCCAGCCATGTGACCCGCCCCCACACAGTGCAGAGGATGCCAAACTCCCCCCCCCCCCCCCCAAGGTCACTGCCAATCTGATCCGGGGGTGAGGGAGGAGAATTCCTTCCCGACCCTCACATATGGTGATCAGTTAGACCAGTGGTTCCCAAACTTTAACAACCTGTGAACCCCTTTCACTAAAATGCCAGGTCTCACGAACCCCTTCCTAAAAATGACTATTTCCAGGGATTTTCTCCTTTACCTGAGTATAAATTATAAAAGCAGTGATCTTGGAAATATACAATTTGTTTTTATGACATGCTTATTACACACTATTTATTATTTATTATTATTTATCATTACAGTATTTTTATTACATTATGAAAATGGCAACACTCTTCTGAGATCTCACTTTCGTAGCTTGTATCTCTTTGAATAAGCCTATTATAAGACAAGGCTCCTATGTTTCATCAAGTAGTATCAGATGTGAAACAGCATGAAGATATTTAAGAAGCCAAATCAAAAAGTTCCTCCTACACAAGCATTCAGGTCTTGAGCAGTCCAGGCAAACAACACACGTTACAACAAAGCTTAAACTTGGTCTTCATAATAATTTGAAAAATGATACTAGCTGCCTATTTAATTTTAAAAACAGCAAAAAATATCCACCTCCCTTTCCATTTCTTATCTGGAGTCTTGAAGTTTAAATCCCCTCAGTATGATAGTTATGCTTGCTTTGATCTGCTTAGCTCTTGGAAGTCCAGAACCCCCTGTAACATTTGGTTCACAAACCCCAGTTTGGGAACCACTGAGTTAGACCCTGAGCATGTGAGCAAGAACCAGCCTGCCACCTGAGAGAGAGACAGGTCAGTGTCACCTTAGAACCCTGTGCAGTGTCCCATCTCCAGCTGTGCACATCCCTGATACTTCAGAGGAAGGCGATAATTAATAATTAATATAATATACACCCTCCATGGCTGGACAGAAAGGCAATGACTGCCTCCAAAGCAGCAGCTCTTAAGGAGACAAGTGAGACCCCAGAGATGGCCTTTCTGAAGACCTCTCTACCAGCTACTTTTCTATTCCTATAAAAAGCCTGATCCCGCCAGCTCAGCAGCAGTAACATAAGTAACCTCATCTCAGGGTCTTAACCCGTGCCAGGGCAGGGTTGGGGTGACATATCACTCTTCCGTTGGCCTGCAGAGAGCATGGAGGCATGTGAACTGTCCCTGCTCCTAGACAAGCCATAGAACTCTGTTGACTATGTTAAAGGAAAGTGCAAACCTGGAAATCTGCTTTCAGCACAGCTTTACCACAGCCTGGATTAGCGAGGTGTTAATGTACATCCACTGCCTTCCCTGCACCCACAGATCTTGTAATTTGATCACAAAAAAGCTATCATGTTTGACTGGCTCAATTTGTTCTTTATATCCAGAAAAATCTCCCACACACTGATCCTGGGCTTTTTTTCATGTTGCTTGTTAGTGGTGCTCAGGGGCATGCATCCCCTCATGTCCCTCTCCCCCGCCTCCACACTGGGCATCGTTTATTTCCTTCTATGGCTCTTGTTTTCCTGTGTTACCCAACCACTTGCTCCCACAGGGGCCTTTGGACGCTTGTCTGTTCTGCATTACATAAAACTTTCCAGATCGCCCTCCTTAGTAAGCAAGGGAGTTAGAGCTGGAAGCATTACAGCTCAGTTGAGGGGAGCTGCTGCCATATGCATCCCCTACATGTAGTTGCTCCATTAGCTAACCCTAAAATAAACAAATGGGGCAGAGGTATTGGTTGGTGGTGTTTTATTCAGGTTAATAATAGACAGTGAACCCTATCCTAAACAGCAATTCAAGTCACTGACAAACGCTTATAGCTTACTAGAAGTGGCCTTTATATGTGACAGCAGCAATGTGTCCTGGTTTGGGGACATGAAGAAGCTGCCTAAAAAGGGTGGTGTCCTATACAGGTTACACTGCATTGTAAAAGTATGTGCAGACATTCAATACACTAACATTAGACTTTTTATTGTCAAGATTTTCCAACTAGTATTAGCCAACAACTAACAGCGAGAAGGCAAATGTTTCACTTGCAATGGCAGAAAACTTACTAGGGGTGTCGCAGGCTGTCTCCGGCTACGCCCTCATTTTCATTTACAAAAAAAAATCCTGGCCGTACTAGCACACAGCTGGCAAATAGCCAAGAGACAATGCCTGCAGGATTGTGCTGGACTGGCCAGGGGCAATGGTTAGTTTTATTTACTTTTAGTATTTGCCCTCTCCCCTGGGACTTCTTGATTATGTTTTCCAATGTGCAGACAACATTCCTAACAGCAACTTTTAGGATGTTGCCTTCTAAAGTTCATGATCCAGTGGTTAAAGGTGACCTTCAAAAGGAAAAGGGGTTGTGGTTCCCTCCCCTGCCCCCGCCCTTTTTTTGCTTCTTTAGGGTGTGTAATGAAGGAAGGTATGTAAGGAAAGCTGTTTGTTTAAATAAAAATCTCATTTTTTTTACATCAAGTTTTTTCTACCTCATTTTTCACGGGTGCCTGGAATACTAGTAGGATTATGACATCAGAAGGCAAAGAAAGTGAAGTTTGGTTAAGTCAAATGGTTGGTTTATTTTATTCAGACTTAAAGCTCTGTTTCTTTTTTAATTCCTATTTAATCCAGATGCCCAACAAAGAGTGGGAATAAAAAGCCTCACTCCTTAAAACTCACTCCTTCTCTCTGGGCGCCAAGGAAATCTTCAGCAAACCTAAGGAAGTAAAGACTTGATATCTCTAAGGTAAAAATCAAGTAGAAAAATAAATAAATAAATAAAAAACCAACCAACCAACCTTTCAGCCTCTTCAGTATAATTAATGCAGAAACATGTAAGAGCACAACCCCAATTATTTTTCCTTTGTTAGTCACCTTCAAAACACTGCAATGGGAATAAGGAAATATGTCTTCCATACCTGGCTCTGTGACTTTAGGCAAATCTCTTCACCTCCTTGGACCTGTTCTTTCCCATCCATAAAACAGAGATGAAAATGCTTATCAGTCTCCCAAGATGTTAGAAGGCTTAATTCATTAAAGTTTGTCAAGTGCTTTGAGATCTGAGGGAAGGAGCTAGTGAAGTGTTTGAGACTGTTAGACACCGAGCCAAATTCAGCTGGGCAACAAACGCCACTGACATCAATGGAATTGTGCCCACTTATGCCTGGGTTGAGTCTGGCCAACAATTTACAGGATGTAATTGAGGATGCTGATTTATTTTGAAGTCACTAATAAGATTTATTACCCTAAAGGTAAATATTGTCTTAAGCAGCTGCTAATTCCCTCAATATTTACTCTGAGAGAATGACTCGTATTGATTCAAGGCTCTAGACAGTTTGTGTATTGTTCTGCACATTTGGTTCGTCTCTCACTTGCACCAGTGCAGTTCAGAAGCAACTCTGTTGAAGTCAATGGAGTTTTAAAGGTGTAAATGTAGTATAAAGTCAGAATTAGGCTCTACATTTTAAAGTAAAATAGCTACCTTCATTAGGTATATATAGTATTTTATATTCATTGTACACGATTTTTTAATGGCATATGTACAAGATATTCAGAGAGATTAGGATTCAGGCCTAATGACCTGCAATGATGGTGCAGTTTGGTATCAAGCTGCCCTTCAGCTTGTCCTATCAGCTGCATTCAGATATTGGTTTTTGTATCTAAATTAATAGAAAAGTAGGCTCATGTTAATTTTTTTCTGGCTAAAATACTAAATTAATTTGCTTGGAGGTAGCTCCCTTTCAAGATTAGCAAGGGGTTTTTTTCAGCCCCAATTATAAATCCAATATATTTTTTTTAAAAATTCCTTTTCCTCCAGTCGCCTTCCTCCCATAAAAAATGGGCAGGTGGCTGCTGTTAGCCACACTGAGGGCTTGTCTACACTTGAAGTGCTACAGCAGCACAACCGCAGCACTGCCACTGTGCTGCCGTAGTACTTCAGCGTAGACCAGAGCCGGCTCCAGGCACCAGCGCAGGAAGCAGGTGCTTGGGGCGGCCAATGCAAAGGGGCGGCACGTCCCGGTCTTCGGCGGCAGTTCGGCGGCGGGTCCCTCGATCCCTCTCGGAGGGAAGGACTGGCCGCCAAATTGCCGCCGAAGAATGAATCGGCGCGGTAGAGCTGCCACCCAAGTGCTGCCGATCACGGCTTTTTTTTTTCTTCTTTGCCGCTTTGGGCGGCAAAAAAGCGGGAGCCGGCCCTGGCGTAGACGCTACCCATGCAGGCGGGAGGGGTTCTCTGGTCGGCGTAGTTAATCCATCTCCCAGAGAGGTGGATAGCTAGGTTGCCAGAAGAATTTTTCCATCGACCTAGCACTGTCTACACTGGGGGTTAGGTCAGCTTAACTACATTGCTCAGGGGGATGGATTTTTTACACCCCTGAGCGAAGTAGCTGGGTTGACATAACTTTTTAGTGTAACCCAGGCCTGAATAACAGAGGGAAGAATAGTTAGCTCAACGGCTTTGTTCGAGTCTAATGAATTGTTCCCATTCAACTGACAGTGGGAAGCAACACCCACCATTCAAGATCAATTTGTAGATCAATTTCAGGACTGCGGTTTGCCAGTCAGTAGCACCACATGATGTATATGTTAACTTGTGGCAAAAGAACTTTTAATCAGATAAATAGCCTATTGTGCATAAATTAACTTTCTGATCATTCAAATACTACACACCACATTTCCAAAGGTGCCAAAGTTACTAGGAGCTTGTCTTCATATGCAGTGGCGCAGCTGTATCGATATAGCCTTTAGTGAAGACGCTACTACCCCGGCAGGAGAGCATCTCCCATCGGCGTAGTTAATCCACCTCCTCGAGAGGCAGTAGCTATGTTGACAGGAAAAACCCTCCTCCCTCAGCATAGCATTGTCTACACGGGGGGGGGGGGGGGGGGGAGGTTGGTATAACTACGTCACTCAGGGTGGGGATTTTTCACACCCCTGAGCGATGTACCTATACAGATAAACATAGGTGCCAACTATGTGGGTGCAAAAAAATAGTGGGTGCTCAGAACCCACTGCCAGCCCCGCTGATCAGCTCCTTCCCCTCCCTCCCAGTACCTCCCACCTGCCACCATCAGCTGTTCCGTGGCATGCAGGAGGTGCTGGGGTGGAAGGGGAGGAGCAGGGGCAAGAGGAGGTGGGGGGAGGGGCAGGAAGAAGCGGGGTGGGGTGGGGGCTTGGAGGAAGGGGTGGGGTGGGGGCAGGGGCCTGGGGCAGAGCAGGGGGTTGAGCACCCCCTGGGATCTGAGTAAGTTGGTGCCTATGCCGATATAGGTCTGTAACGTAGACTTGGCCTTAGGCTGGGTCTACCCTACAGAACTATGCTGACAGTCCTCTTCTGTCAGCATAGCTGTGTCCATGGACAGGTCTACATTACAGCGCTATGTCGGCTATGCCGATGGGCAAGCACCCTCCCATCGGCATAATTACTTCACCTTGGTGAGAAGCGAAAGCTGTGGACCGCGCGAAACTTGCGTCGCTGGGGAAGGGCTTTTTCACACCCTTGACATAAGTTATATCGACTTAAGGTTGTAGTGTAGATCTGCCCTATGCTGGGGGTTTTGCTGGCATAGCTATGTTACCAGGGGATGCACTTCTTTCACTGAGACAGCTATGTTGGTAGAAGTTTGAAATGTAGACCAGCCCTAAGGCACGTGTGCCCACATTTTTAGAGGTGTTTCCCATGTAGGCTCCTAAGTGCTTAAATCACTTTTGAAAATGAGCTTTGGGCTCCTAAATCAGTTCAGCATTGCAACACGAGTGCAGAAATGCCTAAATAACTTTAAAAATCTGGGCCTTAGGGCTTAAGTCTAGGTGCCTAACTCCCCCTGAACTCAATGGAAACCTAGGTGCCTAGGCACTTCTTTGAAAAATCCCACTAGATGCCTGTTTGCATCTTTGGTTGCTGAAGTATGTTTAAAAATCTGGTCCTAAATCCTGTTTACTTTCAATGACTCTCAAGCCTGGTATACCCTGGATTGACCTAGGTATGTCGCTCAGGGCTGTCAAAAATGTAGTACACTGTGCAACATAATCAGGGCTACCTAACTCCTGGTGTAGATACAGGTAGCTTGACTGAAGACCTGGCTACCACCACTCGGAGAGGTAGATTAACTACATTGACGGACCAATCCCTTCCGTAAACAAAGGAAGCGTCTATGCTACAGTTCTGCAGTGGCGTATCTGTAACGCTATAGCATTGACCAGGGGGTCTTCTCACAACAAAATTTTTGGTGGCCTCAGAGTGTGGCCACCAATTCTTGCTGGTGGCTGCTCTGACAAATTTTCCTAAAATACTTAATGAGCTTTAGGAAAAACAAATAACTATGCCCTTCTACATGTCCACATCATTGTCATTCATTTAGGTAGGGTTGGTTTTTTCCTCCAGACTCATTAATAAAAATAATGTACAGTTGTATTTTGGTGCCCCTGGCCCCTGCTGCCTGCCCCCGGCCTCCCATTGCCCCCTGGGCCCTGCTGCTTTCCCCTTCCCCCCATTGCCCCGAGTGCCCTTCCGTGGCCTTGCACTGCAGGCTCACCCTGCGCCTTAAGTCTGCCCCTGCAGCCCCTGGGCACTGCAGGAAGGGGCTGCTGCTTTACCCCCTCACCCATCTCTGCTGAGGAGGCTGTCATGGTCACAGGAAAACCCTCTGGTAGCCGCATGCAGCCAAGGTGACCGCAATTGAGAAACGCTGGTGTAGATGTACCCGTAGGCTGCTATGTCACTTAGTTGCCCTTGGAAATTTTACCTGATGTTCTTGTGTTACATTCAGCTGTAACGCCTTTATTTCTGTCAACTGTGTAGCATTATGGAACCCAGCACCTCCTGGAAATCTTGTAGGTTTTCATTCAAGACTCCCACCATTTTTTAGTGCAAAGAGGAGATAAGGGAGAAGACGGTATCTGGCTAAAAGTCTATGCGAAGACAAGCTTCTAGGATGGTAAGATACAGTAGAAATGGATATCAGGGAACGGGATTTTTGTTTCTGAAATCTTCTTAGCAGTCCAAAACTGGACCTTTCTAAGTTATACTACATACATGACTACATACATCCGAAGAAGTGGGTATTCACCCACGAAAGCTCATGCTCCAATACGTCTGTTAGTCTATAAGGTGCCACAGGACTCTTTGCTGCTTTTACAGATCCAGACTAACACAGCTACCCCTTTGATACTAAGTTGTACTGTTTTCATGCTCCTGTCTGAGGTTGAGCATGAAGCTGAGGGTGTAGACTTTGATTCCATTTTGGTCTGGTATGAGGCACTGAGAAACGACAGCCTTAACAGCTGCTCCAGCAAATATTTGGCTCCAGGATGTGAATATTTAACACCGACAGCCTTGCAGTGGAGCAGTTTGAGGACTGAAGGACTTGGCAGTGAGCAGCAAGACTTAACTGATAGAGTTGATATTTACATCACTTTTGAACATTTTTTTTACCATTTCAGCTTAAATTTTTTTTTATTTAGTTTCTTAGCAGTAGCACCTCTGGACTAACACCCTGTGTGAGAAATGGCAATGCAAGGACTAGGGTTCACTAAGGAGCGAGCGTTAACAGCAATTGTCTTCAAGTTTTACTATGAATACTGTTTATTATTAATAATAATTGAGCTGGCACCCAAGTGCGTGCCAGGCATTTTGCAGACAGTAAGCGAGAGGGTAAGTTGCTGCTTGGAAGAGTTTACAATCTAAGCAGACTACATACAGGTGGGGGAGAGAGAGGGCATGTCCTAAAAAGCAGTGTGAATGAATCAGAGCGCTGCGCATGTGACTTTAGTGCTGTGACTTCTGTGTAGTGTGTTGCCATATGTTTGTTTGTTCTTTGAGCAGGAAAGCAGGTGTTAGAGTACTTTGCTTCTTGCATAAAAGTATTTTAAAGCGGTACGTCCCATACGGTCGGTCTTCCCACAACAGGGGGGCTGAGGGCCGGGTGTGGAGGGGAGTCCCCTGCTTGGGGGGTGGTTGGAGAGTGAGCCTTCCCTGCACTCACCCCACAGCAGCAGTTCTTGTCCCACTGGGCTGGGCCCAGCTCCCCTCTCCAGGTGTTGCAACCTAGAACATGAGAGCCCAGTGCCATTCAGGTTGGCCTGGCCACCCCTCCACAATGGAGGAGTTGGCAAACCAAATCTGAGTGGCACTGCGACCCCTGTGCACCAAGTCACAATGCCCAGAGAGAAGCTGGGTTCAGCCCCACAGGTCAGGAGCTACCACTATTGGGTGATGGCAGGGTGGGCTCGCTCGCCAGCTCCCCTCCCCAGGGACCTCCCTTCTGCACAAGGCTGGGGTTAGGGTTGCAAGGGTGGACGGTGCTACTACGGGTGGTGGGTGTCCCTTGGTGGGGTGAGGAGGAAGAGGTGCCAGCAGCAGAGGAGACGGATGCTGGTCTATAAGTTTGGTGGGCGGCTGCCCCTATGAATTTGGATGTGAGGTGGGTCACCAAGAAGCCAAAATGTAATTGGTGGGTCACTTTAAAAGAGTGGTTCCCAAAGTTTTTACTAAAGTGCTTTAAAAGATGACCTGTTACTACAAAAAAGCGGGGTGAGGTGGGAATTGGGCTTGCAGCCTTTTTTGCTTCTTTACAAAGGCCAGAGAGATTGTTTGTAGGGAAGGGGGGTTGGGCTTTTTGTTCGTTTTTAAATTAAAAAATCAGGTTTGCCAACCCTGGGAAAATCTGTAGTGACTAGAGCACTAGTTAAATCATGACAGCATATGCGCCTGAATGCTGAGCAACTCAGAGGGGCAGGGATTTTTAGTCACACTCTTTCAAAAATCGTTTGTTTTGGTTTTGTTAACACCTATTTTCATTCTGCTGTCAAATTACAGTTGGGAGACAGGATGGCTTGTTACAAAGCAAACATCAGCACCCTTCAAGGAAGTTGGAGAGCTCAGAATATGCACTCCTCGAGCCCTCCATTAAAACTTGGGAGGGCTAATCTTGACTGCAAAGTTCACTCATTGATTCTTGCTAATGCAAATTCCGTCCACACACACAAACCCTCAGCTGAAGTGTGGTGGTGCTTTGCACTCAAGCTGGCTGGCCTGCTGTGGGTCAGAGGGGGAGGAGAAATTTACAGACTAAAGCAGAGGTCTCAAACACATGGCCTGCGGGCTGCATGCGGCCCGCAGAGTTATTTCCTGCGGCCCGCCATAGGCGCCGACTCTGCTGGCAGCCAAACTCCCCTCTCTCCCCCACTAGTAAGTGCTGCCCCCCCCGCCCCCAGCACGTCACGTCCCCGCTCCTCCGCCTACCTCCCAGTGCTTCCTCCCACCAAACAGCTGTCTGGCAGCGCTTAGGGCTTTCCAGGAGGGAGGGGGGAGGAGCGGGGATGCTGCGTGCTCAGGGGAGGAGGCGGAGAAGAGGCAGGGCAGGGGCGGGGATTTGGGGAAGGGGTTGGGGCGGAGACTTTGGGGAAGGGGTTGGAATGTGGGCAGGGAAGGGGTGGGAAGAGGTAGGGTAGCAGCGGGGCCGAGTGTTTGAGACCCCTGTGATAGACAGTTAGGGGCACCGGGTACCATCCCCCATCACCCAGGGATCTCTCTGTTAGGGGTGCTGGGCACCCAGAGGTTCACCCCCATCATCCAGGGATCTCTCCATTGGGACACTGGACAGTGTCTGTGACGAAGTGGAAATTTTCTGTAACATTTTTATAATTCCTAGGCGAGCCTCAGTTTCCCTCTCAACTTTGTGCTGTGACCGGGGTGGTGGAAAGGGTTACGCAGTGCAGGAGAGAGTCAGCGCCTATGGCAGGCTGCAGGAAATGGCCCGCGGGCCGCGTGTTTGAGACCCCTGGTGTAGACCATCATCAGTGTTACTGACCACACAAGGAATAGTTACAGGTGTTTATATTTTATTAAAACCCCTCTTCGCATTGCAGTTTTAAAAAAAGATAATACATTGACTTTTAATAGCGTACTATATTACTCTTCATTTTTTTCATTTTTGACTATACTTTTGTATCGTTGTATGAAAAGGTTTCAGTGATGCGGCCCTCGGGCCAATGTACTAGTCCTCATGTGGCCCTGGTGGTGATTTGAGTTTGAGATCCCTGAGCTAGGCTAACTGGAGTGGAGACAACTTGAGTTAACGCTTCACTGAAGGCACACCCAGGGAAGAGCAGCCTTAATATTCCTGATCAGAAAAACCCAACAGACTGTTGTTGGAGAGAGACCCTCTTTAGCCTTCTTTCCACATCATAAAAAAAACCAAGAAAGGGCATAAGCCCAATGTTAAAAACCCTTTGCACGTCCACTGTTCCCCTCACAGGCACATGTCTGTCATTCCAGCTTCTCCATGTGGGTTTGAATATGCTGATGGATCAGTAGACTGCCTCATCCTCACAGACATCGCTGTCCTTTAGTCAAGGAACCCAAAGGTAGTGGAAAGAGAACACATCAGGCCGCCACCTAGTTTTGTAAAAAAGGCAGGTTTGCCCTCTGGCTACAGTCAGAGGCCATTTGAATAACAGGTGCAAGCTGCAAAGCAAGCCAGTGCCATTCTTATTTTAATTAGCTAATGCTGACTTTGGGGGCCTGATCCCCTTCAATCATTGATGGCAATGGGAGCCGGAGCAGCCCTTAAAAATCACCCAGTAAGGTAATGAATGAGAGAGACCACAGCAGATTTGCGGGCTAAAACTTGACTGCATTTAATATTGAACTTCTTTGCTGTAACACTCAGGGTGGTGAGGAAACAAAAAATAAAAATCCCCCCATCTTCCCATCCAGTAATAAAAGAAATATTGGAAATCTTTGTGGCCATACACCAATCAACAATATGGTTCAAAACTACACATTTACTAAGTTTGCCAAACCAGCTAACTGTACAAGTAAATGACCTTCATTTGTATTCACTTTCGGAGGGAAACAAACTCTACTGTAATGCACTGCTGCTGTATGGAAACTACCAGAGGACATTAATAGAATATGAAAATGGTAACACTTCTAGAAGGAAAAAACCCACACACCAGCGCAGCTCTTGTTTCTCTGCTGGGAGCCAATTAAACATTCCCCCACAGCATTGCTTCGCTCTGCATATCCAGATTAAAACCTGCCCATCTGAACCAATATTTAAGCAATTGGCACACAGATATGACAGCCAAGAGGGCACACGACTTTGCTCACTGATGAAAAAGATGCTGGTAAAGATCCTGTCACTCAATGGCTGAATATTTGACCTCCAGGAACAATGGGCTACACTGCAGTTGTAGAGAGCCAGGATATGGTTTCAAACAGAATGGAATATCCCCCATTCTTGCACGTTTTCACACACATTCACACACACACCCCTGTCTCATGAGGCCTACCTGACTAATTGTTTTGCTTGCTCGAGCGCCCTGGTTTAAAAGGGATGAGGACAATGTTGAGCAGCTTTTCCAGTCTAATACCTGCTGCTGCTGAAAGCTGTAAGCATTCACACGCATTTCCTGACCAAAGAGCCAGACCAGTGGGGGAAAGCAGAAGTGTACACAACAGCTGTTGAATTCTGTTTTCCAAACATCCCTGCAGATGTTTTGGAATCGCTTCATTAATGCCAAAATGATGTTTGGAACAGCTTCTCCCTGAAACCACCCAGCCAGGTAATCAGGCTTTAAAACACTCACAACCCAGTGCTCCTGTCGGCTTTCTTTCCTTTTGCTTCACCACTTTATAGCTGCAAGTTTGCTGATGTCATCAGTCAAGTAGAGGTGTACTTACGGCAGTCTCTCAGGCTAGCTTTGATCACTGGGTTTTTCACAGGCATCTCCATAGTCAGGCCTGGCCATATGGAGGCTGTCGCTTTTCTGCCTTTTAGTTCGAGCTTGTGCCCATAAATCCCATTTCCTGACATTACTGTCTGTCTAGAAAAAAGTGTGGCCGCTGCCACCCAGAAACAGGCCTATCTCCTGCAGTCCCTGCTGAGGTGAGCTGCAAGTGTCTCTCCTGGGCTTATGGCTTCATTGCTGAGTTAACTTGAGTGCTTGGTACGCCAGTGTGTCCGCTTGACTGAGTTCACACAGGGGCTGCACTGTCTCATATGAGGTGCTAGGACTTCTGGGGGCACATCCCATGGTCCTTAGTGCAGCCATAAACTGAGCTGCTTCATGAACCTTTCCCAGAGTATTGTGAGAGAGCTTCTTGTTCGGCCTTCTATCTAGACCCATGGGGGAGAGGAAATGGTGGGTAGGTACTGGAGGATGTGCTTGGCCTGGTTTAGCCTGCATCCACACTGGCAAGAGGGTAGAGCCCAGCCCGCGTGAAAGCAACACTCAGTCTATAGCCTTTGGACGGGCCGGCAAGCCGAGGTTGGCAGCACCACCACCCTTGTGACAGTTTTTGTGTGTGGCCGTATCTGTGTCCAGCTGAGAGCTAGGCTAGAGGCCCGAGTAAGAGGCCAAGTTATTGCTGCAGTGAAGCCCTATCTCTGTTGTCTTCAGTATGACATAACTCCAGAGTTTTCATTCTTTTTGGGTCCACAATGCAAACACTGCCCAAGAAATTGGTCTGTTGCCTACTCTGTCCCAAAGAATTGTGGGCTTTGGCTCACAGGTAGAAACAAGGGGAAGATTTTGTGTGTTGTGTGTTGTGTGTGTGTGTGGGGGGGATGACTGGTTGAGGATACTGCTGCAGAGAGCGGGTGCTGGTGGGGCTCCGGCATGGTGCTCCTCTTCCTTTCCCCAGCCCATCTGCACAGTGCTCAGCTCTGGTGCAGCATTTGTTCACAAGGCATTAAAGCCAGCGCCACAGCCTCTGGAAGCAGCACATCGCCCATCCCAGAGCGAGCCCTGTGTGCTTGTGGAAAAGAGCAGATGGAGGTGGTGGGGGTGGTGGCGGGGGTGTGTGTGTGTTAGCCTTTTGTTTGGAAGCAGGAGGGAGGGAGTTGCTCCTCCCTTGTGCTCAGCTGCAATATTCTGCCAATTTTTTAACATTCTTGACCAAGTGGGGTGTGACCCACTGGGCCCACCAGGCAGCCATCTTGAGCACACATGCCACGGTGTGAGAGATGCCGAGGCTGGAACGTGTTAGCTGTGGAAGACGTGACCTCACTTGGGCATCACGTGTTGCTTGGCAACGGACTGCACCATTCTGATTTTAATCTGGAAATAACAAGGGTTGGGGGAGCTTCCTTGACCCTACAGCACAGAATCTACTGAACTGGCTAGAGTCTGAGGATACCATCGCCCGAACTGGATGGAACAGAACTAGTCATCTATGTGTCATAGGCCCCCTCTCTCAATGAGAATTTCCTCGAGCTCAGATGGTAGAAGGACTAGCCTTTTGAATCAGGAGTTTCTGAGTTCTGTTGCTGCTGTTCTGAGTGGCCCTAAGGAGCAGCATTGCTACTAAGTCTATTAAATGGCAGTAGCCGCTGGTGTGAGCAGCGGAGGGGCGGGGTTTGAACTCCTAGAAACCCCCGATGCTCAAGGACAAATTTTGTCTTATTATGGGTGTTTCTGAGCAACTGTGTTGGGCTTGATCTTGCAAGATGCAGCGTCCTCTGGCCCTGAGCCAGTGATGTACTTACAGACGTGCTTAACGTAAATATATTCCCACTGTAGACAATGGAACTGCTCCCATGCCTGAAAGTTAAGCTAGTGCAGTGGCTCTCAAACTTTTTTACTGGTGACCCCTTTCACATAGCAAGCCTCTGACCAAGTGGGGTGTGACCCACTGGGCCCACCAGGCAGCCATCTTGAGCACACATGCCATGGTCTGAGAGATGCCTCCCACCCCTCCCAATAAATTAAAAACACTTTTTAATATATTTAACACCATTATAAATGCTGGAGGCAAAGTAGGTTTGGGGTGGAGGTTGACAGCTTGCGACCCCCCCCCCATGTAATAACCTCGCAACCCCCTGAGGGGTCCCGACCCTCAGTTTGAGAACCCCTGAGCTAGTGCATTGCTGAATCTGAGCCAAAATGCTCTGCCCTCCCTCCCCCCCCGCCAGGATTGAGCCCTACATGCACCATGCTCTCCATTCTGGATAGACTCAGATCTGCTTCATTGTATGTCAGGCCCTATTCTGCTAATGGCGCTTCTCAAGGACTTAGGCTCTGTGTTCCTGAAGCAGGATGTTCTAGCTCCACTCTTTCTGGGAATAGTAACGTGACCATGGTTTGCAGTATAAATAATAACCATAGTTTCTACGTGGCCATAGACTTATTAGAACTCAGTATACCAAAGCCCAGCTACCTGATGGTTCACTGGCCCCACCTGACTCCTAAGAAGCTAAATATGGGGATAGGTCTCCTGTACAAAGGGCACTTGAGGGAAGTGAGGGAGGGAGGGAGGAGCATGCTATAGAACAGGCCTCTGCTCTTCGGTCATTCATTGGGCAAGTGCATATACACTCTTGTATGATGATCCTTTCACTACACAAGGGGATCCAGACTGGTAGATAGACTGATAGAGTGTTGTTAATAAACCCAGCTGTCATTTTCATAATTATCTGCCAGTCTTGTCCTATCTCCGACTTTGGCTTTGAAAAACACTGGTGTGCACAGCAGTAGTTGCTAGTTGTACTGGACACCCAATCATCTGGATTTCAATTCACAACCCCTCTTTATTTGCACATCAGTGTGTCAGGTACTGCCCTGGTTACAATGCTCTTTTTCATCACTCGCTCTCTCTATATATTTAGGGTCATCAGCAGATGAAGGCCTCATTACACCAGGTGACTGAGTTTTAAACTACTGCCTCAACTACTTCAGGTCTGCGACCTCGCACAATGCGTCAGAACTAGGCTAAAACATTTTGCCATGTTTCAAAACTAGGCGAGAGCTCATCTAACTCCACAGGGTTTCTTGGGTGTGAGTCCCATTAAAGCAACTGTTTCCAGTTCAAATCCCTGAGTGCTAAGCGTAAGGGCAAGAGCACACTACCCAGAGTAGTTTAAAAATGAAATTAAAATGACATCCATGCTAGTTATAAAGCCATGGCTGCTTGCAGAACAGACACCAGAACTTCACTGATTCATGCTGAAGCATGGGAGAACCAGTGCAAATTACTGCATTTTTGTGAATTAACCCGTAAGGGTGAAATTAACCCCTGTGACTAGGGTGGCACCAGGTTTATGCCCCACTTAAGTCTTGTGCTGGCCCTCTGTACAGGGCTGAATGTCACCCTAAGTGAACAAGCACAAAGCTGGCATCACAACATGGACTTTTCATATATTTTGCCCACCTTAGTTTAGTTTTCATTATTTATGATAATTGATATTCTCCTAGCAAACACAGTGTAATATGTGCTGTAAAAATTATGTAATCTCAGTAATAGGAGACGTCACTGCAGCATCTATTAACTGTTAGCTGAGTGGTGGAGAGAGAATGCACATTTTTGGCAAACATTAAAAAGTGTGTGGTCTAGTGACTTGCAGATTAGTGAGGTTTGACTGTTATCTTAATTTACAGCCCATATAGTTTATGTTAACTCCACATACATTTTTAAATATATTAGCAACTTAGTTTGACTCAGATACTTTGATTAGTTATTCACTGTTCCTCCTTGACAAGTTATTACTGACTTCTTCTGCTTGCTCCCTACAGCAAGACCTGAAGCTCTTTCAAGGAAACAAAAATGTCAACAGACTTCTCAGCAGCGCTCGGCTCAAAGCCTAGTTCACCGGTTTTAATTTACTAGGCATTTTGTTAAAGAAACAGTAGTTTCCATGCCCCCCTCCGGCTCGTGCATTGTATTGATCCGAAGGGACAAATAATGTCTGTTTTTCACAAAGGAGCCTAGGAAGAGACACATCACCTGTCCCCCAGAACTGGCAGATTGGTCAATGCAGAGAGCTGCCAACGAGTCCATTTTCTGGTCAGCACTGAAGTGTTAATACAGACTGTCAAGCCGAAATATTTAGCTTATTCTGCTCTGCTCCCCTGTCTAGTTGATAACATTTTCACTGCATTGTTTCAAAGACTGCTCCTGCTGCTATATGCAGCTCTGTGATTGAACATGGAATTTTGTTGATACAGAGCTGTTGTGCTTCTCTTTTTTGCTAATACGTGCTGGAATACACCTAATCACTGTTCACAAAGACAAGGAACTAAAACAGCCAGGATATAGATTACTACAATAGATCAGTGCTTGTAATGACTCCGAAGGACAAGAAGAATGCCAGGTCTTGACCTGGGTGGGTGCTACAGGATTAACCCAGATCCACAGTAAGGTCCTACACTAATGATAACATTTGACCTACCAGTCCCCATGTCACATACTGTATAGCTGTGTGATCAGGCCCATGTGTAGTTTTCATTAAGCTGACATTAATGTATGTATCTCGGTTCAATCCACTAGTCACTCTAGTGAGGGTTTGTGTGTGACACTCTCTGACCTCCATGTAGAGCTAGGTCAAAAAGATACAGCCCATAGTCAGTGCTAGTAAAATAAATCACAGCAAGCATCCCTCATTTTGCAGTACAAAAGTTTGTTGCATTAAAAAAATAACTGAAGCAAGTACGGGGTCTGTCTATGCTCCCCTCAATGCGCAGGCTTAACTTGCATTAGTGTTTGTACAATTTTTATGTACTTTTTCACATACTTTTAAAAAACCCTCTGAAAGTACTTAAATATTAACATTTGCAGTGTAGTTTAGAGTACAAAGGCTTATTTTTGTCCGTGTAGGAAGTTAATTTTACTTTGTGGTGTTGGAAAAGGAAGAAACAGCAGCTTTGTCCAAGTGCAGATTTACCTTGTGTAATTCTTAAGCAGGACTAGTTTCTGAATAAAAAGAAAATGTTTAATATGTTGGACTGACACAAAAAGGTTCTAATACGCCTGAGATCAGGTTTTGTCTTTTGTTTATTTGCCCTCTCTGTACTCTCTCCTTTATGCCTCATCCATGTCTCTGTCTGTCTGTCTGTCTCACACACACACACACACACACACACACGCGCACGCACGCACACACACACACACAGAGCGAGAGTGAGCCCCTTGACATTCATGCCTGTGGCAAATTACTTGCAAGTTTCCCTCATTGTATAATTCCCTCATTAGCACTGCAACTAGAAGGTGGTGACTTTTCCCTCCAAATCATCACCCTAATCCAAGACCAATCCTGCATGATACTGTAGGACCAGAAAATTTACTGTTCAATGTGAGAGAAATCTAGGCCTTAGAGGTGGCACTGGGAATTGAACTGTGGTGTTCAAGTGCTGGAGATCACTCAAGACCCTTAAGTCAGTGAGCCAAGCTAGTGTTTTGCTCTTGCTTGCTGAGCATAAATATTCATATTTGAATTACTTTCAAATAGACTTAAATCAATAAACGTTCTGGATGATGGTCAGTAGGGCAAAAACAGTGTCGGCTTATTAAGTGCACATGTATAGCTTATGCAATAACTGAGAAAGTTGGCTGAACACAAACTGCGCAGCAATATTTACTTTATGCTATTCAAAAACATGGTTTGGTGACTAAAATTAATAGGCCTCGTCTGGAGGACAGTGTTAGCTTTCTAAGGGCTCTATTCAGTTCTTACTTCTGCCCCACTTCTTTCAGATTTTTGCATACTTCCAACACAGGCAATAGCAGGCCTGTCCCATTCAGAAAGTAAGTCAGTACAACCAGGGCCGATGAGGGAGGGGGAAGCCGGTACAAATTACCGGGGCCCAGCGGTCTGGAAGGGGGCCCGGCTTCCCCCCCCTCTTGTCGGCCCTGTTTAGCCGGTCCGCCCTTGCTGGGAGGCCCGAAAATTTTTTTTCACCGGGGCCCAAACCCGCTCTCGGCGGCCCTGAGTACAACCAGCATTCCTTCCAGCTTGCTGGATTCAGAACATATCTCAGGAAATCTGGGGAGTACTCAGTTGTTGGATCAGATCTAGGAAGGGAACTGGCCCAGTTGAACCCACAAACAGCTGGCCTTCTCTTCCCATCATGGCTAGCAATGCTTTTATGTGACAACATGAACTAGTGCAATCATCCCTCACTTACTCTAAAGCAGCTGTGGCAGTGCTCGGGGGGTCAGCTTTTCAAAAGGATGAAATGTGCTCAAACAATGTCTCCAAAGTATTGGGCAGAAAGAGGCTTTTTTTCCCCGTTTCAAAGTTCGTTTTTTTTGGGTACGAGTTCCCTCCAGACTCCATGGCCACAGAGGATTTGGTAACGCGCACTGATCTTTTCCACAGCCGTTCCCTTCTTGCGCAGACATTATGCACATTTTGGCATGTGACAGTCCAAAATGTACTCTTGTCCCATGAGTTTACATAGAATCCACCAGCAGAGGATGTAAAGGCACCAGATTTTCAGACATTAGAAAGGAGAATGTGAACCTCAGCACTGGGAGGAAATGTTGAAGCAGTTTCTGTCCCTGCCCACTCCTATGAATCCCAATAATCCTTGCACTACCCAACTCTTTGCTGGAGGTTGCTTCCTTGCTGCAGAATAACATGGAAGATACACTGAGCATTTCAGTTCTTGATGTTTTGTTATATACACCTCTACCTCAGTATAACTCTGTCCTCGGGAGCCAAAAAATCTTACCATGTTATAGGTGAAACCGTGTTATATTGAACTTGCTTTGATCCGCCGGAGTGTGCAGCCCCGCCCCCCTGGAGCACTGCTTTACTGCGTTATATCCGAATTCGTGTTATATCAGGTCGCGTTATATCGAGGTAGCGGTGTAGTTTAAAAAGGGATGTCTCGTGCCCAGATTTGAAGTTCTCATCCAAGTACAATGCACAAAACTGTTGGAAAGGGGTTGTATATTTTTGGATATTCCCTGTGCAGAACGCATGCAATCACTGCACCTGTCCTGCCATGCGACCCGAGGGACCTATAGATACTTTCCATGTGAATACGTTTTTTAAAGAAAGCTAAGATAAAGAATCCTGTAAAAGGTCATGAAATATTTTATAGACTGAATTGCCATACTGTGTTAATTTGTCATGACTAGGTATGCAAAATAAGCACTTAGCTTTTCCAGCCTACCATATACTGTGTTGTTTTGTTCAATCAAAAAGTTTATACCTAATTTGTCCATTTCAAAATTCAATCAGCTAAAGTAAACAGTGAATGTTATAGAGTAAGACTTACATGCAGCTCTGTGTACTTAATCTGTAAGTAACAAAACAGGAAATGTCAGTTTCCCATTCCAATTAAGCAAAGGCCAATTTCTCATGGAACATAAATTCTTTACTTTTCTCCCAGAACAATTTATACTGCTGTTTTAAATAGTGGTAAAACATAATGTTTTTAATTTCACACCTCACATAGCACAGTCAAATGCTTCATAACAACATAAACAAAAGTTAGGCGGAGCACTGCGCTAGATTTAAAACAATGATTTCCCCACAATGTATGCTCAAGGTCTGCAGGGGGAATACATAACAAATGTGTTGGCTAAGGCCACAGAAATGAGTGTTCCGGTGTTTTGGCTGCTGCTGCCAACCTTAGTCAAGGATGTGTTAACAGTGGATGCATTGATCCAAATCTCATTACTCCCACCACCAATCCAGGAAAGAACTGTGTTATTCTACTCCAGCTCTCTGTTTGGTAGTGTCGTAGGATCGAACAACTTGAGACTGAGATACAACTCCATGTTCTTCTTGAGAAAATGCATACCCATCTGAAAAAGTGAGAACAAAGGCACAATGGAACCAATTAGAGATGATAATCACAGTTAGACATTACTATATTACACTACTGGTGCGGTGGGGGAAGAGCACATTTGGTTTACCAGCGACTTAGATTTCTGTGACGTGTCTCCCCTCTTCTGGAACATGGGCCGTGTCACCAATGTGATTAGGACAAGCTGCTGCTCTAATAAATTTGTTAGTCTCTAAGGTGCCACAAGTACTCCTGTTCTTTTTACGGATACAGACTAACACGGCTGCTACTCTGAAACCTGCTAAGTTTTTGTCACTCTTCCCTCCTCTCTAGAGCAGCCCACTCTAACCAGGCGATAACTCTCTTTCTATGACAACCTAACTAATAATCTACATCTGTAAAAGGAGGCAAATGATACTGACCTCTTTTGTCTGAAAAGCATTATGTCAGAGCTAGATATTAATTACTACTGAGAACAAGCCAAGGGGTTGGTTTCTTGGTGGAGAATCTGTAAAGATGTCACAGAAACAGAATTCTCTGGTAAGTACAAATTTGCCTTTCTGCTCAAGTCTCTCATTGTCTGTAATATCATACCTAGCAGAACTTGAGAAACCCAGACTGTGTGAGATGCTAAATCCGAGAGGAGACTATGATTAAGGCTACAATTTTTTCACGGAGGTTGTGGAAGTTACAGAATCCATGACTTCCAGCAACCTCCTCCCAGCTGCTGGGAGCTGCAGGGTCCCCACGCTGCCCGCAGCGGCCAGGAGGTGTGGGGTACCCCCCCCCCGCCTGGAAGGGGCCCCCGGAAATCCTGACTGCCGCAGGGAATCTCCAGAGCTTCCGGCCACCATGGGCGGCAGGGTACCCCAGAGCTCCAAGTGGCTGCGGGCAGTGGGGGCCCATGGAGCTCCAAGCTCCCATGGGTGGTGGGGGCCCCAGAGCTTGGAGTGGCCCCCATAGCTGCCAAGCAGCTGCAGGCGGTGTGGGGCCCCGCAGCTGAGCTCCCCATTTTGTCACGGATATTTTTTAGTAAAAGTCACGGACAGGTCACGGGCTTCCGTGAATTTTTCTTTATTGCCCGTGACCTGTCCGTGACTTTTACTAAAAATATCCGTGACAAAATCTTAGCCTTAACTCTGATTAGTATTTCCAGAGGACTGCTCACACTACATTACAGTTAGTTGCAACATCTGAAGACGCTCCTTCATCTACCCTAGAGAAATGGGTGATTGTGTAGATATACAGGTGACAGCCTGGCAAACCTTATTGATTTTTCTCAGTCAAGAGGTTAACGTATCCCGAGTGGAGCAAGCTTTAATATTCTGGGGTAAGTCTCCGAGATGCATATCCTTTTGGCCTGCACAAAACGGGAATCCTTCTGACAAACACATTTTGATTTTTTTTTAAACTCTCAAGTTCTGTTGAGAAAGAATTTCAGGTCTCTGACAACACCCAGGGGATGCCAAATTATTGATATAGTAAAAGGGAAGGCTCAAGAACTGACTCCTGTGAAACTTGGAACTATTTTAAAATGAGGCTTGTCTGGAATATTAGGAATGAGAACCTGCAGCACAGGGCAACAATGTCTTTGACACCTAGTCAGCCCTGGGGCCAGGTGGGGGAGTCCCGCCCAGCTGTCAGTGCCCCAGACTCCGGCTGTCAATGCCCTACTTCAGTCAGTGCAAGGGCTCCTGGTGAGGACACGCACCACCGGCGGAAGGGGGGTACACCAACAGCTGATGTAATTACCACGGTGGTTGTAGGTCGACCTAACTTAAGTCAACCTTATTTTGTCGTGTTGACAAGCCCTAAGTAACCTCCATTTCTTCTTCGAGTGATGGTCCCCAAGTGTATTCCACATGTGGGTGACTGGCAAATGGTGTTCTGACTGGAGGAGGGTGAGGGGAAGCTGGTAGCAGAGATGTTTGTAGTACTACATCCTTACAGCTGCATCCGCAGTTGCGGCTTGAGTTAGAGCAGAGTGTGTCATGAACGTGTGGAAAGAGCTCCAAGTTGCTGCCCTGCAAATGTCCTGCAGTGGAACATCCAATAAGGACGTTGTAGAGGCAGCTTGTGTTCGTGTTGAGTGAGCTGTAATACCCCCAGGCTAAGTTCCCTGTAAGCTGCGTGGCCGCACAGCAGCCTATTTAGCCCCGTGCAGGCGCTCAGAGAACCTGCCTGGGGGCCTGCCGGGGCGCTCCTCCCCCAGCCCCAACAGGGATGCGGCCCGGACCTACTGCAGCTGGGGCGCTCGGATCTGCCGGGGCAGCACGGCCCAGCCCCAGGCGCAGCTGGAGCAGCCCAGCCTGGCCCCAGGAACAGCCAGGGCAGCCCTCCCCTGTCCCAGACCTGCTGCGGATGGGGGAGAGGCGCCTATCCTGCAGCCCCAGTCCCAGAGACATCGCAGCGGCAAGAGGCGCCTCTCCCCTCCAGCCCAGGTGCTGCTGTGAGGAGAGAGAGCTGGGGGGAGTCCTCTCTCTCTGCTGTAGCCCCAGAGCACCCTCCTGTACCCCAAACCCCTCATCCCCGGCCCCACCCCAGAGCCCACACCCCCAGCCAGAGCCCTCACACACCTGCACCCCAACCCTCTGCTCCAGCCCTGAGCCCCCTCCCAAACTCCGAATCCCTCAGCCCCACCCCCACCACATGAATTTTGTTATGTGCACGGATATAAAGGTGACACATCACCTCCATATCAGTGCACATAACAAAATTCATTCCGTACATGGGTGAGAAAAATTAGAGGCAACACTGCCCCCAGGACAGGGAAAGTTTGTTGCCATAGTAGAAAGATCTTGGGATCAAGCCACAGCCTCAGAGAGGATTTCTAAGTGAGTTTCAGGATGCTTAGAATGCTTCAAAACAGCAAAGAGTCTCAGAGATTGTGTGAGGGGTTTGGTTGTTTGCAGATAGAACGTCAGGGCACACCTGACAATGAGGGAGTAAAGTCTCTTGTCTTCAGCAGAAGCATGGGGTTTTGCAAAAAATACAGGTAAACGTATTGATGGATTGATGTGAAACTCAGCAGCAATCTTGGGGAGGAATTTGGGGTGTAACCTAAAGGAGACCTTCTCTTTGTGAAATACTTGTATGAGGAGGGTCTGCCATCATGGCTCCTCGCTCACTGACTCTTCTGGCCGAAGTGATGGCAACTAAGATCACCACCTTCATGGTCAGGTGGGTTATCACGGCGCATGCTGCCATAAGTTTGAAGGGTGGACTTGTGAGCATTGACAGAACAAGGTTACGGTCCCATTGAGGCATAGGGTTAATGATCGGTGGGAAGGTCCTGCTCAAGCCCTTCATAAATCGCACAGTAGCCAGGTGCATACTGACAGATCATCCCTGCACTGGAGAGAGGAAGGCACCAATCGCTGATGGGTGTACCCAGCGCGAACTAAGGGCCAGACCTGAAGGCTTTAAGGAGAGGAGATAATCTAGGATAACTGGGATGCCCACAGTATCAAGCGAATGTTGGTGATGATGTGCCCAGGCCGAAAAGCACCGTCACTTAGCCAGGTAGCAGGTGCTAGTAGAATCTTTTCTACTTTGGTTAAGGATTTCCTGAACGGGGTGGAGCCTGAACATTCTATTTCCGATGCGCTTCCAAACACCAGGCCAGGAGGTGGAGTGAACCTGGGTTGGGATGCTTGATTTTCCCCCTATCCTGGGTTTGGAAATCCTGATAAATGGGCGTGCGGCCATCATTAGGAGTTCTGTGAAACAGAACTGTCTGGTCCAATAGCATGCTAGGATGATGGTGGCTCTGTTGCAATGGTTCTTCCAAACAACTTGTGGTAGTAGGGAGATGGGAGGAAAGGCGTATCTGAGGTTGTCCATTCAGGAGAGCGTCGCCTTGGAAATCGTAGCCTGTGGCTCCCATGGAGCAATACATAGGAAGTTTCCTGTTCGTCTGAGATGCAAAGAGGTCCCATAGTGGAGTGGCCCATTGTGTGAATGTGTTGGTTAGAACTGTGTCGTGGATCTCCCATTCAAGGTCTACAGAGAAGCTGCAGCTTAATTTGTCTGCCAGGGAGTTATGAACACCTGGGAGATATGCGGCCTGTATTCTAATGTGGTTTCTGATACACCAGTTCCAAAGTCTGACTGCTTCCAGGCAGAGGAGACGAGATCTCACTCCTCCCTGTTTGTTTATATAGACCACTGTGGTGATATTATCTCCACATGGAGCGAGCGTATGAGGAGAAGGAAGGTCTTGCACGCAAGCTGGAACGCTCTCAGTTCCAGTAAGTTTATGGGTAGCCTGGCCTCTCTTGGGGTCCAGGTATCCCAAGCAATGTGGTAGTCCAGGTGAGCACTCCCACCCAGTAAGGGAACTTCTGTCAAGATGGTGGCCCTTGGTATGGGAGGGCTGAAGGGAGTCCCTGCCATGACTTTGTTTGGGTTGGACCACCAAACGAAGGAGGTGAGAACTCTGGTGGGAACAGTCATGGGGGAGTCAATGCAATCCCTGTTTGGTTGGTAGGTGGAGTGGATCCAAGCTTGGAGGCACCACAAGTGAAGTCTGGTGAACGGCACGCAGGTGCATGCAGCCATGTGGCCTAATAGAGATAGACACCAGTGCACCACAGTTCACTGCCTGCTCCACCAGCAACTTTTTTAGTCAGAGCTCTTGGGCCTCTCTAGTTCTGGGAAAGAAGGATCGACAGATACTGCACTTTGCAGAGAGATGTGCCTCACCCAGACAGTACAGGGACCGTGGATGCTCATCTCTGATGGAGAAGGAGCAAGGGCAGATGCAATTCTTGAACCCTGGGACTCTGGGCATAGTCCCGGGGCCAGGGAGGATTTCCCTTGAGTTTGCGGGGGTGGGGGGATGACAAACATGACTATTCTATACTAATTATATACTATACTAAGCATCAGAGGGGTAGCCGTGTTAGTCTGGATCTGTAAAAGCAGCAAAGAGTCCTGTGGCACCTTATAGACTAACAGACGTATTGGAGCATGAGCTTTCGTGGGTGCATCTGACGAAGTGGGTATTCACCCACGAAAGCTCATGCTCCAATACGTCTGTTAGTCTATAAGGTGCCACAGGACTCTTTGCTGCTCATACGATACTAACTATAACTACTACGCTAAGATATAAAACTATTTACAAGGATTTTACTTTACAGGTTATGCATGCATTGAAGAAGGACATGATTCTGACTCAGGCCATATGGCAATAAGAAGGAACTAGAGAAGCATCAATCCGCACTGCCTCTTATACCCTCGGTCGGGAGCATGAGGGAGGCTACTGTGCATGTGCGGGTCAACGGACACAGTTCTGAAGAATTTCCAGACCCAGGTGCATGGCATGCATGCTCATTCACATGTGGGATACACATCGGGATCATCACTTGAAGAAGAATTTAATAGTCATACTCTAAACAATGGGAGAAGGAGTTCCAAGTACTGTAATATGACCTGAAGGTTGATGGGCACTTGGACTTGAGAAGGGTCCTGTTTAATTTTCTCAGAGATCCTGAAACCTCTCAGGGAGTCCTGTTCCTAAATCAGGCATTGAAGTGAAACTTGGCTGGAGAACAGTGTAGAATGGCCCCTGTGATAGATGACCAGGTGCTACTGGCATATCTGTTGAGAAGGAATATAGTCTCATTGTGCTGGGGAGAAAATTCTTTTCATTGTGAAGCTCCTTAAGAGCTTGATTCAGTGACTCGCTGGAGAGCTTCTTGCCAATGTGAGCTGCTTGGAAGCAGGAGACAGAAGCTGGTGGGAATAGTGGAGTTTGGAATGGGGGAAGAAAAGCTCATCCCCTGAATTAACCTTTTTAAGGGCCCATCTCAACAATTAAATGAGTTCAGGGTTGAGACTGGAGGCTCAAGGTTCCTGGCTCTCATAAGAACAGCCATGCTGGGATAGATCAATGGTCCATCTAGCCCTGTATCCTCTCTCTGACAATGGCCAATGCTAGATGCTTCTGAGGGAATGAACGTAGTGTGACCAGACAGCAAATGTGAAAAATTGGGACAGGGGGTGGGGGCAGCCTATATAAGAAAAAGACCCAAAAATCGGGACTGTCCCTATAAAATCAGGACATCTGATCACCCTAAATGAACGGATCAGGGCAATTCTGAGTGATCCACCCCTGTCATCCAGTCCCAGCTTCTGGCAGCTGGAGTTTATGGATGGCCCAAGGATGCGGCTACATTCCTGACCATTTTGGCTAATACCCATTGATGAACCTATCCTTCCTGACCCTATATAATTCTTTTTTTGAACCCTGTTATACTTTTGGCCTCATGACAACAAGTTCCACAGGTTTACTGTGCACTGTGTGAAAAAATATTTCCTCTTGTTTGTTTTAAACCTGCTGCCTATTAATTTCATCAGGTGCCCTTTATTTTTCATGTAAAGGCATAAATAACACTTCCTTATTCATTTTCTCCACACCATTCATGATTTTATAGATCCCTGTCATATCTCACCTTTGTCGTCTCTTTTCTAAGATGAACAATCCCAGTCTTTTTAATCTCTCTTGGCATGGAAGCTCTTCCATACCCTTAATCATTTTTGTTGCCCTTCTTTGAACCTTTTCCAGTTCCACTATATTCTTTTTGAGATGAGGTGACCAGATGCTAGCAGAAATATTTATTCCAGAATTTGTTGGGTTTTTTTAGTTTGCATTACGTTTGAGAATAGACCTCTTCCCATTGGGGCACTTCCAGAATCCTGTGCAACTCAGATCCAGTATGATAACATGGCTCACTGTGTTTTAACATAAGCACGGTTACATGCTAATAACATGGTAAACAGAAATACAGGGTGGACTTCCCTGTCTGTAACTGAGGGTGCACAGACTAATTTACAAAGTTTAAGACATCTTTTAGCAAAGAACACATTCATACTGGATGCTAGCAAAGGAAAGAAGATTTACAAAACATTCTTACAAGTGTGGATTCACACTTGCAAACAAATGCTTTAAGTGGCCAGAATCCTGCAATCTTTAGGCAACAATCTCAAGGAAAGTCAGCTTGGATAAAGACTGCAAAATTGGCCTTAAATAACTCAAGGCAGCGGCCCATATCCTGCCCCAAATTAGGGCAGCTTTGCATTGCGCCCTGGAGCTATCTTCATTGACTGCAGGATTACCCCATATTGCAAGATCCTCAGGTGGTATCCAGCTGCCAAGCTCCTTCACACCCCAGGCAATTACCCACAGACAATTATCTGTCATTACCCTGGGACTATTTAAATGACACTAAACAGAGCGTCTAGTTACTTTTGAATACTTGACTTTTTAAGATGCATTTTAACGGCAACAAAGTCCTATCCTGCTGCAAAGTCAGACAAAGTACAACAAAAGAGATGCCTGCTTAAACTGTTTCATGCAAGGTTAATGCCTGTGGGACACACCTTGCCTTGGGAACTCCTTTTATTGTGTTTAAGAGAACCAAGGTAGCCATCATAGGGCCCTTGATCCACACAGGGATCACTCCTTGGCATGTCCTTTCTGTGGGCAGATCACGAGCAGGGCACGTCCCCCAGTGTCACTGATACAAACATATTGGTGACATCTACATTACTTTTGTCTACATTACACTTTTGGTACGAGTAGCTAGACGCCACAGTGAGAAGCAGGCTTCATTCACACTGTGGTGTGTAGCTACATGTCAGTGAAAAGCTCTGGCAGGGGGAGGCAGAGGGGAAAGGCTGAGCTGGGTCACAGAGCCTGGGCTCCAGCCTGAGCCCAAACGTCTACACCGCAGTTAAATAGCCTCATAGCCTGAGTTCCATGAGCCCGAGTCAGCTGACACGCGCCAGCCGCGGGTGTTTAGTTGTGAGCTGAGGGGTGAAAACATTATCTATTATGAACTGGAACCATAAACTCACTGAACGTTAAATCTCAGCAAATGAGGGTCAATCCATCCTCATCATTGTATCCAATCATTATACGCTACACTGAACAACGTACCCTAATATCTCAATGTCTGTACTTTGACCCGTCAACCTTTTACCCCCAATCGGGGATATTGCAGATTATGTATTCCTTACGCCAGCCGATCTTAAACTGAACTTCGCACCCCTTGATAATCTGTACGTTATTTCCTGATAACCAGAAACGTCTATGCTTAAACGCTGTAACGTTCACTTTTTTTAAACATCATCTTAATACAATTTTTAAATATACCCTAGGAGGCACGGCTTGGGTGAATGGAGAGCCATGCAGGGTATGTACACACGCACACTCTTCAGGCGTGTCTTTACTCACCTAACCCATGCCGCACCAGCTGCACTGCTATTTATAGCTGTGCTGGGAGGTAGTGGGGGGCTACAGGGATATGCACACCTCCGAAAGACGCGTGCAGTGAAGATGCACCTATTCTCTCCACTCAGCCTGGGCTCAACATTTGACAGTTTATTTTACTTTTACTGTTGATCTCAATAAGCGATGGTTATTTCACACTATGCAGTTCTTTAATCAACTTATTAAAGCTGTTCAGGCAGCTAATTATGCCTCTAGCAGAATCAGAATGTGATTAAATGCTGTTGATTCTCCTAGATCTGGCTAACTGGGTCTTTCCACTATTCCCAGACACCACCCAAAACAATGAAAGTTTCCATGGCCCAGTTACAATGGGACCTTTCGAAAGTCTGAACTTCTCCCAGCTCTGGCTTTTAAAACCACACCTCTCATTCTGCACTGGGAACAAGGCCCCCATTGTTCAAATCTTTTCCAGCAGTCCTAGCAGAGAGAGTGCTTCTTTGGAATTTTCAGCGCAGAATCTAGTCTCTACGGTTTCAGAAGTGAGACCCATCGTATTCCGCATTCTGAACCTTTCAATTATTTGAGACTTTAAGTCAGGAGGATTTTAAAATATCTGATGGCTTGGTTCATTTGCTAGGAAGAGGGGGTCACATTCTAATCAAATATAAGGTTTCACAGATTCCAGATAGTATCAGGGTACCTATTGAATTTTAAACGCATCTAGTTTGTTACCTTTCACGTTCTGCTGCGAGGAGATCTGAATCTCGTCTCCCATTACTAGGTTTCTAGTTGAACAGTACCTTTTTCAGTATACTCAGCTGATTATTTTGTTCTATACAGCGCTGTATTAGAGACATAAAGAACTGTAGTCCACATATAGGCCCCAAACCTGCACACCTGGATATAGGGGTCCACCCACACACTGCAGCTTGCAGAATCCGAGCCTGAGGGTGTCCTGAACAATCTGTTTATTTCAGGAAATCCGTTGCGGAAGTTCATGCATTGTTACGTATTTAAGGGATATTCTTTAGCGATCATCTCTCCTCACGCTCTCTTATTTGACAGTTGAGCTCAGGTCCATTGGGAAAGGATGTTTGTGCTGAGAGTTCATGGATTTGTTTGGCTGATGGCTGGGGGCACAGCAGCTCTCAGCAGAAACTTATTAACTCTGGAACTTGCTTCCATGCCTTGGTCCGACATACCCCAATAGTGCAGACCTTCAGAGAATGTGGGAAAGTCTATCTCCAATTACCATTAAACACCAGTAATGTCTTGTCAAAGGACAAACTTCACACAACTCTTTGGGTTTGTCTACACTGGGAAAATGAGTAGTGTTATATCATGTTAACTAGTGCGTTTTAATTAACACATGCTAAAAGACCACTCATTTGCCCAGGGCTGACAAATAATATTTTAAAAATGACCCAAGAGGAAAAAGTATGACGAACGTTCAGGTTTTGTTTGGTTTCTCTAGAAACCAAACTATTCACATTCAGGAAACATGGGACCGGATCTAACATCATTAAGCCCATCTTCTTCTTGCTATTCCTTTTCTTTTTAAGTAAATGTTAAAAGATCCCAACATCTTCATATTCAACTACTATCGCTACAGCTATATTTGCTGTATGGAATTTGGCCAGAAAAAGTGCTGAAGCCTTGATACCCAAAGAAAGAAGGTAATGGATTAATAACAATAAAAAAATCCCACGAAGTAACCTGATAGTTTTTCAGATCAACATGCACCAAGAGGAAAGCAGTAGGAAGGCAGCCTCTCTTAGGACACAATAAATGGCAGGATTAGAGCCTTCAGCATGAACACATTATTATTATTTATTATTCTCCAACCCCCATGCTGTGAAACCAACTTGAAATGACAGATGCTGTTTCTCTATTGATTAACAAGGTGTAAAATGTACTCTCTGTGTTAAGACTTACTCAGTGCAGTTACCTTACACTGTCAAAGGAAGGGGTGATTTCCTCTGCCAGCATAGGAAATCTGGGCCAAATTCTATAATCCCTAGTCAGGCACAGCTCCTCTGGATTTCAGCGGGAGTTCTGCGGGGGGGAGGATTCAGCCCGCTGTTTTTAAGTATGTGCTAGCTAGGTCAAATGACAGCCCAATGCTGACAGGAGGCAGACAAGGAGTGCTTTGAATTATGCCAGCCACTATACTTGTGGGATCATATGGAATAATCCAGGTTGCATCCAGGGGCTGAGGGGACAATTGTTCAGTGGATTCCCGGAGCATGTGGGGAATGCCATCTTGGTAACACTGGTCTCCTTTTTGTCTCTAGAAACCTTTTTCATGGGGATTCTGAGGGAGTTGGGGATCCAGGCCGGGGAGGGGAGTAGCCTGGAATTGGGGAGGAGAGCTGCTTTTTGCAGATGTTGGGCCTCCATGAGTTCTTGGGTAACTGGCCAGGAGAGAAGTCCTCCACACTGTTGTCAAAGCAACAAGAGAGCTGTGCCATCATGGGGTCAGAAGAGGGCAGAGGAGGCAGGGGCCAGAGTGGGTGGAGGTTCAGGAGCCTCATGGCAAAAGCCCTGTTACCAGCAAATTACCTGGTATCCATGAGTTTTAGGAGCCAAACTACTTCTCCTTCCATGGAAAAGCAAATCCCCCTACACACACTCGAGGGAATGATGATAAGCAACATCTGTGAGGGGAACCTTGCAGCATTTCCTGCTCTCTCTGAGAACTATTCCCACTTGTGGGCCAATCTCCCCTCTTAATTAGGGGGACTTGATGCTTTTCCTATTGCTGGGATTTTAGAAAGCAGATGGGAATGGGAAATCTATCCGCAGACGTTATGCTGAGCTAACCAGCACTGATTTCATACAGGTGTCTCAGACAGGAACTGTACCAGCTCCTAGAGACTAATGCCGTAATCACTGCACCATCTACTCATTTCCATTAAAACTTTTTGGGCTGCAGAAATGTTCAGCACGTAAGCTTGACAAAAGGCACAAAGCTCTTCTACTAAAAGCCACAGGATAAATGAAATCCTAACTGGCATTTGCATCAAAATCTGAAGGTCAGTGGAAAATCTTTGTTCATTTTCATAAATCTTTCAGAAAGCCACGTCAGTCAGAAAAGAACGATGTGAACTTTGAGAGCACAGTTAAACTAGAGAACATTTCTGGCATTTCATCTGACGCTCTCAATTCATGAACACAAAACCATGGCCATAAACAAATTTAAATGGTTTTAGGGGCTAAAATTTCCAAGCTTCCTCCCCCGATCCCCGAGGCCATTAGAAGTAGCCCAAAATCCATTGTTTTTGTGTGTGTTGTCCTAGAACTAATGTCATTCCCATGTGCTTTGAGATCAAAGGTTTTTAATGCAATTTTATAGCAGCGAATCTTTGAACAGTTTTTGCCCTGCCCTTCCCCCCAAGCTACAGTATTGATTCTGGGTTATTTTACAACTTCTGATGGGAAACTGCCCTTATTCTCCCCCTCCCATTAACAGGGCAATGGGTTTGTCTCAGCCTTGTCAACCAGAACAAAATGAATGATCTTTGATGTGTTAAATTCAAGTGTCCCGGCCTGAACTGAAGTCACATGATCAAGTTTTGGGATAGGCTGAACTCTTTGGGTGGGAACTTGGAAGCCCAGTGGAATCACAATGACTCTAGAGAGCCAGTAGGGTGTGATTCAAAATACATATCTACCATGACAAAACCACTGCCTTAGCCGCCAGCTGCTTGTTTTGACAATTTTCACTATTTATACAACATTTGTACAATTTAGGTCTGTGAAACCAGCACATATGTTCATATGGCCCTGCACATATAGCAGCTGTGCAGTGTTTGAAAACAATGTTTGACAAGGGATGACAGAAGTTTTAGAGAATCATGGATCTGCTATAAAAGCCTCTTTTAGTCTTAACAACTTCACAATGAAAATTTACATTCATGTGAAAAACAGACATGTGATTGGAACTTGTCCTGACTGGACTGACTCATTTAGCACTTAATCATTTGTATTTCTGGGGAGCCAGTTAACTGAATCAAAGTTTATTTTGATATCTTATTCTTGTTTCCCAAAGCTTATCAGCCAATTAAAAACACAAAGATGCATTCTACAAATTGTGAGCATGTGGTTCAGATCTGACGGGTAACACAAGCATGCTGGTTTTCTGCACTGTCTGCAGACTTGTTCATAGGATTCCCTGATTCTTTTTTACAGGCTTGTTCTGCCAGTCATCTCCCATGGAATTGCTTCAAAGTGTCTCCATAGGTGCGTGAAAGAGAGATAAAACCAGCACCCTTTACCTCCGGACACAAAGGAACAAATCTTGGAAGCAGAGCACAGCCAAGCTGAGCTTCTCTGTGGGGGTGAAGGAGAAAATGAATCCCTTCTTTCCAGACCTTACAATGGCAGTGGAGCTGGTCTGCAGAAGTTACTGCACTCTCAAGACTGCTCTAACCCCTGGAGCCAGTGCACTCTCCCTTCTGTGGAGGAGAATGACCCAGTGGATCTGAACAGTAATGGATCTACCAGCCTTGCTCCTGTCCTGCTCTGAATCACCCCTGAGGATCTGCAGGGGATCTCTGCACCCCATGTATGAGATTCTTAAATCCTACCCTATTTCTGCAGCAGAAACACCCCAGTTCTTCTGGGTCAGGGCCTTCTGAGCAGTTATGATTCTGCTGAAGAAATGGTCACAGAGAAGAGATGAAATTTGGCTGTACCCCACCTGCTGAAATCCTGACATGATACAGATCTCACCTTCAAAAACTCTCATGTTAAATGGATGATTTGGAGTCAAATGTGTTTGTCTTAGCGCTATCCTGCAACCAGCACCATTGCTGTTGATGGGGCTATTTCCCGTAGTAAGGTGAGAATGTTATTGGTCAAAAATCTGACTGCAAAAGACAATCCACCCCAGTAGCAAGTCAACATTTTTCTCTTAACTCTTATTGGCTCATGGCTCCCTGGGGGTTCTGGTCTGTGGAGTTCTATTTTAATGCTGGGGAAGCCCTGATGAAAATCCAGAAGTAGCAAGTAGAGATGCCAAAGACACTGGGCCTGTCTCATGGACCTATGCCATAGGATAAACTGAGGAGCCCAGATGCAGCGTGAGAGATACTGTTCCTTTCCTTTAGCAGCAGCAGGCAGGTCTAGGGTTGCCCTTAACTTCCCCAGAAGAGGCCAAGAAGAGGAATACACAAATGGCAGCTACAGGGACCTCCACCTGCTTATTAAAAACATTTAGAACTTTTCTGAAATGGCACCACTGAGCTATTTCTGTATTTTTAAAACTACAGTTAATAGCTATCATTTGAAAACACAGTCACCATTTAAAGCAGAGCTCTATTTCAACATTTTTTTTTTTTTGGTCCTGTCAAATTTTACAAGATCTTGAGAATATCAGGATTTTAAAGTTATGGAATTTCTGCACTGGGATTTTGTCATTGGGACACTTGATTGGGTCCTAGGGAATTATCTACATGCAAGTTCTACAAGCCTGGGGCCAAATACACTAATTCCCCTTCCAAATTTCTGACTCTTGGTTGGCAGCTCAGCCTCTGTACCAGATTATCTCTATCTACAATTTAATTTAAAAAATAATCATCTTCCCCTCCATTCATCTGGGACTGACTGCTGAGAGACACACATCTGATCAGTTACTTACGTGGTACACCTTGCTGGACAGAATGAGCTCGGAAAAGGCTCGGAGGAGTTTTTCTGCCGAGCCTTTTTAACAAATGATCACGTTCGTTCAGGCTGGAAAAAAACCAAATAGACACAGTGAGTCCCTAGATAATTTCACTGCATCTCGAGTGTATTTAACTAAGTACTTTTGCTTTTTTAAATAAATCAGTTACAGTGTGTAAAAAACAATTCTTTTAACTTTCTTTACAATGTACACCACCATCAGGAATCTATGATGACAGGACTCCTTCTTTATAAGGCATAGTGGTATACGTGTACCTCTACGCTGTCTATCTCTGAGATGACCATCATTGTGGCATTTGGGTGCCTGATATCTTGGCCTTGGACATAACTGTACTGAACTTGGCATCCCATCTTACTTGAAGTATATAATAAAAACTTCCTTTGTAGGTCATGCCCAATTCTTGGCTCCCAAAAACTGCCTTAGAGAGAAGGAGCAATGTGTTTTTACTTAGTGTATGGTAAAGGCTTCTATCACACCTGCAGCATGGCTTGAAACGACCAGAGAAGAAACCCACCATAATTCTTTCATGAATACAGCTCAGTTTTTTTCCCAGTGGAAACTACAAATTATCTCCAGTTTTTGATAAAAAACAACAACAACAACAAAAATCTTCAGTTTCCACAATTTAATTTCTAGCCCTGTGTGGATCTAAAATTAGCTTTTTAAAAGTTATTCAATTTTTACCACATGCAAATGCAAACTAGAGGAGAAAAACAAACACACTGACCAACCAAAAGAGGCAGAGACAAGTGAATAGCTATAATGAATCTCTAGAAAGCTATACACGAGAATCAATAGCTACTATCTACCATGGATAGTTGCACAAAACTATTATTTCAGTGTTAGTTTTGTGCACAGAATAAAAGGATAATACTGACCCTGTGGCCCTGATCCTGAAGAGCACTTAAGCATGTGCATAATTTTAAGCCCATGATAGTCTCATTGACATCGGTGGGATTTCTTATAAATTTAATATTATGAATGTTTATGTGTTTTGCTGGACTGGGCCTTAATGATAGGCCTATACATCATTACGTAGTGTTCTCATTATGAAATTATATATAATTCTTATTCTCATAGTGTTCTTATTATGAAATTATATATATATAAGCATCATCTATTTTAGTTCAAAATGATAGGGGCCCTGTGTTTTCTCTCACACTCATGTAATTGTCCTGTTTGTAAAGTTATTCCTGATTTACACTAGTGACAGTGAATCAGACTCATTTTGGTTAACAGGACTCCATTGGCATGGTTTCCTTCATACCAGCTTTATGCTGAATTTTCAGAATTCAGGGCCTGATTCTCTTCTCACTCCCTTTTTCCCAACCTCCACTGACTTCAGGGACTGACACTGGTTACACTGAGATCAGAATCAGGCCACGTATAACTGTGCAAACATATCTGGAGTGAGGACCTAGATATCTTTTCTTGCTGACACTTAGGATTTCACATCCATGAAGTATGTGAAATTTGGACTCCAAGGGGCACTGCTGCTATTGCTGTAGACAAGTCGATTGCAGTTTTAACAGGCCACTCTCTTTCACTGAAGCAGTTAACTGCTTTAAACAAGAAGATGCCAGCCAGAATTTCTGAAATGTCTGTAATGTCCAATGCCTCTTTGTGGGCTTTCACGCCACCTAGAATTTCATTAGATTCATCTCAAAGGTCAAAGCCTCTCACAGCAGACTAAACAGTGGGGACATCCATGGAGGACAAAGGAAATAATCACCTGAAGTCACTTTGTGGCAACTGTTCCAGTCATGTGAAGTGGGGGTCAAATAGCCACTGGATCCTTTCCTAAATCCTTACAGCGCAAAGAGGGCTCAGACCCCACTATGCAGGACCTCAGACTCCTCCTCTTGCACAGTGAAACTACACATGATGCATTACAAGGCAGTCCCCTGAATCCACAAAGGAGGAGGCAAGATTTGTCTCCAAGAACAGAAGTCTGTGGAGCTTATGACTATTAGTCTTAGCCCTGGTCTACACTGGGAGGGGGAGGTGGGATCGATCTAAATTACGCAACTTCAGCTACGTGAATAACGTAGCTGAAGTCGATGTACTTAGATTGACTTTTCACCGCGGTGAGTCAACTGCTGCTGCTCCCCCGTCGACTCTGCCTGTGCCTCTTGCCGAGCTGGAGTACAGGAGTCGACGGGAGAGCGCTCGGGGGTCCATTTATCGCATCTAGACTAGACGCGATAAATGGATCCCCACTGGATTGATCGCTGCCCGCCGATCCAGCGGGTAATGAAGATATACCAGATGTGGGCAAACTACAGCCTGTGGGCCACATCCGGCTCGTGGGACCGTCCTGCCCGGCCCCTGAGCTCCCGGTCAGGGAGCCTAGTCCCTAGCCCCTCCCCCGCTGTCCGCCTTCTCCCGCAGCCACGTTGCTGTGCGGGCTGCGCTCTGGCCTGCCGCTCCCGCTGGGCAGCGTGGGGAGCGCAGCTGGCTCTGGCCGGGTGTCGCGGCTGCGAGCTCCTGCTGCTGGTAAGGGGGCGGGGAGCGGGGCATCCTGGGGGGCAGTCAGGGAGGAGGAAGTGGTTGGATGCGGTGGAGGTTCTGGGGGGGCGGTCAGGGGATGGGGAACAGGGAGGGTTGGGAGTGGGAGTCCTGGGGGGCCTGTCAGGGGGCGGGGATGTGGATCGGGGTTGGGAGGGCAGTCAGGGGACGGGGAGCAGGCGGGGTTGGATAAGGGGGTGGGATCCCAGGGAGCAGTTTGGGGCGGAGGGTCCCAGGAGGGAGTGGCCAGGGGATGAGGAGCAGAGGGTGGTTGGATAGGGGGTGGGAGTCCCAGGGGGGCTGTCAGGGAGCAGGGGTGTGGATAGGGGTCAGGGCAGTCAGGGAACAGGGCGTTGGATAGGGGGCAGGGGTCCTTGGAGGGGTTGGTCAGGGGACAAGGAGCAGGGAGGGTTGGATGGGTTGAGGGTTCTGAGGGGGACAGTCAGGGGGCGGGAAGTGGGAGGGGGCGGATGGGGGCGGGGGCAGGCTGTTTGGGGGGGCACAGCCTTCCCTACCCGGCCCTCCATACAGTTGCGCAACCACGATGTGGCCCTCGGGCCAAAAAGTTTGCCCACCCCTGAGATATACCCTTGATCTCAGTTTCTTTTCCCGAGGGGGCAGGGATGGAGAATGCTAGAGGCAGGATGCTCAGCCTCTGTAGGAAAAGTGAGCCAAGTGGCTCCCTCACTGGTGTCCCCCTCTTGCAGATGAACGGAGCTTTGGCAATGGGCCAAAAAGTCAGGCGCCTCCAGCCATTTTCTGTCAGACGGAAAGTTCCAGCATCGTGAGGCTTTGGAGGGTTGGAGGCAAAGAGGAAAAAGAGGAAATATAGGGGGAATTCTTGGGGCTGTCAGAAACACTTGAGATTACAGTTCTCCTGAGAAGTGCACTGTGTGAAGTACTTCGTCACACAATGCACAGTCAACCCCTGCAACTCATTGCCAGGGGATGTTGTGAAGGCCAAAACTATTACGGGGTTCAAAAAAGAATTAGCTAAGTTCATGGAGGATAGGGCCATCAATGGCTATTAGCCAAGATGGTCAGGGACACAACCCCATACTCTGGGTGTCCCTCGTGTCTGATTGTCAGAAGCTGGGAGTGGACAAGAGAGGATGGATCACTCGATGATTGCCTGTTCTGTTCATTGTCTCTGAGGCACCTGGCATTGGCCACTGTCGGAAGACAGGATACTGGGCTAGCTGATTGGTCTGACCCAGCATGGCTGTTATGTTCTTATTTAGCTTTTCCTACTGATCACAAGACTTCAGATGTATTTAAACTATGGGTTTTCTAAGTATCTATCAGAGCCTCACCATTATCAAGTATAGCAACCACTGAGCAAAGCTGGCATGAGGCAAAATACTTTCTGCATTGCCCTTTGTTTGAATAAAAATATTTTCTTATATCTTTTTGAAATGGCCACATTATTTTGTTGTCGCTTTCGAAGAATTCCCACTGACCTACAGATAAAGGCAGATGAGTCATATACCTGTACGGAATAAACCTGCCTGTTCCCAAATGCAGTTATCAAGCCACAGCACCTTCCAGTTTATTATTTTGGTTTCAGAAAGTGGAAACCTTTGTAAATTCTCTCTCATCTCCTGGAAACAAATATAAGGAAAAAATAAAGAGATAATCCTAACAACGTGCGCCAGGACACCCAGGACAGAGACACAAGACAGTATGAATGGTGTTTTCAAACCGTGTGTGTCCAGGAATCATTCTGGACTAGATCCATAGATTTCCACAAACCTAGGAAACTGGCATTTGTTATCCAAGGGAAGGTGGCTATGCCTTGCAGGATCCTGGTCTGTTTCTGTTCAGGTTCCAATGTTGTAGAAAGTCCCATAGTTTGGAAACCCTTTGGCTGCAGAAATATATTTAATTATTTCTGACACAGAATCTTCTCTAAAGCATGCTCAGAGGTTTGTATTGTTTTTTTTAAATGCTACTTGGAAGAGCTTTGGTTTGCATCATTTTGGAAAAGGCTTCCAAAGCTTGAAAAACAATTCTCACCGTATTATTAATTATTATTTATATTAGTGTAACACTCAAGGGCCCCAGGCAGGATCAGGGTCTCATTGTGTTAGGTGCTGTATATAGACATAGAAAGAGCCAGTTCCTGCTTAAGGAGCCTACATTTTAAAAAAGACAAGTGACATATGGTGGGTGGGGATCGGAATATAATCAAGCACAAATGTTTATATAAACACATGACAATACCTGCTGCTTCTCTGCCTCTTTCTTGTAGGTGCAGACACCAGAGTCTAGATGTGTCAGGAGCAGCAGAAAAAAGGCTTTTTTGCACTGCTTCCCATTTCTTCCTGCTGTGGGACTTCCACATACGCTTACTGAAAGATCACCCTGGGCTTGTGTTGGCTAACTCACTGAGTACATCTTGGTGTTAAAGGGCTAGATCCAAAGCCCAGTGAGGTCCAGGGAACCATCTACTAACTTACATGGGCTTTGGATCAGGCCCAGTCAAGTACTGAATCATGAACTTCTACATTCCGATCTAATTACCAGAAAGCTCTTTTGAGAGGAATGTGTATCTAATAACCATAACCAAAAACTTCATTTAAAACCAGGTAAGGCTGCTTAAGTGTGACATCATCTGACACAAACCCTTACAAGTAAGGAAATGCCAAGTTAAGAGACACCTCTTTACTGTACTCTAATGCCCACGCTGCTATTGAAAGACTCTACACCTCCACAGGGAATTTCTTTCTGCCTCCACAGATAAAGAAAACACCTCACACCATAGCATAAAACCTTAACCACAGTCTCATGCTTGTCCCAGAGACATGCACTATGCCACACACTTAATTTGTGCATGCCTGTCACCACTGAACATTTGCTGAGGTTGCTGAGGTCACAATTGCGGGTTTGTGGCTGTAAATACTGCTTCTGCTTTCAATGAGACTCTGTGCAGGTGTGTGAATTGACCCACATGGAACATGTGCAAGACTGGGCTACAGACTGCAACGGAAAGTGCATCGGGGGCAGAGAGATGACAGGTCTATAAACATATCTGGTGAGACCACACCGGGAATACTTCCTACAGCTCTGGGCACCTCAATAACAGGACGACCTTACCAAACTGGAGGTAATCGAGAGAATGCTCTTATGGGGGCCAGAAGGGCAGATTTATGAGAAAGAATTAAAAGAATGAAACATAGAATCATAGGGTTAGAAGGGACCACACAGCTCAATGTGTTGCTTGTTTAAACAATGACTTTGTGAGTTGAGGGGGAAGAGATATAATAATTGTTTACAACTATGTGAAGGGTAAAAGTACAAAAGGTATAGAGGAACTGCTTAAAGTGATACAAAGGAGTTATGAAGTAAAACCAAAGCAACGATAATTTAGGATGAATAAGGAAAATGTCCTTAGAATGAAGATGAAGATTGTGGAACAGTCTTACGAGGAAGTGGTACAAAATTAATCATTTGAGTTATTTAAAACAAGACATTTAAAACAAGGGGTCCTTCAGGGATTGGTTCTTGGCCCTATTCTATTTAACATATTTATCAATTACCTGGAAGAAAACACGAAATCATCACTGATAAAGTTTGCAGATGACATAAAAATTGGGGGAGTGGTAAATAAGGAGGCGCATAGGTCACTGATACTGAGTGATCTGGATCATCTGGTACGCTGAGCACAGGCACACAATATGTTTTAATATGGCTAAATGTAAATGTATACATCTAGGAACCAAGCATATAGGCCATACTAACAGGATGTGGGCCTCTATCCTGGGAAGCAGTGACTCTGAAAAAGATTCGGAGGTAATGGTAGATAATGAGCTGAACATCAGCTCCCAATTTGACGCTGTGTCTAAAAGGGCTAATGCTATCCTTGGATGAGTAAACAGGGGAATCTTGAGTAGGAGTAGAGAGGTTATTTTACCTCTGTATTTAGCACTGATGCAACTGCTGCTGAAATACTATGATAGTTCTGGTGTCCACAGTTCAAGAGGGATGTTGATAAACTGGAGTGGGTTCAGAGAAGAGCCACAAGAATGATTAAAGTATTAGAAAACCTGCCTTTTAGTGACAGACTAAAGGAGCTCAATCTATTTACCATAACAAAGACAAAGTTAAGATCACAATCTGTAAGTACCTACTAGGGGAATAAAAATTTGTTAATGGGCTCTTCAATCTAGCAGACAAAGGTATACCATGATCCATTGGCTAGAAGCTCAAGCAAGACAAATTCAGACTGGAAACAAAGTGCAAATTTTTAAGTGACAATAATTAGCCATTGGAACAACTTACCAAGGGCTGTGGTGGATTTTCCATCATTGGCAATTTTTAAATCAAGACTAAATGTTTTTCTAAAAGATCTGCTCTAATTCAAACAGGAATTATTTTGGGGAAGTTCTATGGCTGGTGTTATTCAGGAGGTCAGACACAGTGGTCCCTTCTGGCCTTTGATTCTATGAATTAACAATAGAGAATATATTGAATAGGGAACTTCCCTGCACTGGCTGCCTGAGACGGTCAAGACAACCTACTAGGTCTTTACCATTTCCAATGTGTATGATTCTTTTTGGACTATATCAATAACATTGCACTTGTTTGTTATATCTGATAAGGAATTGAAGGGACATCTTAAGGTGATACGTTATCATTTCAAATGATGACTTTTTCTATCCCATGCACAAAGTCACTCTTGCATCCTGGGTCTTAATTGTTCTAAGGTGTCAGCTAAGATGCTTATTAACTGTGCTAAAAAAGTGTTTTTTGTCCTTTTTTTCCTCCAACAAAAGCAAACAGGCCCTAAGTATGGGCAACAAACATCTGGCTTTACACATTCAAATGAGGAGCATCAAAACAAACAGAATAATTCACAGCTGACCACAAGGTCCCGCTGGCTCATTTGTTTGAGTAATTAAAAAAAGATGAGCTTCACCACCAATTAACCTACTGAGCACTAATTAGCGTTAATGAGGATTTGAGGTACTTGGTATAGCTTGACCCAGAAAGTCCTCCAGAGTTCACTAATTGGCTGGTGGCAAAAGCAGGGCTCACAAAGAAGTGAAGGTTAAAGTGGCTGCAGATGTCTCACTTAAAACAGAGTCTCCCTGGAAAATACACGCACTGGTTGGGTTACATTTTTTTTTCAGAATTGCATCAGAATGTCAGTGGTGATGTGCTAGCAGAGCTGCAGAATATAGGCAGGTTATTTATAATGGACAAGATGATTTAGGATTTTTTCTTAAACTAATGTGTTTGAATTATTTAAAATGTTTAGTCCAATACAAACACAAATATATGAGATGGTTTGTTTTTCCCTGCCTCTGCAGTATCCTGCAGGAAGAAATGTAATATTTGTAATTAAAGCCTTGACAGAGCCATAAAATCTGCAAACAAATTGTAAAAATTAAAAAATGTGTGTGTATTCTGGCTGCTATCCCTCTACCCTCTGAATACATAGTAAATATAAGGCTAAAGTATGACCCACAGACTCCTAAATATCATAAAATATAGAGGATTACACACAGAAGTTTGAGCCAACAGGACAGGAAAATGCACAGCTGTTTTTTCTGTGACTTGAATAACTATGAATCCCATTACCCTTCTATCTGCAGGTGCTGCATCACAATTTCTTCTATTCAGTGCAGTAGCAACATTTAAATGATGGGAAAGCTGTGATATAAACCAGAAAAACCTCATAGTTCAAGCTGAAATTCTGCCCCCTTTAAAGGGACTAGTAAGTGGGTCCTGATTTAATATGTTGCTTTCTGCTTGTGACACATCTTGTTACATATCTTCTTGTCTGAGGTCTCTTCCTCGGCTCCGGTCCTTCTCGCTCAGAAATAACTCCTCTGAAGCCAGTGGTGGTACACCAGTGCAAAGCAGGTGTGAGAGGAGAATCAGATCCCCTTAACTTCAGCTAACTGAAGTCTTTGTTGTGAGTCCGATAGTTTCCCTTTGTAGCTTTTCTAAAGTTCAGAAATAATTTAAAAAGTACCTCAACATTTCTGTTGCTAAGAACTTTTGCTATGGGTTGCATGATTTTTAAACCTAGTTATGGGTTTCATCTGCCCCTTCCAACCAATAGTTTAGCCTGGATTTTGCTGTTTCTGTGTTGACATCAGTTCTGTTGCTGAAAATAACATTTCAATACACTGTTAAGAGAAGGAGAAAAGAACAAAGCCTCGTGTTGAAGAGGTTCAGGTTTTTCTTCCAGCTTTGGTCATCTCTAACAGTCACTACACCATTTACATGTGGATAATTGTTTTTCATAGGTCCCCTTGCTCCCCTGAATCAGCCCATTTTCTAACAGTAATTTCTACTAAAGGTTAATCAGAGGATTATACACAGTGAATTTTACAGCAGCACAACCATGGCACATGGGGTTGGTTAATAGAGTCCTACCCAGCTATTAGAGTGTACCAATTATTTTGGAGGATTCTTTCACTTCTTTACCACACTCATCCTCTCCCCCGCCCTAAGATCTATATAAGGTTTTTCTATATCATCCAGCACCAGCATAGTATCTAAGCACTTATGGTGTCCTGGTCACTGTTGGATCATATCCCCCATTCAGAGCCCATCAACATAGCTTCCTAACTGGCCATAGGAGGCTGATTCACAGGAGGACCCCTCTCCCATATATCCCTGATGGCTGAGTGCATTCCCTCTACACTATCACTAGTCCACAAATGCCAATTTAATTTGTTTTCCTTTTAATAAAGATTTAAAAAATTTGCTGATTAAAAAACAAACAAAAAACCTGTATTATGTGAGTTCCCGAAAGGGGAAAAGCGAAGATGGAGCTATGCAATAGCAAGAGAAGGCTGAAGAAGAGGGGCATGAGGTGGCTTCAGAATGAGTAGAATGGAAAGGAAGGTTCTCATGGACTGCGAACCTAGTTAGATTAAGCAAATCCTGTGAAATTAGTTTAAGGTGACACTTACCCTGGTACTGAGGACTCACCAAGACCCTGAGCATTACTTAAGTCCCACGTAAGCCCACAACACGGATCTTAAGAGGAGCTGTAAACTGTGCCCATTTATGAGAGAGCCCTGTACAGGTGTGAATTTCACTCTCAGTGAATAGGTGAGTGGGTATTTGAGTACTGATCAGCTGGGTTTTTGGCGTGTCAAGAAAAACAATGACCCTTACATGTCATGATGATACGCACAAGTAGCCAGGGGCTTGTGTTGGTTTGTCTCTCAGTCGCAGTTCATGAAGGGGAGGTGTTATTTTTGGTTATCTTGCATCAGGTTGATGGAATGTTTTACTCTGTGAGATCAATCTGGGTAGGAGGTCTTTTTAATTTTAAAAGCAAACAGACGTTACTGATAATGAAGCCGCTATGTAATCAGCATAGATCTCCAGAGAGGTTCTTGAGGAAGTCATTTATGGCAGGGGTGTTTGATACCAATATCTGAAGTGTATAATCGAAATCTTCAGCCTTTTCTTTGCAAAGTCAGTCTCTAGGCACATAATGAATATGTCACTCAAGTAGGGAGACTGAAATAAAAACTAGCCAAGTGCTTTCTGTTTCTTCCTGTAAATATGCAATGAACCATCAACAAACACTAAGCACCAGATTATGGCTGGGGCACAAAGTATAATTGGATAGTGCAGAGAAGTGCATAGTGTTGCCCTAGATCAGTAGGTGAGTGATCCAGGAGCTGGGCATTTTTTCTTCTTTACAATTCTAGTAGATTTTTCAAAATTCTCTGAGAATAGAATGACTAGTTATTTTAAACACAAAACAAAGACTTATCAGTAGCTGGAGAGTGTGAGTTTAACAATTGATTGTATTGTTGTCCTCTCCCTCTTTCTATGTACCTTAGAGACCAGGGGCGGCTCTATGTATTTTGCTGCCCCAAGCACGGCAGTCAGGCAGCCTTTGGCGGCGCGCCTGCGGGAGGTCCGCCGGTCCCGCGGATGCGGCGTACCCGCCGCCGAATTGCCGCCAAAAATGCGGGACTGGTGGACCTCCCGCAGGCTTGCCGCTGAAGGCTCCCTAACTGCTGCCCTCATGGAGACCGGCAGGCCGCCCCCCTCGGCTTGCCGCCCCAGGCACGCGCTTGGTGTGCTGGTGCCTGGAGCCGCCCCTGTTAGAGACCATGACAGTGTAGCAGTTAGGTTTCTAGAGGTTAAACATATGACACCTGGGTCAGCTCAGCTCCCATATAGCTTTACCATATATTTATCCTCATCGGATGTTATGAAGGTTTAGAATATCACACAACGTACATGCAGGTGTTGCAGTAGCAATGCGATTGTTATGGTTTATGAAATAGCTTGGGAGCAGGAGGCCTTTGTTTTACTGTATTTCAAATGCTTGACAGTTCCTTTTAGCCAGTTTACACAGAAACTGTATTATATGGATATTTGGGGCCAAATTCTTCTCTTTTTTTCTACCCAGGTAACCACACTCAGGAAAGTCAGCAAGGCTGCATGGGTAGAAGTGATTTTTAGGGTTAGGGTCCTTTTTTTTGTTTCAAATTATGTCTTGCTGAAGATAATACTTTCCTACTCATGGCCTTGTAAAGACCACTAGGATCATCCTTCATTTTGCAAGTTGTTATAACTGGAATTGTATTGTAATCTTAACTATAAAGGTACTACCAAGCGCCTGCTATAATAAATGTAAGTTACCCACCTAGGAAAAAGAAACAGACAGCACAGATACAAACAAAGCAATAAGCCTGCGATAGTCATAGCACCTTTCATTTCAAAGAGCTTCAAATATTTTATCTACTCATAGGTGTGTGTGTAGGTGTGCACATGTGCATTACTATTAACTGTCCCAAAACGTCACCAACACAGAGTTAAGATTGCTCCGTGCTGCTTCAGCTAAACTTAAACCTTTGAAAACCAGGAAATGAAGAGTGATTTATTGCTTCCCAACCATCCTCACTTTAGTATCAGTGCCCCCGTTTACTTCTTCTCCCTAAGTGCATCACTTGGCACTTACCATGGGTGCTGGTAGTATCCTCTATAGATAAGGTTGCAATACAGTTCCAATTATAACATGCTTTTCCTACACACTCCTATGTTTCGGACACAGTCACCTTTGAGGTTGAAATTTTCCATGCTTGGTCTCTGCCCAAAGGTGATTTGTTATTGGAAAGTATGAACAAGATCCATTCAATCATTTTTAACTTTGGTAAGGGTAGGAAATATACTTTTCTTGTTAACTACTCACCAGGGCTGGCTCTACCATTTTTGCCGCCCAAAGCAAAAAAAAAAAAAAAAAACTTGGACTACCGAAGCAAAAAAATAAAGCCGCCTGGACTGTGCTGCCCCAAGAATGGACGGAATGCCGCCCCTTAGCATGTGCCGCCCCAGACACGTGCTTCCTCCGCTGGTGACTGGAGCCGGCCCTGCTACTCACCCCCCCCCCCCAACCCATCCCCAACAACCTCTTTTACCAAATTTTTTTTTGAATGCCAGCTGTAAAAATGGTTGAATTTTGACACTGTCTGGGCATAGTTCTCAGTGCAGGCTACGGCATTTGCTTGGTTTGAAAAAAAAATCTGGTTTGATTGAGTATTTGGTAACAGCCTACTGGGTATGTATACAGTGTAGTTGTAGCCATGTGGGGCTCAGGATATGAGAGAGACAAGGTGGGTTGAAAGCTTGTCTTTCTCATCAATAGAAGTTAGTTCAATAAAAGATATGTCACACACCTTGTCTCTCTCATATACTGGTATGGAGTATTTTCCATGTAGCCTTCCCTTGTTAAATGCAACCCTTAAAATAGCGCTCTTTGTTCTTGTCTACACCACACAGCTTTTAGCGACAAGGCTGTGTTGACACAGCCTTGTCGCTAAAAATCAGTGTGTGTGAACGCTGTCGGTATTTTGTCGGCAATTTTGCTGACAAAATACTTCCATCCCCGTGAGTGGCGTTAGCTTTGTCGGTAGGAGAGCGCTCCTGCCGACAAAGCCGCGTTCACACTGCCACTTGCATCTGCAAAACTTTTGTCTTTTGCGGGGGGGGGGGGGGAGAGGGGGTTAAAGTACTCGTGAAAGACATAAGTTTTGTCGACAACTTCGCAGTGTAGACATACCCTTTGTTACTAATGTATGTCATAATAGAACATACAGGCTGCAAATTCTCCTCCCTCTCCCCTGGGAGTGGGCAAAGGAGGAACTCAGGCCAAAGAGACTGCTCAAGCCATTAGACTGGAGCTGTTGTTCATGGAGCAGTTCTCCTGCTGTGCAGCCTGGAGGGAGGATTTCTTCCCCTTCCCCCGTCGAGATCTCTAGAGCCTAACCCAATAACTCAGGATTAAGCACTGGGGAGAAGACTAGCCCCTTAATCAGTACTCATTCTCGTTTTGTTCTGTCCCCACTGTTCCCACCTTTCTATTTCAATTTGCAGCTTAATTTTGTCCTGTGTGTTTGTACCGCCTTCAGCTCTGAGGTAGTCAGCAGATTTGATCACAGCTTTAAGCCTCACTCTGGATCATTGTGGTTTTTTTTTAACTTTATTTGCTATTTTTGAAGGATAATTATTTGATAGGAATTATCAACGTGATGTGATGTGAACCTACTGTACTGTAGAGGGAGCAAGTATAATTCTGTTAGTTTGTTCTAAAAGGCTTAAGCTTGATCTAGCAAATTGTCACTTGGAAAAAAAATCAATCACTGTGTTTATCTTTGCCAGGGCTATAGCTGATTTGCTGAGATGCTTCCCAACTGAAAGCATGATCAAGCCCTGTGATTTTAAATGCCTTATGCAGAGGGGTCGAAGCACCGGAAATTAACAATACATATGAAAATGAAGAAAAACCTGTCATTTCTCTTTACCTACATCCAGATAAAATGAGATAGCACAAAATAAAACAATTATATATATATATATATATATGAGAGAGAGAGAGAGAGGAAGCATTGATCTCATTTTATATGCATTTTGCTAGTAAAAAGAGTCTAATATCTTTTTAGTAGAAAAACTGGGAGAAAAAACCATAAATGACAGTCACTTTGTTGTGTACGTTGATGGAGAAATCTTTCCTTTCCTTTCCTGAAATGGTATGAAGAACATCTGGAAATTTTGCTAAGAAGCCCTAAACCTCAAAAAGAAAATATACCTCTCAATTGCAACCTAATTTTATGCTCAGCTGCACAAGACGGGCCAGATGCCGATCTCAGACTTGTATAAATCTTGAGTAAATCCACTGAAGTCAACATGTAAACAAGATCAGAATTTGGCACAGTGTATACAATGTAATTTACCAGCTTGCAACACAGAAGTGTATTTGTGTTTAATAAGATCAAGACCATTCTGTTGTTCCTGTTGATCTGAAGTGCTTTACTGAAACGGTCTCCCTCTCTCAATTGTATGCTGATTGAAATGCATCAATACAAAATGACAAAAGGCTAGTACTCGGAAATATAAGGAGCTCAAAACTTGATGTTAATGGAAAAATTCCCATTGACTTCAATGGCAGCAGGATCAGGCCCTTAATTTACGCGGAGGCTTGTTTTAAAATATGTTTTAGCAATTCTATTTTTGCCTTTGTAGGACTGGGGGGTTTACAGCATTAGGCTACAATACACCGTAAGGGGGCTGAGTCAGATTTCCTTGACTCTACTCTTTCTTCTCTCAAGGGGCCTATTGAGTGAGCAAGCCTCCATAAGTTCCTGTGTCAGCTGGCTGAGCACTGATGGGGTCCTACAGCTATCGAAATGACTAGATAGGCATCTGCATTCATGGACTAAGTAAAGCAGAAGAGAAGATGAACAAGATAGCTTGCTCTAAGGAGGGAAGGCTAGTCATGCAGTTCCTTTTACCAAAGCAACACAGTAAGGTGGACTCAGCAAAAAGCACTTAAATGAAAGAGAATCTTAATCACAATGCAGCTGCTTGTTGGACAGAGACACTACAGAGACTGTGAGGATCTGCTCTTTAAACTGCACTGAAAAACAGTGTTGGTTTCTTACCTGATGATAAAAATAGCTGTCTTTTAATGTGACTTTAAAGAGAGTTTAAATCATAAGAGTCAAAGTGTAATGAAAAATCCTGCATAGAAGTACACTCAAAGAACAGGCCTATGCCTGGTTGGCTCAGAAAACTATTTTGCCTATTCCCGTGTTATTTTACATAGGGCAAGGGTAATGTTGCATCACAGTTCCAAATGATTTGGGGGAATTCTTTCCCTTTTCTAAATGATTTGGACACTTTGCAGTTATAACCCAGACAAGTCCTTCAGCGCCTTGTAAAGGGTCGAGTAAACTATTAAAGCATCAATATTATTCAGTATAAAATAAAAATCTCCTAACCCCCAATAAATAAACCCTGAAGGAAGTTCTCTGTGCAAGTCTGAGACATAGAAACCCTCTTGAATATCAAAATTCACTTTCACAAAGCAAAGTATTGCACTGCTTTATTCACTGCCTATTGGTTGGACACAGTGATAACAAACGGACATGGATTTTCAAGCTAAAAGTCATTTTGGTCCCTAATCAGTCTTTATTCAGACTAAACTCGCACTGATTTCAATGAGATGTTAGACAGAGAACAAACTAAATATGACCCTCTAGATTTGGCTCTTTTTGAGCCATGATTTGGGTATTAAAAAGTTTTAATTCAAAAATTTCTCCCCAGTTATTTTCAGTCACTTATGTATGTGGATCGGTAGAAAATTTTGTTTTCTTCATGTAAATTTCACATAGCTCCTTTGGTCAGGTGTCCATGTTTGCTTTGGCATGTAAATTGCCCCCTCACCTCTCCAAACTCATGTAAATTTAGTGCTAAATCCTGCCTTTTGTTACCTGAGTGTGCCAGGGAGACTATTTCCTTCCCGGACCAAGGCTCACTCAGATTGCAGCTGCACTGGATTCCAGCCCAGCAGTCTCTTGAGTGTCAAATTAGGGAGTGGCTAATGAGCTTGCAGATCCTCCACAGATAGCTTGCTGATTTGGGGGCATGGCAAAGCATCCACTCCCACTGCATGTACAGAGGATTGTGAAGGTTTAGGATGCGGAGTGTGTTGTTCTACTTCCCTGCACAGGCAGGATGGCTCACTAAACCGAACATATGGCTGGCTCTGCTGTTTCCTTAACTCGCCTGCTGTTCACAAAACTGGTGAGTAAGGGCAGAATTTTGCCCTTAGCATTTAGGTCATGAATAAAAATGATTTAGGTTCTAGAAACTAGTCAGATGGGGTTAAGATTAAGATGAGTTTAATGTAATCAATGAAGGGGAGCTGTTTAGTTTTCATTCATCTCAAACATTACAATGACAAGTCTGTTTCGTATAGATATTCTGATTTTGGATACGTGTGCAAGGCTCCCACTGATGACACTGAGAACCTACCCAAGGCCAGAGTGTGGTCCATGGTGCCATCCTACCCAGGTTTTAAAAACCAAACCAAGCCCAACTGCAACCCAGAAGATAATTTGTGCCCCATTCCATAATGCCATGTGCATTCATGACTTCATGCGGTTATTGAATCACTTGCCGTTAAGCTGAAAAGTTTGTAACATTCAGAATGTGCACCTCATACTTGCATAAGTGTTCATAAGTCCCTCTCTTATCTTTAATTGAGTGTGAAGTATTTTGTGATACTTTTCTGTGAAAGACACTATACAAAAATAGTGTACACCACATGGGACAGGAAAGCAGATCCTGATGACAGCCAGCTTATCTCCCAGCACTGCCTGAACAAAGCATACATCTAGTGGCTATGTTTTCAGAAACACTTCCAACGAGTGCTAACATTTACTTAGAGAGAACTGGCAGTCCTGCGCAGTTTTAATATAGCTTTACCCACCGCACTAGAAACAAGTGGATTCTAGTTACTCACTTCCCTTCCTAGGTAGTCCCAGGGTAAACAGAAATATCATGCCATCAGTGGGGGCACCCAGCAGGAGCAAGCAAAGGAGCACAAATCACAGCGCTCCTGATTCCCAGCAGCCCTCAGGAAATTTAAAAAAACCAAAACATATAGCCAAATGAGAGAGACTGCAGCTCAAGGAAATTCCCAGTACGCCACTTTCCCATCTCCCTCCTTTCCCAAAGGAACAGCACATGATTTCAAGCAGGTGTGAAAGAGCCAGCAGACAAACAAAGGAGATAAAAGACATAATTCCAAGGAGCACTCAGGAGGCCACATCATAAGCATGACACACCAACCTCTAGCAGACTGAGGCACTCCACCATTATCTACTTCACAGATGGACCACCCAGAAAATCTGGGAGCAATTAGGAGGGAGAAAAAAAATGCATGGGGTGGGGGGTTGGGGTTGGGAAGGAGGGCCAGGAGGATTCCTTACATCATCTCCATGCAAGCGTTTCGAGAATGAAGTGAATCTATATGGAGGAGGAATGCAGATTAAAGTGTTTGCAGTGAGAATGCAATAAAATAAAAGGCTATGAAAACATGCGACATCTGAATGAATTACAACACAGATGTTAAATTTACAAAAAGCCACAACAATGTGTAAACATAAACGGGGAAGCCGATCAAGTTCTAGGAGACACATGTGCACATAAACTGCTTCTTGATGACTATTCATGGCATTTCCTCCTGGTTCCACAACCCAGAGAGGCATTATGCAAAGACAACAGTTTTACTCTCCCCCCCCCTCTAGTGGTGTCAATAACAGACAGTTAATATTGTCAGTAAAAAACAAACCAACATAACACTGAAATACAATTGCATATTCTGTACAAATACATGAACCCCCTCACAGCAGATTCTCTAACAGTTTCACAGAACTGAATGCCTGGGGGCTAAAGACTGCTTGTTCTCAGAGGAGTCCTTTGGACCCAATTCATTTCATTGGTCCAACAGGATTTGAGATTGTTGACTATTAGTTCACGGTGCAAAGCATATATCTTTAAACAAGTTTTTGCCTGATTCTGAACAGTGCTGAGCACTTTCAGCTCCCACTGACTCCCAGGTGGTTGCTCAGCACCACTAAAATTTAGGCCATTCTTATTTAAGCATCTAATTTTAGGCCCTCAAGTTTCAAAATTTTGGTTTGAGCCTTTTACTTTTGTTGACTTTGCTCACTAAAGTTGCTTATTCATTTTAAATGATTCTAGGTTCACCCTAGCACCATTGCATGTGGCTGCAATTTATAAATAAAACCATACATTTGTAGTACTCAAAAGCAGTAAGACAGAAAGTGACTCACTGTTAATTAAAATGACCTCTACATATTTTGTTTTTTTTTTCTTTTTGTTTTGTACTATTTTTCCTTCGATCTTGATCCCTGAGACTGAGATCTGGGCACTAAGGGCATATTATACAAACATATTAAAATTCATACTAGGGAATCTCTAAAGCTTTTCAGTGTATTAGTCATGGTGGCAAATTCACTTCTTGGCAACTTGTGACTTGGTAGGCACTATCTGTAGAGAAATTAAGCTGAACATTTATTATCCAGCTTGCCTCAGCAGCAGCTACAATACGGCAATTAGTTTACCTTAGAATAGACATCAAAGACTCAAAGGATGACCTTGCCCTGGAAGAATGAAATCTTTTTAAAAGCCCCATTCCACTCAGTTTGCTAGTTTATAAGGTTTGCTAAAATCCAGTTTAATGATCATGTAGTTTCTTAGCAGGTCATGTGGTACCATATTGTTTAAGGAACACAAGAATTAGTTATAAACCCTTTTTGAACTCAGAGAGCTTTCCGATTTGCTGAGGCAGAGCCACTTTCTAAAGACGTAAATGAAACTGTCTGAAGGAAAAGCCTCACTATGATTTTCTTTAGCTTCTTTCAAACCAGACAAAAGTTCCCACACAATATATACGCTCCCTTACAATGAAGCATTTAATAACAGCAATACGTTCTGTCCATATGGCGTGGCTAGAAGGGAGAAGCACAAGTGACCATGCTGAGAAGTCTGTACTCACAGCCCTGTAAATTACAGATGAAAAGTGAGAGCACAAAAGCTGCAAGGTCAGACAAACTGGGCCAGGTACCAGTGCAGACCTTATTTTCTGTTTTCCATTCCTCCTTGTAATGCTGGCCTAAAATTTTTCGTGTCCGGAGTCATAGCCAACTTTTTTTCTTATCCGAACATTTGATCAAAACCCCTGGTACCATCCAATATACAACAAACTTAGTTTAATCTGCTCTGGTGACCAAGTGGTAGTGGTACATGCCATCATGAAGGAGATTTGAGTTGGAGTCTCAAATTTGGCTTTATGCAGCAATAATACAGGAGAAATGAAGTGGAAAAGATGGATTTAAAAAAAGAAATGGGTGGATAAAATTGAGGAGGATACTTAGGATCCCACCTAGAATTAGGTATGAATGAAAAAAGAAACTTGGGAGTGGGGGTGAAGGAGGAGAAATATCTGTTCTTTAAATTAGGATGGAATTGCCCCACCTCTTTCCATTACTATCACGAAGCATAGCTTTTCCCAGTTCTTTGGATTTAGTTTCCAGCTCCTGAACCTGCTCCAGCAAAGTTTTATGGTAGGTATGCTTGGCCCTGTATCACAAGGAAAAGACAAAAAAAGAAAAACAAAAAACACATAAACGTTCACATGGCTGTAAAAGACCAAATTTCCTTCTCAGACAAAAAAGGCACAGAGCCTTTGATTTGGGAAGATTTGGGAAATAGGGCAATGCAAGAGTGTACAAGCATGGCAATTAGTCCAGATTCATAATATCTGGGTAATGTTACATGAAAAGGGCAGAACTGAAAGACTATAAACTCAGTATAGTTCATCTTCTTTAACAGAACACTCTGTCTGTGTAAAACTGTGCAGAGCTGCTGGACTCCGGAGACTTGACACCACTGCCATGGGACTGCTCAAGACCCGGTCATCCAAACAAAAGAGCAGGGTTTCACTGAATATTCATTGAAGTAAAGCATGATTCCATTTTGTCCTTTGAGCCACACATTGCGGTGCACTGAAAACCTGATTACAGTCTCAGATAATCATTGCCATTCAAACCTTCTAATTTTCATTTATGAGTATTGTGACACTGCACCCCGTATTCTTCATAGTGATATGATTATGATATGATTATAGCATAATTATGATATGTTTTACGCAAGATAAGTCATGTGAGATGTCATTGGAAAAGTTATGATTTGCTGAATATGATTATCCTATTTGTATGCATGTATCATTTTTGCATCTGAAGTTATGAATATTGACTATGTATCTGTATTTCAAATGTAGTTATACCTGGGTGACACCCACTAGGCAAGATGCTTTCTGTCTAGATAGCTGGTTGGGAAGGGCCTATTCAGGGCAATGAGCCATTAGAAAGAACAGTAGGCCTTAGGAGAAGTTTATCAACCACCTGGTGAGCCTTCCTGGAACACTCCAAACAGCTTGTAAGTAATGGCTGCTATGACTCTACAAGGACATGTGACCAGGCCACATGATTCTAGACTCCATCTTGGGATATCAGTATTTTTCCAAAACTGCTCTGGGAACCAAGTTTTGAAACAAAAGGTTTCCGCCATATGCTAAAGCTATATAAGGCAGGGAGTGACATCATCTGTGGTGCTTCACTCCCCACACTAGAGGACTCCTGAAACATCTGAGGAACAAAGACTGAATTGGGGGAAGTGCTGGACCCAGGCTAAAGGGATTTCTAGCCTATGTATGAAGATCTGAGAAACCCAAGCTTGTGCAGCTTGTGCCTTAAGAATCTATAAATCTGCCTGTACCATCAGTTATGCTGAGAATCTGCTAATTCATATCCAATCTATTTAGTATATTAAGCTTAGTCTGCGTTTTTTGTTTATTTGCTAGGTAATCTGCTTTGATCTGTTTGCTATCCCTTATAATCACTTAAAATCTCTCTTTTGTAATTAATAAACGTATTTTATGTTTTAATCCAAACCAGTGAGCTTTGACTGGAGTGCTTGGGGAAATCTCTGCTTGGTTACCACAAGTGTGCATTGTCCTCTTCACATTGAGGGAGAGGCGGACCGGGTATTAAACCCATATACTGGCTAGATTTGACCAGGACAGGATGGTACTGCTCTGGGGTCTAGGCTGGGAAGCTGGTGGTTAGAGAGCCTGCGTGTAACTGCAGCTGGGTGTGTCCATACCTGTGTGAATGCTGGTGAAAGTGAGGCTGGAGGGCTTTGCAGCTTATCACAGCAGTACAATGTGAAAGGGAGCCCAGGCTGGGGGGTCAGAGGGCTCAGTGGTACCTCAGTTCCAGGTGGCACCCCGGGGGGAACCAGTCATAAGTATTTCCAATTTTGCTAGACTTAAAAGATGCTTCCCTCTCCAGTCAGCTTCCAGAAATAAAGTAACAGGACTGGCTGTGTCCTATTTCCTTGGGTTTGGCATGCAAAGAACAATTTTTGTACCACAGGCATAACTAGAATTTATACATGCTTGGGTCTCTGGAGTAAAGAGACTTGGGCCTTGTTTCAGGTCTCACTTATATCATCATTCACTGGCATCACTCCTGAATTATGCTTGTGTAAGTGAGGGGAGAATCTAGCTCTCACAAAGTAATTAAAAAAATTCAGGAATATCTTTCTCCAATGGACAGTTTCAGCCTCCTCTTTTATGTCACTTAATGGAGAAAGAGTATCCCAGGAGATAATATTGATTTATATATGACAGCAAAATACACTTGAAACAAAATGGAGTCAAGTTGCCTGAGACACCAGTATAGACTTGAAAAGATAAAGTATTTGCCTCTCAGTGTTAAAATGGTATGTTCCAATTCCAGAGATGGCAAAGACATCCTAGGCAGACAGAGAGATGTAATTTACACCCAATAATCCAAAACATAGTTTTAATCTGTCTGCATTATGGGGAGGTACTGATTGATGTACACATCATTAAAAGGTAACCAAGATACATTCATATTATTAATTCCATGATTTTCATTATTCCGCCTGCTAAAAACCCTCACTACTGTGGACAAAAAGTCCTTGCTGATACTACAGGTACTGTTATTTATTTATTTACTTATTTTTAAGGACAGCATTTTCAAAACTGACCTCTAATTTTGCATACCCAATTTTAGGCACCCACGGTTTGACTAAGCAGCCATAGCTCTCAGTAGCATAAATGGTGCAGGATCAGGCCCCAAGTCTCAAAAGTGGAGGCACCCATAGTGAATGGCCACTTTTGCAAATGTGGGCCTAAACATGCACCCGAACATAAAAGAAAAGGCAGCTAGAAAACAAAGGGTTAGAGAGGAGGAATATGAGAGGCTGTAAGGAAAAGGAGACTCACATAGTATTAAAGAATACAGTCCTACCAACATACATTAGCAGTATACTTGAAAATAGAAATAAATACACCCAAATCAAGAGAGGGATAAAGCTTGAATGGTAGCATGGACATATACTGATAGGCAATGAAAATAGAGTAACAGGAACATTTTAAAAGTTGTATAGTTTCAAGAATGTTATATTACTTAGAACTGCACAAAAATTAATTAGATTCAAGTTACTGTGGCTACTTAGACTAATAATTAGACTCATCCTCCTCTTTGAGAACTGAAACTTTAGACAGTTTTTAGGAGATAAAGCCTGCTTTAAGCTTTGGGCTATTAACTCTTATAATCTTTCCAATTGACTTTGCTTTCACATTCCTCTTAATTTGACTAAATATGTTAAAACATTGACCTTGAACTTATCTCCTGCGTTTAAAAGAGACAATATCGAGTACTGTAGACTTGAGGAGTTTTAAAGTCTGTATAAATTTGGAACTTTACAAATCCTTCAGATTTACTTTCATATAGAGAGAAATCTGGAAAAGTACAAACTATCCAATCTCTTCGAAGACTCCATGTTCATCTTTTCAAGTTTCCATTCATCATAAGAGATTAGAGAGATGCTTTTCTTTTCTCTCCCCAGAGTGAATACTGAATCCAGAATGTAAACATAATGGGGCCTTAGCAACAGAGAGTCCAATTAGTGAAGTACAGTAAAAGCAAGCAATGCATTGAGAAATTTCACCATATGACAAAATATTGTTGCCTTAAAGTCTGACAGCATCGAAGTTATTTTCAAGTAATACAAAACGATGGACTATGCGGGTACTGCATCCTGGCTGGGTATCTAGAAAGTACTGATACAAAGCCATGTCGTTGTCGTATTATTGGATAATTTCTTGGAGTAAGGACCTCATTAAAACAGACAGTAATGGTGGGAATTTAGTATTTGTAAAACAGGCTAATGATAATCCATCCATGTATGTCTAAAGAATAGGTGCTACAAAATGAAACTCTTATTCTTCAGGGCCTTACCCTGCTCCCATTGAATTCAACGGCAAACTTCCCATGGACTTCAGTGGGAGCAGGGAGAGGCACTTTGCCCGACTGCTTTTTTCAGAATGGCAGAAATTAACCTTTGAAACAGGAAAAGAAAGGGACAGGTCCCAGCTGTGCCTTGTACTTCACAAAATATCCTAGCGCTGGGATCATTTCTCATTACTATGAAATCCCCTGTTCCATATTATTGGTTACCAGGTAGTAGAAGTGCTGTAGAAAAACAGGTTTTCTTCAAGAATGTTAAGAGAGTAGAACAGAAAAGCATTCAGGGTTTAACTGAGCATTTTAGACACACCCCCATGTTCAGAGTGGTGTAGAGCCTTGCTACCCTAGGGGAAGAGCTGGAGGAATTTTGGAGGCGTATCTGCAGATGCACCCTGGTGGTAGGTGTTCCATATTCCCTTCCTGAACTCCATGCCAGCTCTGCCGTGGCCACACCTTCTTCCCTCTGAGGTGTTTTGTGCCCAAGGGGCACATAGATGGAGCATTTTCTGTGCTCCAGGGATTTTATCTGTGCCCAGCTGCTGCTGCAGAGGGCTGCAAGGAAGGAGGATGCGGAGAGGCTCTTTATGTTCTCCCCTCATCTGCTCCATTGTGCAGAGCAGATGGGCTCAATCTGGCTTTAAGAAGGCCTAGATCTTTTATGCATTTCAAGATTTATTAATTAATAGGTGACTCCTGGAAATTCTGACAACACAACTAAGTGATACATAGTTCAAGAACAATATTAATTACTTTTGTCCTCTTGTCCCAATTCACTGCAACAAATTATTTCATCTAAGGATTCCCATGTATCCTTATATGCCCGATTCTGCAACCCTTACTGGTGCTGAGTAGCAATTACTCACACAAGTAGTCCCAGTGACTTCAGTGGACCACTCAACTTAGTAAGTGCTTCTTATTGGAAGAGTTTACTCCTGGGGGAATTCTGCACCACTGTGCATGCACAGAGTTAATTTCCCCCGCAGATTTTTTTTCTCTTCAGAATATAGATTCTGCTGGAGAGATGCTGCAATTACACATTTTGCCCACCAGGTGCCAGAAGAGAGGGCAGCTGGCCAAAGAAACTGCGTTCCTCACAGCAGGGCCTGGTGAGGAGGCACTGGACGGCCAGAATGGGGCACACAGGGCTGCTGAGGAGGTCACAGAATGGGGTTCAGAAGGGCTAGTGGGGGGGACAGACTGGGGTGCAGGCTCAGGAGCTAGTGGGGTGACAGCATTGAGCCAGCGGCTGAATGGGAGGGGGGCTGCAGGGCCACATGGAGACAGGGGGTAGGGAGTGCAGGGACACACAGGGACGGGGCCAGATGTGCCTGACTGAATGGGAGAGGCACGGGGTCGGCCAATGTCTGGATGGGGTAGGCTCCCCAACTCCCTAACAATCCCTCCCCCCCCCAACCTCCCTGTTCCATACTTCTCCCACCCACACCCAACAACCCTCCAGGTTTGCTCCCAGGCTCCTTCCCTCAACTTCTCCGTTACCCTTGACTCCGCCAAGCCTTTTTACTGCTTCTGAGAGGTACAGGAAATATGTTTCTGTATTGTAGTTTAAATGAATTACTCAAAGTTCTCTATTAATATGCCTAGTAAGGAATCTATATGTCAAAAAAATTTCCTGGATTTTTTTTGTCTGTATTGTTACAGACATAGTTGCTGACAGGTATTTTGAAATAAATTACCAAAATAATTGAAACTGACAGGATTATATTGTGTCATTTTGATAAATAAAATATGTAGAATTTTAAAATATTGGATGCAGAGTTTTTAAATTTTTGGTATAGAATTTTTAATATTTTGGTGCAGAATTCCCCAGGGAGTAAGAGTTGCAGAATTTGGACTTTTATAAGAAAGAAACAACTCCTATATATTTCCCCAAGCTCAAATTAGGAAATTGGGTCCAGAGTTAACAATGTGATATTAGAGCCAAGAACTTAATAGTAAGCTTCCTCCTCTTTCTGAAAAGAAAGGAAAATTTTCCACATTTTCTTGATTCAGTAAAGAGGTTTCAGGCACAGAGCTGCAGGGAACATGGGAGATAAGAGGTATGTTGACAACTGTAGCCTACATAACAAAGGAAATATAAAACTAGCTGAAACTTGCCAACATTACAAATTTCTAGAATGGGATAGTGTCCCCGTTTAGAAATAAAAAGATTTGCATGGGTCTGGAAATATACTTGTTCTTGTCCCTTTCAGTATTCTACCAGATGTAAACTGTACTCTGCACTTTCTCTGTTCTGGCAGCATTCCGTACTGAAATTTAGCATATGTCTTTTGGGTCACAGGAATGCCCTTTCTGTGGACATATGTTTCATGTCCAAAAGGAACTGAAAGGGGTAAACTCCATGACCATGAAAAGCCAGAGCTTCTGGAATTTTATGTCTGACAATGGATTCTGCTGAATTATAGACAGCAGCATGTAGTCCCTGCTGCAGAAAAAATCTGTCTAGTCCCTCTAATTTCCAGGGGCTTTGGTCATAGCTCAAGTTTTGCATGGCAAGCCTCTTGAAAAGGAAACAGACCTTTACTCCTTACATATGGTAGTGCTGATAGCTGTGTCATTTCATTTATCCTAGTTTAAATGTTAATGGTGTTAATTTTACAGCAACGTCTAAAAAAATCTTGTTTGGGAGAACAGATTCCTTGCTTAACATTGATAGGGGCCTCCTGTTTAAAATCTGTTGGCCAATACCCAGTAAATCAATCTATATTTGTCTAGTGAGCTTCACAATCTATTTACATTCCTGATCTGAACTAGTGAAAAGACACTGTTGCTGAAATCTCACTAAAAAATATACAAAGAAGAATTATTCAGGCTAAGTCAGTAATAGACATTTAATGACTAATAGTTTCTGATGACTGGCCCTTTATAAGATTTTACAATGCTTTAGCCTGAGCACTGATAAGAAGAGAGGGCAACTTGAGGACACAAGTTTGACCTGCGCTAACTGTCTAGACAAACATTTTCAAAACTCAGCTGGCTAATGTTAGACACCTAAATCCATATTTAAGACCGGTTCCTGCAAACAGTTACATACGTACCTTTAATCATGAGAGTAGTCCCACTGACTTCCAAGTGGGTAAAATTAAGCAATGCATAACTCTGTGCAGGATTGGGGCCTTAGTCACACTAATTAACTGACCAGATTTTCAGAGGTGAAAATCAGGCCACTTACATGCCTTACTTTAGGTACTCAAGTTGGACATTTTGGCCTCAGTAATTGTTGGACTTGTTCTACCATTTTCAACAGAGAAGTCTCATTGAATACAACAAAAACACTGCAGTACAATGCCCATATTAAATCATATCAGGCTCCAATGGAAATGTTATATTACTGACATTAACGCTAGGCATGGTAATGCAGCTCATGAAAGTTAATCCAATGAACTTTAATGGAGAGAAAGGAAATATTTAAAAAAAAATTGTTATTGATTTTTGGTAGGCAAGTACAACAATTTAATTTTGCATTACTGTCGAGCCCACAGAAAAACACATTTACAGTATCTATACATGTAGCCTGATTTATCCTTTTATACTGACATTTGAGATGTGTGTGCGTGTTGGGGAAGTTGTCTTACTCTCTACTGTATTTTCTCGATTCCTTCTGTACCTTCTACTCTTCCTCCTAAAAAGGAGATTTCCTCAGCTGACCAGGAGCTTGATCCAGGGTGTACAGATTACAGGTTATGAGGCTTTCACCTTATGGCTTTATGACAAATCACATATTAACCTTGCTATCCTCCTATTCCACTCTAGTGAGGATCTGCAATTCTAGCCCCAAGCCTGGAAGAACCCTGGGCCTTCCTCTGTAGAACATAATGAAACATGGCAGTACCTTTAATAAGGAACATAATGGTAATGCTTTCTTCAGATCATCATTCTGCTTCTTCAAACAGAAAGGAGCTGCTAATATAGTGATACAAAACACTACCTAAATTCTGAGTCCACGAGAATCACTTAATTTAGGCTGAATATCAAGAAAAAAAGCCTAACAGATCTTAACAGTCAGGAATATGACATTTTCCAAGGGAAGAAGTGGAAACCTGATAGCTTGAGACATTTAAAACTAGACTAGACAAAAACATCAGTAATTCTACAATAAAGAACAATCCTGCTTTGCAAGGAGATGGAGTAGATGATGAAATCAGTCTCTTTCATCTCTACGTTCTTTGAGTCTGTTACTTTCCTCAATGCTTCCAACTCAGCTACACTTGATCTTTCTTGTGTGAGGGAAAGAGTCATTAGGACTTTTCTCCAACAGTCAAGTCCCAGGACTATTGTCCTCTGTCCCAAGTATGTCCAGGAAACCTCACTGTAGAAGGAGAGGCCTCAAAGTAGCTGACAAGCCAGTGGGTGTTTGCAAGACAAACAGACTTAAAATGAAATGGCCAGACAAAATACAAAATAATTATCTATACAGAGGGCCACTGTTTCTCTGCCTACGTACTGTTACGTTCCACTTTCTGGATACCTAGCCAAAATGAATAAAGTTTTGGTCCCCTTTAATGCAGACAGGACACCTTTGGGGCCCGAAGCAATTGGCCTGTTAGAAGTATACAATGCAAATAATCACAACAAGAAAGAATTTTATTGACCACAGTGAAGCATGTATCCTTGGAAAGTACTTCATGGATATCTTGGCTATTAATCCACTTATATTGCTTGTGTTATTACAGATGATGAACTCACACAGCTTTTGAGTTAGATTCTATAAATATTCTTTTATGAATGTCACTATAATTTAGCATTTAGATAAAGTGTTAGTAGTTGTGTGATTGAAAGAAACGGAACTGAATAAACAATAGATGAAGAATGATTTCTACAACAAATATAATTACTGTTGTATCCTTTAAACTTACGCTCTCCATGCCACATCTTTAACAAGGCACGCAGTGGGCACCAGAAATAAACCAAGCCAGAAGTATCCACATCTCAGCACCATTCCTGCCTATGAAGAAACAGAAATAATTAAGGGATGGATCAGCTTCATGTCATAGTGAGTAGGTGGTTGTTTGAAAAGAATAAGTAGGTGACAACATTATTAAATAGGCAAACAGGGCCTGATCCAAAGCCTATAGAAGTCAATGAAAATAATCTCATTGACTTCACTGGGATTTGGATCAGGCCTATAATAATTAAATGGTAATGATACTTTACATTGGTATCATCCCTTTCATTCCAAAGGATGTCAAAATGTTTTAGAAGTACATACACAAATCAAAGCTTATTGCTAAGCCCACTATTGATATAAATCTGTGAATCAGCCTATCCGCACAGGTATATATCCACATACGTAGAGCCATGTGATGTAAACCGCTGACCATCTTTCTTGCCCTTTGCCACCTAATCCTTCAGGACTCATTTGAACATTCCAGATCTCTGAGCAGCTTCAAATGGCTGTCATTTAAAAACTTCATCAATTGGCCACAGAAATGTTTCAGCCTTCTCCCACTTAAATATGGAATTTCCTCCCAAAATGTCTCCTACCTGAGACCCAGGATGGGCCAGATTCACACCTGTCCCCATGACAAGTTTTTCATACCTTCTAATATCTCACATCCTTGCAGGATTAGCAACAAAAGCATTATAGTTTGGACAGAGTTATTTCCAGAATTCCAATGGGGCCCAGCACTCACGTCTAGCCCTGGAAGGCTCCAAGATAAATTTACTTAAAGTCATGGCAGTGCTATTAATAGACAATCTATTTTAGGTAATATTTAGAGTTTTTTTATGTCTCCCCTCTGAACCTTGTACATTTAGACTAATGGTAACTAGGAGACCTCACTACAGGTTGGAGGGATACAAAAAATAGTTGCTATAAAAATATTTAACTAAATGTGGTTTTTCTATAAATGTGACATATATAGGATATGTGATGGTGAGGTGTGGTGTAAGGGTTTTATCAGAACTTCTTTGGGAGGAGCTACAAAACTCATTTGTTCTCTCAGTATTCGTGAATGATGTTCCCATTCCATACTTAATCGTATAAACCTTTATTCCATATTATCTTGTATTCTATGCAAAATACCCACATACACACACGCGCATGCACACATACAGACAGACACACACACTCCTCTTATTTATTTACATCTCTGCGGCATCCAATGGCACCTATCAGAGTAGGATCTTGGTGTGTATATACACAGACCCATACAAATGGAAGAGCAGGCCCACCACTGAAATGCAGGCATATTTGATTTAACTATGCAACACCACTGCTCAACAATTTTGGGAAGAAGTGAAGAAGAACATTGTGTGTATCTGAAACATCAGGGGAATTTAGGTAGATGTAGAGAGTGAATTTAGATATGCATGGAGTGTAAAAAGAATATAGACTCTGGAATTTGGGCTTGTGATAAGTACTGTAGGATTTTCAGTTACACTTGGTGGTCAGGACCTTCATTTTACACTTCAGTAGAAAAACAGTCCTCAAACCATGCAGAGGCATTGGATCATTATTAAGAACATAAGAACAGCCATACTGGATCTATCTATGGACCAATGGTCCACCTAGCCCAGTATCCTGTCTTTCACAGTGGCCAATGCCAGGTGCTTCAGAGGGAATGCGCAGAACAGGTAATCATCAAGTGATCCATCCCTGTCGCCTATTTCTAGCTTCTGGCAAACAGAGGCTAGGGACACCATCTCTGCCCATCCTGACTAATAGCCTCCATGAACTTATCTAGTTCTTTTTTGAACCCAGTATTGATTCTGATTCTGGAGGGAAAACAGCCACATTTTCAACTGCTAGTGCAACTTCCTGTAGCACCTGGAGTTCTCCTTGGTCTCTCATTATTTGATTTGTTTATAGGTGGCCATATCACAGTGCAACCATAGTTAGCAACAACTTGTCCCTTATTAGCACTGGTTTTAGGTAGGCATTCCTGAATTCATTCATCAGTTGTTGGATGTTAAATCCTCCACACTATTTCTGGAGAGACAGATTAGTGGTAAATCTTTTACTGCAACAGAGACTAAAATATACTGAGTGCTAAAGAATTTATGGGTTTTATGGATACTTTGCCACCCACTAGAACAGGAAGTAAACAAATTCCAGTCTGAGAATCAGTTCTAGTCTATTTGTGATCTCTCATTCCTGCTTTCAGATTAGAAATGCTTTCATCATATGGCCAGTTTTGATGTGTGATGCTTATCTAAGGAGGGGAAATCTCTATAGCCTATTATATACCCAAAGGCTGAAATGTAACGTAAACAAACAAAAAGTACTGGCAAAATACCCTCCTAATTACCTTGTTACTTTGCCTTGGGTTTGCTCTTTCAGTCCTGCCATCCTTGCACATACTAGTATTCCTTACTTACGTGAATATTCCCAGGGCTGCCCAGAGGATTCAGGGGGCCTGGGGCAAAGCAATTTTGGGGGCCCTTTCCATAAAAAAAAGTTGCAATACTATAGAATACTATATTCTCGTGGGGGTCCCTGTGGGGCTCGGGGCAAATTGCCCCACTTGCCCCCCCCCCCCGGGTGGCCCTGAATATTCCCAGTGACCTCAGCTGGACTACTCACACAAGTAGGGCCTAGTGCAAGCATTGCAGGATGAGGACTCATATACATTTCCTAATATTTGTGCTTTTGAGATTTTATGCTGTGTCTTTTGCCTTCAGTGTTGAATTTTGCCTTGGTGAAGTATTCTTAACATACAGAACAGTCTGAGAACAAATGAAATAGAAATTTAAATATAATTATTTTACAGTCTTGTCAATTTAATTAATGGTTATCATAAGCAGCAGGTATAATAGACCAGGGAAGGCTTCGCAGCCGCTGCCATGGGATGCCAGATTGCGGGTTTTTACTTTTTACTTACTATTATGCGCTATTCAGGTTCTGGGGCAGCTGAGGAGGTGGTATCTGCTATTCAGCTTCCTGGGTTCATCAGTAATCTCCCTGGACTCCAGGAAGATTATTGAAGAACATGGGAAGCTGAGTAGCAGATACTGCCTCCTCCGCCTCCTTGGAACTTGCATGGTGCATATAAAAAGCTCAGCGTTCTTCCACTGGGAGGCTGGGGGTCAGGGAAGGGAGGCGCGCTGGCACAGCTGGGGTCTCAGGGCAGCTGGCATGGCTCGGGGTGGCCCGGGGCTGGGGCGGCTCAGGCCAGTGCAGCTGGGGCCAACCTGGAGCTCCTCCAGTGGCGGGGGGGAGGGGCTTGGGCTGACCGGCTGGTGTGGCTGGGGCCGGCCCGTGACTCCTCCGGCGGCGGGGGGGCTCAGGGTTCCGACCGCCCCAAGGCTTCTCTGGGAGGGGAGGAGGAGGAGCATTCAGGGCTCTGGCTGCGGGGGGGCGACGGGGCCTCCTGCGAAAGGGGTAGGGCTGGGGGGCTAGCCTCTCTGAATGAAGGGCCCACCCACTGCCCATGACATTGGTTATGATTAAGTCATCAACCTTATCATTTAAATTAAGGTGAATTCTCTGTATGTTCCCAAGAATCTCAAACTAAATGCTTTTGCTTGTGATTGTGCTCTTTATTTGTTCATTGTGAATAAATAAAATGTGCAACGACAATTGAGAATCAGAGGGGTAGCCGTGTTAGTCTGAATCTGTAAAAAGCAACAGAGGGTCCTGTGGCACCTTTAAGACTAACAGAAGTATTGGAGCATAAGCTTTCGTGGGTGAATGCCCACTTCATCAGACGCATCTCGCACCTCGTCAGACGCGTGGGCATTCACCCACGAAAGCTTATGCTCCAATACTTCTGTTAGTCTTAAAGGTGCCACAGGACCCTCAATGACAATTGAATTATTCAATTCCTCTGCCCCCCTCACTTTGACACTGATCCTACCTGTCAGCCTCTCACACAATTGCCTGCAAGCCACACAGTCGCCTCAGCTTGGTACAACCTCTATGAACCTGTCTGTAAGACCCCTTCCTTGTCCACATTTGTTCCTCTCGGGTTACATCTACATTGCAATAAGAGACCCACAGCCCTGGCTGGCCCAGGTCAGCTGACTCAGGTCAGCTGACTCGGGCTCATGTTTTTTTTTATTGCAGTGTAGACATACCCTTAAATACCCATTTCTGCCATTCTGTTTACAGTGAATCAAGTTGACTTGTATATACATCACTTATTGTTGTTCCCCTCTATTTGTCTGTCTGTCGTTAGGGACAACCATGAATGGAGGGGTGGAAAAACAAAATTCTGAGTTCCTGGGAGGAACATAACATTTCTTATCTGCCCTTTTACAAATTGGCGGTAGGATGGCAGGAGTTTGCCACACAGTCTTTGCTGGACCCAGTAGCACTTCACTAATGGGTAGTGCAATCTGGGTGGGTGACGATTGCACAATGTGCAGGAGATTGCACAATGTGCAGGAGATCGTGATATGAGTTTTAACCTCCTCAAGAGGCAACTGGGTGGAGTCCACCACCCTCTTCACAAGGTCCTGGAACTGATAAAAATCATCAGCCATCGATGGAGGTGGAGGAATGACTACCTCATCCAGAGATGAAGACAAAATAGGGGTTTGAGGGATAGACTCCTTGTCTGCCCTAGCCTCCTGTTCTTCAAAGGCCTCCTTATGTTGGGGGTTTGGTGGAGGAGACTATGTGACTCTACTTTCATGGTGCAGTGGAGCTGAAGATCTGGCAAATTGCTGCCAATATGCTGCCCAAGGATCCTAGTATGGCCACTGCGGAGGCACATCTGGGGAGGGGGTGGTACCAGGACTGATTCCATCATCTCTGACTTGGGCAAGGGTCTTTGTCAAAGTATGGGTTCCTGTAATCATAGAATCATAGATTAGGGTTGGAAGAGACCTCAGGTCATCTAGTCCACCCCCTGCTCAAAGCAGGACCAACCCCAAATAAATCATCTCAGCCAGGGCTTTGTCAAGCCGGGCCTTAAAATCAAGGGCATGAGAGGCCCATGTGCACCTAAAGAGGAGCACCCACAGGGACACTACTTGAAGAAGAAGTACATCCTTATGTTTGTTTTAAACCTGCTGCCTACTAATTTCATTAGGTGACCACTCGTTCTTGTGTTATGTGAAGGGGTAAATAATACTTATTCAATTGCTCCAACCTGTTCAAGATTTTATAGACTTCTATCATATTCGCTCTTAGTCATCTTTTTCTAAGATGAACCTCTTCTCATATGGAAGCTGTTCCATACCCCTAATCACTTTTGTTGCCCTTCTCTGTACTTTTTTCAATTCTAATATATCTTTTTTGAGATGGGGCGGCCAGAACTGCACACAGAATTCAAGGTGAGGGAGTTCAATGGATGTATATAGTAGCATTATGATATTTTCTGTCTCATTGTTTATCCCTTTCCTAATGGTTCCTAACATTCCATTAGCTACTTTGACTGCTGCTGCACATTGAGCAGATGTTTTCAGAGAAATCCATGATGACTCTAAGATCTCTTTGTTGAGTGGTAACAGCTAATTTAGGTCCCATCATTTTGTATGTATAGTAGGGATTATGTTTTCCAATGGGCGTTACTTTGCATTTATCAAACATTGAATTTCATCTGCCATTTTGTTGCCCAGTCACCCAATTTTGTGAGATCTCTTTGTAAGTCTTTGCAGTCAGCTTTGGATTTAACTATCTTGAGTAATTTGTATCATCTGCAAATTTTGCAACCTCACTGTTTACTCCATTTTCCAGATCATTTATGAACATGTTGAACAGCACTGGTCCCAGTACAGATCCTTGAGGGACCCTGTTGTTTATCTCTCTCCACTGTGAAAACTGACCATTTATTCCCACCTCTGTTTCCTATTTTTTAACCAGTTACTGATACATGAGGGATCTTTCCTTTTAACCCCTAACTGCTTACTTTGCTTAAGAGCCTTTGGTGAGGGACCTTGTCAAAGACTTTCTGAAAGTCCAAGTACACTAGAGCCATTTGTTTGTTGATCTTGTCCACATGTTTGTTGAACCCCTCAGAAAATACTAAAAGATTGATGAAGAATGATTCTTTCCCAGAAAATTGTGTTCATTTATGTGTCTGATAACACTGCTCTACAGCCAAAATGCTTCTGAAATAAATGTAGTCAAACTTTACTAATTCTGGGTCACTGAGAACGAAAATGATACTTAAAATTGTTGATTGGCTCTAGTTTTCAAGATATTCTATTGGGTCAGTATATACGACCCTTGACTTGGGAATGGCGGAGGATAAGTGAGTTATAAAGGGAAGGGATCTCAATTTAAACCAGAAATGACTAAAATACATCTTTGACTGGATCTATGAATAAATCTATGACTGGGTTTGGACAGTACTTGCTTTTTAGGCAAAACAATGAATGATGCAATCTGAAGCTGGTATTGCGTCATACATGATATGAATTGCATCATGTTATTCCTAGAAGTCATGGATGATGCAATCATAACGAAGCTTACATCACTCTGCTGAACAAATTGCCCTATATCAGCTCTAGAAATCATACAGTGTCATGCTCTCTTATTTGTCAGTGTTTGATTTTGCAAAGGGACACATTTCTGTTTAGCCAAAGTGAGCAGAGATGCCTCGTACTTGTGTGAACATTGCAGATAACTTCTGCTATGTTTGTGGAGAAGTGACTTTTGCATCACAAAAGCGCAGTAGAACCACTATGGTTAAGAAAGCCTATCACCTTTATTTTGGCTGCAAAATTGGAGATCAGGACAAGAGGTGGGCCCCACACATATGCTGCAACACTTGTGCAACAAATCTTCGCCAGTGGTTGAACAGGAAAAGGAAATCTATGCCTTTTGCAGTGCCAATGATTTGGAGAGAGCCAACAGATCATACCAGCAATTGTTACTTCTGCATGGTGCCTCCAGTTGGGAAAGGTGTGTCAAAGAAGAAAAAGTGGACTGTGCATTATCCAAACATTCCATCAGCTACACGCCCAGTACCCCACGGAGAAGGACTGCCAGTTCCTGATGCACCAGAATCATTCTCACTTGAGTCAGACAAGGAAGAGGAAGAGGATGAAACTTCTGGTCCTGAACCATCAATGTCACAGGACCCACATTTTCTCCCATCCTCCTCCTCTGAACCACACCTCATAACACAAGGTGAACTGAATGACCTTGTCAGGGATTTGGAACTACCCAAGAGTAAGGCAGAGCTGTTGGGCTCCAGACTACAGCAGTGGAATCTCCTGGCAGGTGATGTTAGGGTTTCCATGTTCTGTGACCGTCAAAAGGATCTTGTCCCATTCTTCTTCATGGAAGGTGATCTTGTAGCCTGCAACAACATGGATGGTGTGATGGCACTCCTCAACATCGTTCACGATCCAGATGAGTGGAGACTATTCATTGATTCATCGAAGACGAGTCTTAAAGCTGTTTTACTGCATAATGGCAATGTTTTGCCATCAATTCCAGTTGGTCATGCAGTCCATATGAAGGAAATCTATGACAACATGAAACAACTTTTGAGGTGCATAAACTATGACCAACATCAGTGGCAGCTTTGTGGCGATTTGAAGGTTGTTGCTCTCTTGCTTGGTCTGCAGACTGGATACACAAAGTACTGCTGTTTTCTCTGCGAATGGGATAGTCGTGCAAGAGATTCCCACTACATCAAGAAAGATTGGCCACTCCGACAGTCATTGGAGCCTGGGAGGAAAAGTGTTCAGCATCCACCACTTGTTGAATCAAGGAAGATTTTGTTACCACCCTTACACATCAAGCTGGGTCTGATGAAGAACTTTGTCAAGGCCATTGACAAAACACAAGCAGCTTTCAAGTACCTCCGTGGAAAATTTCCAAGTTTAAGTGAAGCTAAGATAAAGGAAGGTGTCTTTTGTTGGTCCTCAGATTCGTGAACTTCTTCGAGATGATGTATTTGACCATGCACTGCGTGGCAAGGAAAAGACGGCATGGAAAGCCTTCCAGTTAGTGGCAATAAATTTTCTCGGAAACAACAAGGCAGACAACTACAGGTTGTTGGTGGAAAACCTCCTCAAGGCATACAAAAGCCTTGGTTGCAACATGTCACTAAAGATACATTTTTTGCACTCTCATCTAGATTTTTTTCCACTGAACTGCGGAGCAGTGAGCGACGAGCACGGCGAGTGATTTCACCAGGACATTGCAACAATGGAGAAACGCTATCAGGGCAAATGGAGCCCATCAATGCTTGCAGACTATTGCTGGACAATGACCAGAGATGCTCCATTTAATGAATATAAGAGACAAGCCAAGAAGCGCCGAGTAGACACTGAATAGGACTAAACTATGTACAGAATAGTTTTTTGCCTTTTGTTTCATAATAAATTTTATTTATATAACCCTTTTGCTGATTTTTAAAGTGTTACATAAACAGGACAGGTGAAATATTATCATGTAAAGCAACCATAAACACATGAAAAGACCTAGGTTTACAATTTATGATTAAAACTCTACTATCTACACAATATACATAGACATAAAATGTAAAAACTTAAATATCTTAGAAACAGTAGCCAATCAGTTGTTTTAATTGTCATATTTGAATTCAGCACATCAAAATACATAATAAATAGCACATTTTATCTCTGAAGCAGACGACTTCTCAAAAATTGTACACCAGTGTAATTCTGTTCTTTAGTATAGTTTCAACCAGTTTGCCTGCTACTGAAGTTATGCTTTTTGGCCTGTAATTGCCAGTGTCATCTTTGGAGCCTTTTTTAAAAATCGGCATTGTATTACTATCCTCCAGTCATCTGGTAAAGAGGCTGATTTAAGTGATAGGTTACATACCACAGTTAGTAGTTCTGCAATTTCATATTTGAGTTCCTTCAGAACTTTGGGGTGAATACCATCTGGTCCTGGTGACTTATTACCGATTAAAAGAGCGGTTGGACTCTAATGGCCGCCGCACAGTAGCGGTGGTTGGCCTGCCGGGCCAAGGAAACGGGAGCGCGTGCCCCGCCAGCTCTAGTTCTGGCCGCTCCAGGGCCGGGATGTGCTCAAGAGCGCGAATCCCCGGGGGTGGGTTACAGCGCCCACCGGGCAGCGTCTGGCACCCCCTAACTAGAGTAGTTCTGCAGACTCCCAGCGTGTTACTCCGCTTTCCCCCTCTCAGTTGCCCCCCTCCGCAGCGTGGCCGGCAGCCGCGGCCGGAGGAGCGAGGGGGGGCGCAGGCTGGTGGCCCGCAGCGCGGCCGGCGGCAGCCATGGGGGGGTGGTGGGCACGGCCAGAGGAGCGGGGGGGCGCAGCATGGCGGCCGGCAGCCGCGGCCGGAGGAGCGGGGGGGGCCACGGGGGTGGCACGGCAGGGCTGGAGGAGCCATGGGGGGGAGGGGCGGTGCGGCCGGAGGAGGAGCCAGGGGGTGGCGTGGAGCGGCCGGAGGAGGAGACAAGGGGGGGCGCCTTTTTTATGTTTGCTCCCCCTCCTCTTAGAAGCTGGCTACGCCACTGGTCTGGAACAGTTCCTCAGATGTGTCACTAAACAGTATGGCTCAAGTGTGGGAAACTCCCTCACATCCTCTCCAGTGTAGACTGATGCAAAGAATTCATTTAGCTTTTCTGCAATGGCCTTGTCTTCCTTGAGTGCTCCTTTAGCATCTCGACTGTCCAGTGGCCCCAGTGATTGTTTGGAAGACTTCCTGCTTCTGATGTACTAAAACAAAATGCTGTTAGTCATGGGATCAGAAAATGGGATAATAGTGTGATTTAATTCTCCCATCTCCCTCAAAAAGAATAAAAGGAAACTATCTCTCAGATTTTCAAGAATTCTGAACTCCTGACTGACAAAGAATTCAACATCTGTCCTAAGGGGCAAATCCCGGTCCCACTGGAGACAGTAGAAGTTTTGCCATTGACTTCAATGAGAGGAGGTGTTGGTCTTAAAACTCAAATCCTGCCCAGTCCACCACAGGTGAGAGGAGAGCAGGACTGCTGTGCACAGCAGCTCCTTCGGGTTTCCACTTGTGTCTCCAAATCACCTGGAGTTCCCCAACACCTATCTCAGCTATTCGGGGTGGGTGGTAAAGGTAAGAGTTGGGGCTAACACAAATAAGAAAATAATATCACAGTCAGTTTTTGTCTTCAACCACAGCCAGCCAATTAATTTTTTGGGAAAGGACATGTTAAACCACCAGAACCGTGTCATGATGTCCAATCCTTTCAGTTTGAGAGTCAAACATATTATTTCAAAAAGGGAAAGGGGCCACAGTCAATACTCAGCGGCAGATTTTCTGCCCTTTGTACCACATCCAACCAGTACTGCTTTAACTTGTGCTGGAGCAGAGAATCAGGGAATCATAACTGATGGGGAGTTCTCAGCTTTTCCTCTCATCCAGGCTGCCTGATACGTCTGTAGGGGAGGAAAGATATTCTTAGCTCATTGCTTCCCTAGGCTCAGGCAGAGCCAGATGTATCTTGCTCTCCTTGGGACTCCCACAGCCTGGAAGGGAAGCAGGAAATGGAGCAGCCAAGGCTATTCTCTCCTCCTTCCTATGTGATTCATCAGGTGGCCACAGAAGGGGATGTGGATAGCAAGGACAGAAGCTGCTAGGTGTGCTCCCAGCTGAAGCTCACTCTAGAGCTGCTCCTGGGACTGAGGAGAAGCAGTGCACCATACTTCCCCTTCATAGCAACAGAGTAAGTCAGACACAGATTTACAATCTCAGGGCATGGTTTAGAGAACACAGCCTCAGTTCATAATTAAATACACATTTTTTTTCATTACACAGTTGCCCCTGAAGGCCTCAAGTGATGGCCAGGCTACAGCCTGGACATCATTGCTATAGATTTCCATAGGCTTCCAGTTAACACTTTAGGCCTGACTTCAGTGGGAGCAGGATCAGGTCCCTAAATTGAAAAATCAATCACAAGTGAGTGGAACAACATAGCTGCACAAACCCCTCGACAAGCAACTGATGGATCTACACATTTCTGTAAACCTTCTCGGAAAGGTCTTCTTCCTTTAGGAATTGAATATCTGCAATCAATGCAGCCACCAGATCACACTGCAGCAAGACTGAAAATTCTGTAGCATGAAGATAAAACAACTTCTGTTCAGAAATGTGTACTGAAAGGCTTGCCTTTAATGCCTGCTGGGAAGGGGGGGGGGGTTACAGCACTAACCTGATTCTGGTAGGCACATTCTGATTCGCCAAAGAATGTCGTGTGAGGTCTCAAAGGAAAGCCGGTGTCACAGTGATCATTAATATCGTTGTGAAATATATGTAAAGCTACTATGTAAGGAGTTATGTGTGTGTGTACATGTAAAATATGTTTTTAAAGTCCGTAACAAGGTATTAAACACAGCGAAGGTGAAAACCATGTTTTCCTTCAGACAGGAAATATGAAATGTTTATCTGTCAGGATGTAAATCAAGCATCGTAAGCTAACACAATGGATGCCCATTTACATATGAAGTCAAATTTTAATGAAGAAATGTGAAGTCAACAGGAGAAAAAAGCCATTGGGGGAGTTATTCAGTCTATGGTACAGACAATGAACTTTAGGGGTATTTCTAGAAGGCAAAGGAGACACCCCATTATCCTGCATCTAAGAAGTAAACAGACAGCTTGTTTACATTTATGAAAACAGGATCTCAGGAAACCTTGGTTGAAAACGCTGAAGAGGACTTTGGGTAAGAAACTTTTTTAGACAGGAGGGTAAGCTGTTAGTTAAGTTTAGTCTCTAGAAAACATGTTATGATTTTGTATTACATGTAAACATTTGTTTCCAATGTCTTACTCAATATCTCCTGAATTTCTAGTCTTTGAAAATAAATATTGTTGTTTTCACTATAAATATATCTCAGTGCTGTGGTGTTAAGCAAAGTGCTGCTGCTCCTGAGCTGAATCTTACAAGCTAGTATGTGTACTGTTCTTTGGGGACAGCAGATCTGGCATTTTTGTGAGTGTTCAGTGCACAAAGGAATGCTCGGAGAGGGCTCAGGGGTTGATGTGGGCCTGTCACTAACATGCCCAGAGGGAGCGAAGCCTGTGGGGGCCTGGAAGGTAGCGCTTGTGTTGCCAGAGGTTGGTGGATTTAGGGAGCTGATTCACAGCAAGCACAGATAAGGCTAATTTATGTTAAGGGCAGGTGAGGTGCCACACAATCCTGGCTACCCCGGGGAGCATCACACCAGTGCACACTGGAACACAAACAGTACTAGCCACAGTCACATTACAAATCAGCTCTCAAACATGACTGTATTTAGGATTTTTTTTCAACTGTTACTGTAGTTAGCTCCATGATGGACAGATTTACTAGCTTCAGGGCTGACAGGTCTGATGGGCAGATTTACTAGCTCCCCTCTCAAACAGATGTGTAAGCAGAAAATGTGCCTGTAGCCTCACTGGCTAGGGTTAGTAATGAAGTGATAAACAATTTGAGGCAGAGGACCTGATTTTCCTCCTCCTTACACCTATGTAAATCAAAAGTGACTCCAATGAAATCAATGGAGATATGGTGCACCAGAGTATTTCCGAGTCTGAAACAAATAAGTACAACTTTTTCAGTAGCGTAAGAGTTCCCATTCTAAAATGACTCGGGTTAAGAGAATGACCTCTGGCTGGCTGGTGGCTTTTACACTGTGACACACCAGTCAGTGCTACTTAGGGTATTGTCTACTCTTTGATTTGGAGGGGTAAATTCCAGCTCAAGGAGACATACCCACGCTAGTTGTGATCGAGCTAGCACATTAAATATAGAGTGTTGCTGGGGTGGCACGAGGAGTTAGCTGTCCTACTTACATACCTGTCCAAGATGCTAGGCACGTCTTTTGGATGGCTAGCCCCTGTTGCCACTTGCACCGCTGTGGCTATGCTCTATTTTTAGCACACTAGTTCAATCAAAGCTAGCACAGGTATGTCTCCTTGAGCTGGAATTTATCCCTCCAGCTCAAAGTGTAGACAATACCCTGAGTAGTACTGAACGGTGTGTCGCTGTGTAAAAGTGTAGATACACCCTAAGCCACGTTAACATCCCTCCCCCCCCACCCCGATGTATCCACACATCCATGAGAGCAGGAGAGCGGTAGGGAAAAATATCGGTAAGATTTTTCTCTGCTATTTTTTCTTTTAATTTGGCCAATTACTACTAAAAAAACCTTACAGTAGGCTAAAACCAGTAGGATTCCCCCCAACCCCCCCCACACACATCTCTTTTCTTTATCCCCAATGCCTCCTTTCCTCACTGCTGTGGATTTTGTTTTCCATTTATAAAGCTACATAGGAGGCATGGAGCATGCCCCCATCTAGTTCTTGTGATTAAGAAGTAATGTTATAATTGGCCCACCTACAGGTGATTCTCATGAAAAACTGACAGTCACATTGTCAAGGCTGTATCCCCACTTTAAACTTTAGGGTACAAGTGTGGGGGCCTGCATGAGGACTTCTAAGCTTAATTACCAGCTTAGTTCTGGTCTGCTGCCACCATTCCCTTCCCTGGGAAGCTTTGAGAAACTTTTCACCAATTCCCTGGTGAATACAGATCCAAACTCCTTGGATCTTAAAACAAGGAGAAATCAATCAGGTTCTTAAAAAGAAGGCTTTTAATTAAAGAAAAAGGTAAAAATCATCTCTGTAAAATCAGTATGGAAAATAACTTTACAGGGTAATCAAACTAAAAGAGCTCAGAGGACCCCCCTCTGTCTTAGGTTCAAAGTACAGCAAACAAAGATAAACACTCTAGTAAAAGGTACATCTACAAGTTGAGAAAACAAAGTAAAACTAAGACGCCTTGCCTGGCTTTTTACTTACAAGTTTGAAATATGAGAGACTTGTTTAGAAAGATGGGGAGAACCTGGATTGATGTCTGGTCCCTCTCAGTCCCAAGAGCGAACAAACCCTTAAACAAAGAGCACACACAAAAGCCTTTCCCCCCCCCCCCCCCCCCCCAAGATTTGAAAGTATCTTGTCCCCTTATTGGTCCTTTGGGTCAGGTGTCAGCCAGGTTACCCGAGCTTCTTAACCCTTTACAGGTAAAAGGATTTTGGAGTCTCTGGCCAGGAGGGATTTTATAGTACTGTACACAGGAGAGCTGTTACCCTTCCCTTTATAGTTATGACACACATCATGGTCACTGCAGGGAGATGGGTTCTGAACAGGAGGAGGAGAAGGCTAGAAAGTAGAACAATAATACTAGTATTATCAAGTCTCACGATTTTGTCACGAGTCTCATGATACTTGTGGTTTTCGTAAAGCCCCAGCTTTAGGTATTTAGGTGAGACTCTCGGCTTTCTTAAAGAAAAGCTTGAAAACATAACAAGTGCACCCTAGAGGCTCAAAAACCAGAAAGCAAATTAAAAACACCCATAATTATTATTTAATACAATTTAATTATCTCATGTCTTTTTGGACCCTCATGATTTTTGAATTCGTGTGGCTGGCAACAGTGCAATACAAAAAACAATTAAGAAATCTCAGATATCTTCAGGAAAAACACACAGACACAGGCCTCATTTACACTAGTGAAACATCAATTAAACATTTACTTCTGATAATGTTTAATTGGGGGTAGGGGGGGGATAGCTCAGTGGTTTGAGCATTGGCCTCCTAAACCCAGGGTTGTGAGTTCAATCCTTGAGGGGGCCACTTAGGGATCTGGGGCAAAATCAGTACTTGGTCCTGCTAGTGAAGGCAGGGGGCTGGACTCAATGACCTTTCAAGGTCCCTTCCAGTTCTAGGAGATGGGATATCTCCATTAATTTAAGATTTACACCAGGGTGACAGCAGAATGAGGCCCTTAGATCTTCTTCTCTTTTCTCTTATTCCTCTGTTATGACATTTTTCACAGTGCTAGGATATATTTTACTGACTTAACATCATTGTTATTGTATTTTTAGTTGCAATTTAAATATTAAATATTAATTTTAAAATTGCAATATCTTGGGTATACATTATTGCGTAAATGTATCTCTGTTTTGTGTTAACTAGACACACACACATGCATCATTACCCAAGAAAATACACATTGCTATGTCTCACCTTTAAATTAATATAAAATACAGAAGCTTCTCTGTGTTACTTTCCTATTATTACTAAGAATGCTAATCAGATTGTGTTTCAATTTGATTTCCTGGTTCATTGACAGTGTACACTACAATGTCATTTGATGCAGAGAATACAATGTAGAAACAAAACAATTCATTTACAAAGTTATTTAGAGGACACTACTAGGTTACAATCACTTTCTTCTTTTGCTCTGTCTCATTAGCCAGGATCAGCAGTGCAGACCCATACAGCATGTGCGATTGGCACAACTTTCATAAAACAACTGGCCAGGTCTGACATTCTTGGTTTGAAATCAGAGTTTTCCTTCCCCTAAGTGGGCTGCTTGCCACAGCTAAAAGCCCCATCTGCCGGACAGAGGCAGAGAGAGATCAAGTTACTTGCCAAAGGTCACCCAGGAAATCAGTGGCAAAGCCAGGACTAAAACTCAGTTCTCCTAAGTCTCTCCCACTCCTGTACCCATTCCACTGCAACACACTGCCTCCCTTAGGAGACACCCACTCCTATAGTACAATCACATTTCATGTAAACTGGCACCAGTGACATCTTTCAAAGATTTCTTTGCAGCGCATCTCTTGAGTATATTACGATATATAATATATTATATTTCTACCCTGGCTGAGAATCCACCATGTTCCTAGGTAAGTTGGCCCAACCTCACTGTTAAAAATTGGCACCTTATTTCTAATCCAAATTGTCTAGCTTCAGCTTCCAACAATTGAATCTCATTATGCCTTTTACAGCAAGACTAAACAACCCATCTATTATCAGAAATTCCTTCCTGATGTGTAGGTACTTGTAGACCGTGACCAAGTTACCTCTTAACCGACTCTTGGATAAACTACATAGATTGTGTTTCCAGACCTTGACTCATTCTTGTAGCTCTTTTCTGAAACCTTTCCAATTTTTCAACCCTTTTCAGTTTTTTATCAAAACTAAAATTATAATAATGCAGACACTAATACAAAGAATGTTTTGCAAATCAGAATACAACTGACAATGAGGCAGAGATACTTGTCTTGTTCACATTTTTGTTTGCACACTTAGGTGTGAACTGCTACATTGCATATGATAGTTACACCATATACTGTGCATCTTCAGTTAGTAACTGTTCTTGTTTGGTATCCACACCTTTTTCGATGCAGTTTTTAATAGTAGCCACTCTTACATAGTAGCTTCCCTTGTTTAATAGCTGGGTCTTTATCATGTAAGCTGCAGGGGGAAAATTAAATTTTATAGAACCCATCTTTGAATTAAAGGCTCAGAGGGAGTAATTATGTTTAGCAGAAACCATTGCTTTTCAATGAAGATATACTCTACACAGCAATACAAAACACTATATATGCACAATTGGGTTGACTTATAGTTACAGAGGGAGCCCATAACCTTCACATTTCCTGATTTTTCTGTATTTAGAATTTCAACTGTATCGCTGCATTCGTATTTTTTTGTGCAGAGCAAATCTGTGTTTCAGGATGTCGTTCCTCCCCTCCCTCTCCCCCACGCCAGATGAGTTAGGCTGTGTTACTGAGCAGTAATATGATTTATTGGGAAGAACATAAGGTTTGAAGCCAGGAACTAAGTTACAGTCCCAGTTCTTCCACTGAGTGACTATGTGGCACTGGGCATGCTACCTAACCTCTTTGCCTCTACACGCCTTCATCTGTGAAATGGAAGAGATAAATACTTATCAGGCTTACACAAAAGTGTTGTGAAGATGAACTTGCTAATATTTGCATAATGCTTTGAAAATTTAACTTGCTATATCAGTGCTAAGCAATATCATTTTCCCAGTTTCCTAAAACCAATTTTTTGGTTTTCTACCCATTTCTCTAATATCTTTAAGTCCATTTTTATTTCCCCCTATCCGCCAAAGTTTTTTCCATTCACTGAACCATTGTATCATCACCACATTTAAATGTACAGTGTAACCTCAGAGTTACGAACACCTCGGTAATAGAGGTTGTTCGTAACTCTGAAATATTCATAACTCTGAACAAAACGTTATGGTTGTTCTTTCAAAAGTTTACAACTGAACATTGACTTACTACAGCTTTGACCCTTTACTATGCAGAAGAAAAATTGTTTAACAGTGCGATTAAAACTGTGATTAATCGCAATTAATTTTTTAAATCACGATTAATTTTTTTGAGTTAATCACGAGTTAACTCTGATTAATCGACAGCCCAAATTAAAATGCATATTATTTGCTTGTGCCCAGTTTACCAAGCGATCCAGGTTGCTCTGAACCAGTGACCTGTCCTCTTTACCACTCCCCCTACTTTTATTTTGTGTCATCTGCAAAATTCATCAGTGATGATTTTATGTTTTCATCCAGGTCATAGATAAAAATGTTAAAAAGTGTGGGGCCAAGATCCGATCCCAGAGGGACCCCACTGTAAACAAACCCACTTGATGATGATTCCCTCTTTACAATTACATTTTGAGATGTGTAGTTAGCCAGTTTTTAATCCATTTAATGTGTGCCATGTTAATTTTATATCATTCTAGTTTTTTAATCAAAATGTTGTGCAGTACCAAATCAAAAGCCTTACAGAAGTCTAAGTATTTTACGTCACATTATTACCTGAACCAACCAAACTTGTAATCTCATCATTAAAAGATATCACATTAATTGGACAGGATCTATTTTCCATAAATCCATGTTGATTTGCACTAATTACATTACCCTCCTTTAATTTTTTATTAATCAAGCCTTGTATCAGCTCTCCATTGTCTTGCCTGGGATTGATGTCAGGCTGACAGGCTATAATTACCCAGATCATCCTGTTTATCCTTTCTACAACAGCACTACCTGTGCAATCCACTTGGACTGAATGTATCTATAAAAGTGGCACTGTATCTAGTACTTTACTGAAGTACAACTAGTGTCCAGGCACTCTTCCAGTGCAACATCAGCCTTGTATTTAGATTGAAAACTGTGATCTAGGATCCAATATTATAGTCCTTATACAGCAGAGACCTAGCATGAAATCCTGATTCTATTGAAGTCTATGGAAAAATTTCCATTGATTTCAATGGAGTCAGGATGTCATTCTTAAACCCTCAGTTTGCCCAGTATGAGATATTTTTAATGATGCAGTTGTTCTCTAGGGTCTTGAACCTGTAATTGAGGCAGTGAGCGCAGATACCAGAGTTTGCACAGAGCCCCACTGAGGTCACAGACCTGCATGGAATGAGTTGCAGAATCAGGACCTAAGGCCCAGACCCACAAAGGTACTTAGGTGACCAAGTCCCAGTTTTAGGATCCACAAAATTCCCACCTAACCCCATAGGTGCCTAAACTCACTTGGCACATAAATTTTCACTGTAAAAGCGGCAACATTTCAGCCCTGGTCATGCACACTACTGCCTCACTCTAGGTGTCTCACTGCCTATCTCCCACCTAAACCCCAGAGCAATTAATAAACTGGAGAAAATAGTTATTTGCCTGTCTCTCTCTCATGCAGGGCCTGATCTGCTAGGCATGCTCAGAAGCTGCCTACCGGATCAGGTCCCATTCAAAATCTGTAGGAGTGATGCCACCCACCTTATAACTTCTAGTCCAGTGGTGAGAGCACTCATATAGGATGTGGGAGACTCACGTTAAATTCCTTTGAACAGGGGTCTCCCCCACTCTCAGGTAAGTGCTCTAACCACTGAGCTATAGAATAGTCTGATGCAGAGCTCTCTCAATCTCTCCTGTTGAAGCTGTTCCACTTTGTATAAATATTTAAAGCGTCATTGGGCCACAGAAAGAGAGAGAAAGGAAGAACAATTCTATAACTCAGTGTTTAGGGCACCCAACATGGGAAACCCCATCCCCTGATCTAATGACTCTTTAATTATTTACACAAAGTGGAACAGCTTCAACAGGAGAGACTGAGGGTACCCCACACCTCAATATCCCATAGCTCAGTTGTTACAGAGCTCTCTGGAGAGAGAAGATTTGAGTAGCAGTCTCCCTTCTCTTTCATTACTTTCTGACAGTGATTGGCAATGGCACAGCATACGTCTCTTCTAATATCCATAAGTCCCTGAGATATACATTATTTTGACCTGCTAATTTGGGCCTCATTGCTGAGCAGCCTCAACTCTTACTGCAGCCAATGGGAGTTGACACAACTCTGCACTTCAGAGAAGGTGCTTAGCATCTTGCAGGGTTGGCTACTATATACTTAATTTTCTAAGCAGATCTTTACCTGGTATTGATCCCTGTGATCTAAATCTTCATGAACATAATAGCTATTTCCCTGCACCACATATTTCTTTGATATAATATAGCTGTTCATTATTTGCCTACCCTTTCCATTTACCAATGGATCTACAATGTCTCTACTATTTTACCTAATCTTTTTCTACTCCTGTTAACTGAGCAAAACCTTAATTTGTTCTGTTGGCTCCCTTCTCTCTCTCCTGAAGGCTTTAATTGACTCATTTTGCCAAATGCATGGCTGGTGTGAGTGCAACTCCACTGAAGTCAATGGAGGTTGTGCCAAAAGTGACTTTTTGTCCTGCGTACGGTCTTCCTGCTTGATTCCCTCCCCATAGGTTCATTTCCAGTGTAGTTTCTTCTTTGCTTGAGCAGTCCCTAGCAAAGCCATCTTGGCTTTTTGCTTCTTGCATTTTTCATGGAAGACCATTATTTATACAGTAAATACACACAAGACTCTCCTTTCTTACAAGTTTTGTCACATGCTTTAGTTTTTTTCTAAAATTACAGTCCAATAACTTATGGTTTGCTGTGTGATGTGTAAAAATAACTTATGATAGTCATAGCTGAAGAGAGTCATCCTAAATCAATAAATAGGTAAATAAAATCGAAACAACTAAAAATCTACTTTCCTCCAAATCCAGCCCCTGGTGAGACCCATCACGCCTCATAGGTTTGCTGTGATATTGTGGCACGTGGTGTCTGTAAAGAATACCTGGTCCCGTAGCAAAACCCCTATGTTTCTCATGGGGTCATTGATCTGCTACCATCCCAACAGCTCCATGGTGTGATGATTTCTGAGCTGCTCTGCTTCTTGCTGCATCTGATACCCAACAGAGGAGAGCCTGTTGGAGCAGCTGAGCAAAACATAGGCGCCGACTTCCAGTTTTTCCCGGGGGTGCTCCACAACTTGCTCTGCCCCGAGGCCCTGCCCCAATTCTGCCCTTTTCCCCAAGGCCCCACTCTCGCTTTGCCTCTTCCTGCCCCCACTCCACTCCCTCCCCCAAGGCCCCATCCTTGCTCCGCCCCTTCCCACCCCTGCTCCACCCCCTCTCCAAAGCCCCCCCGCCCTCCACTCATTGCTCTCTGCACTCCCCCAAGCCCCTCCCCGAGCCTGCTGAACAGTTGTGGCTGGTGGGTGCTGAGCACCCACTATTTTTTTTTCTGTGGGTGCTCCAGCCCTTCATATACCTATGAAGGTGTAGCTAGATAGATAGATAGATAGATAGATAGATAGACAGATAGACAGATAGATAGATAAAAGACTACTAGCCCTACTCAAAGATGAAGAAGCTCTCCTGGGTGTCCAATCCTCACTGCCTGGAAATGTTCTTTGCTCTACCCTTTTTTTTTTTTTTTTTTAAACCCTTCCTCCTTCCTAAAAAGTCCACCAAGGTGGAAGTCAGAAAACCTATGCTTCTGGAGGTTGAAAGTTTTTGTGGCTCTAAGTAATGAATATTTTCAGGCCTTAGTTAAGAAGAATGTTGCAGAAGTATGATAAGATTTTGCTGCACTTAGCTTTATTTTACTGTACTGATTTATGTTTTTCATTTAATTAAAGCTATCAGGAAAACATTTCTTTTACTTTCTGATATGCAACTCCACTGAGACCTATTTCACAGAACTCCTCCGTGAAGGTTCAACAGGCCCTGTCAGTGTCTCTACAATGAATTACTTCTGCAAACACACAGGCCTAAAGCCTCTCTCAATCCTTCCCCATAATCCCCAACATCTGTTCTGTCTCCAATCCAGGCCAACTGTGGGAATCTGCAAGTATCTGCTGTCAGCATTAGCACAGATGAGTAAACATACAAGCGCCTGTGTCAGACTGCCATGTGATTTCAGCTGAAAACTCGGGACAAAAAGCAAGTTTCCCATTTAAACCATTCGTAACGTAAAGGAAACACCTGTTAAGAAACTATCCAAAATAAATTTGCCATGAGTCTTAAAAAAAAAAAAAAGTGTGATTGACAGCAGCAGTTCAAGATACAACAGTAGAAGTCAAAGCACTGTTACAAACTCTGGGCTGTAAGTAATACAAAGGAAGTTATCTTCTATCCCAATGATGATAGTTGCTATTTCATTTCTCATCTTTCATTTAAAGGGACACTCACAATTTTGGCAAGCCCAAATTTGACCTAGCATTTCCCCCTCCCCCTTAACTGTACGCAATATACATGTAATGCTCTCTATGCATGTGTAGGTTTTTGACTTCAAAACAAATGCTTCAGTGCCATTACTCTTTCAAGTAACTAATGCTGGCAGTCCAGCCTCCGTGAACAATTTTAAAATAATCAGCATTGGCAAAAAAGTGCACTATGAAGGAGTTCTGTTTCAAGCTTGCACAGTGTTGGCAGCAGCAAGAGCAAAGAGTATTTTCAGAATTATTTACAAAGATGTCTCGTGAGAAATTTTTTGTAAATATACAAAGATTAAAGGGGCGGGACTTTCAAAACCATTTAAATGACTTAGGAGCACAAGTCCCCTTGACTTTCAGTGGGACTTGTTCTCCTAAGTCATTTGGGCCCAGACCTTTAATGGTGTTTAAGTGCCTAACACTTATTGGTTTCAATAGGAGTTGGGTGCTTAAATATCGTTGAGGATCCGGGCCTTGGTTCTTTTGAAAATCCCACCCTTAATCTCTATATATTAATAATATTGTATTTTAAAAATATTATCTCCTTCAAGATTTCTAGACGTCTAAGGGTATGTCTTCACTACCGGCTGGATCGGCGGGCAGCGATCGATCCTGCGGGGATTGATTTATCGCGTCTAGTCTAGACGCAATAAATCGATCCCTGAGCGCTCTCCCGTTGACTCCTGTACTCCAGCTTGGCAAGAGGTGCAGGCACAGTTGACGGGGGAGCGGCAGCAGTTGACTCACTGTAGTGAAGACACCATGGTAAGTCGATCTAAGTATGTCGACTTCAGCTACGTTGCGTAACTTAGATCGATTCCCCCCCCCCCAGTGTAGACCAGGCCTAAGGGAGGGACTGAATCTTGCTTTTCTATTCACTTCTCTTCAATGATCAAACTGCAGATGGGTTGCTAATGACACATTACAGTACAGTGAGGGTGGATTTTCAAATGGGCTTATGTGATTTAGGAGCACAAGTCCTAATGATTTTCAATTAGAAAACTGGTAACTAAAATATTAGTAATCGTTTGTATTTCTATAGCACTTTCCACCTGAGGATCTCAAAGCACTGTTCCACTATTCATTAACTTGTACACTGCACCAGGCCTGTGAGGTAGGCAAGTATTATTATTCCCATTTTACAGACGGAGAAGTTAATGTACAGAGCAGTTAATCAATTTGTCCAGGGTCACATAGTAGTTCTGGAACGAAGACAGGTACAGACGTCAGATACCCAGGCTCTCAATCATTGATCATACCAACAACATCTGTTTCTCAAGACAATTTACAGTAAACTGCATCTAATCTGTGCACTCTTTCAAGGTGCTGTACATACACAAGGTCTTTTGGAATCTTGAGTGACATTATAACGAACACCCTTCATTAACTAAAAATGGTGACAGCGTGTATGATTTACTTGTTTTTCCCTGGCTTCTGCAGACTGGCAGAGACTACAAGGTATGTGCATGTCAGGAATGGGGATTTGACTTTCTTAGCTCATTTTCACCAACACTAGGCAGCTGCCTGTCTCAATGACACTTCAGTCAACATGAGGAACTCTTCAAAGCTTTTAGTTTTGCTTAATAGACAACTTAACTAAACAAAATTGATAGCAAGGCAAAATCCATTTCAATCAAGAACTAAAAGGGAGAGCATGTAGATCTCAATTTGGGCACTAACTATACTGCTGTTTAAAGGACGAAAGTAAGTGTCAGAGTGGCAAACTTCAGGGTGAAACTCCCTCAAAATTCACCGTCTTTCAGCTCACAGAGTCACATGTTATGGCAATGCTGAATGCTCCCATTAGGAGAAGTGAAGCTTTAAAAAAAAAAGATACATATCTCAGTGAGCTAATACCATTTTACACAGCACAGAAGCCAGTGGAGCTGCAGAGCTATACCCTATGGTAATGTTCAAAAGGATATCAATGCATCTCCACTTTCTTGTGAGTATGCTTTTTCATGTTAGGGGCATGTCAGAGGAAGAGCGTGGACTGAGCCCAAGAAACAAAATCTAAAATCCTTTCCTTTCCTTCTTCAGAGTGGAGGGATGGGAGAGAGCTGGTCTGAGCAGGAGACTGCTCACAAAAGAAATCCCACAACCATACATAATTGAATAATCCAGATTTTGACTTATTCAGGTTTTATGTGAACCAAAACAGTATTTTATATGCTTATTTTTGCTCTCCTTTAACTTTAATTAGAGTTGCCCTAGGCTCACAAGCCTATCGAATTTGGAAAACTTTTTTTTAAGTACGGTAGCTGCTAGCACTGGTGAGTTTTCCCACCTGGTTTATTCCTAAAGTTTGCCCCAAGCTTTATCATTTTTTTTTTTTGTTTAACACAAGCTTATAAGCAATATGGAAATAAATTAAACCAGGGAAAATGATTATTTTTTTACTTGCTGAAAAACTGTAACCACCAAATACATTAAGTCTCCTTCGTACATTTAAGGGGTTCTCCTAAGATGTTCAAAATTAACTGAGGTAAGACTTGGGTTTTTTTTTAGCCATATGTTGTGATATCCTGTTTCTTCCTCAGAACCTACAGCAGTTTTTCTGGAGGACTCCTGGCTCACAAAATAAGCCCATTTGCTACAGGCAGCCAAGGCATTATCAAAGATTTCATTACAGTTGTCAAGTTGGAGCGATTCTACAACTGACAGGAAAAATGTGGGTTTACAATACCAGCAAATGTATCCAATAGCTTCCGCCAATCTTTAGAAAGGCTTGAGCTTCACCAGGAATGTTTATGTAAAAGCTATAAAATTGTTAAGTCTTTACGAAGTTTTGCTGAGGTGAAAAGATTGATAAAAATTGTATAGCAACAAGATAATACCAAATGAAGGGAGTCATTCTGGTATTGCACCAAAAGGAATACATATCAGTGCAAAGCTATTGATGAAGCAGAGAAAAGGCAAATGATATAAATGTGACTCTGAATCAAACCAAACACCTCAAGCAGAGATGATTCCAAACTTTAACTTTTGCTTTCGTTACAAGAAAGAAAGAAAAAAGATGTATCTGAGGGCAATGCAGTATGGAAGAGAAGGGAATAACTCAAGGAAGATTTCAAGTGCCAATTCCCTATTAAAGGTTAAGATTCATTCAGATTGATCCTAAAGCTCTAGGGATTTACACATCCCTGCCTCAATTCAAGGAACTAATAACCAATCAGTAGTTTAGATAAGACTCTATACATATTTAAAATTTTTAATCTTTTGAGTGCCAAGAATAACATTTCTCATCTTGTCCTCGCCTTTCCCACAGTGACAATGTGGGATTTCTCATCTGGCACTGCTGGCACCAGAAAGCTGTCAGAATGTTTTAATAGTGGGAGTCAGTTAATTTAGAAAGTTATTTCTAATTGATACATTTCCTGCTCAGATTAAAAAACCCTGTAAACAAATACTTTCCCTAAGAAGAAGGGCTTTGTTAAAAAAAAAAATTGAACAGGGAAAGAGACTGTCTGACTAATGGTAGTCATGGCTATGTGAAGGGTTTTATAAATACTGTTGTTAGGGCCTTAAATGGACAATGTGAAATTAAATATAATGGGCCAAATCCATCACTGCTTTAGAACTTCAGTGGGATGAATTTGATCCATCATATTTTTAAAGAATGAACTTACTTCCCTGCATAACTAACAGCACCTTACACAGGGCTAGTAAAGCTGAAATAATTTTAAAAATTTAATTCTTTTTGCCATCTGTTCTGTTTTATTACTTTTTACATTTCACTGAGTCTTGGATCAGGAAGATAGATTAGCCTGTTCTACTTTTATTTCTAGTCAGTTTCAATATCTAGTTCTCATACACTAGCACAAAACTGCGATGTTTGGGTTACACAAAAATGGAAAAAAAAATCCAAAACATTTTCATTTATTTCTTTTAAATTATGAAAATATTTATATTAATGCTAATCTTTGCAATCCTCAGCTTCCTACGCTTTAAAACACAAACAATTGCCACGTTAAACTCCATGACAAATATTCCTCACTGGCTGACACTGGATAAAGAGGCATTTAATATCAGCCTTTGTTTTAGGTAAGCAACAAAATAATATGGCAGATCTGGGTTCAAATCCCTATTCCAAATCAGGCAGAGCAGGAACTTAAATCACCAGACTACTGGCCATTCCAGGGGCTCTAGTTCTGCATTTTTCATAAAAAAAAACCCTCAAAAGCTTTCAGTTTTGTTCTTATGCAGAGAAATTACAAAAATGTTCACAAGATGGGAACACTGTTTCCTGCCCAGCTCTAATAGTCACATAATGCTTCAACAGATAAATCAAGTTATCTAAGAAAAAGAACATTAAGGGTTCTTTCTTACTGTCTGTTGCTATGGTTATTTTGACAGCTCCACATAGCCATTTGCTCTGACAAACACAGTCATGTATAGTCAATTGCAACAAGTATCATGACAATACAGTTATTGAAAATGAGCCTATACTCATATACAGCTCAATTTTGCCTATTATGTTCTTTGCTCTTGTCCAGTCCGGGATGGGCATCCTAGCCATATTTTATCTGACAATTTTAAATGTAGATATCAAGTTACTAGTCTGGATGTGAAAATGCAAATTAAACAAATTATGCAGTGTTAGTATGGGATTGGCTATGCTGTTAAACTTCTTGGCATGCTCAGATGAGCTAAGTATTTTCTATAAGCCCGAGAAGACTTATGTTTGCAGTTTGCGCTGAGTACCCGAACAGTTAACAAAAAGTGCTGAGCCTTCTCTCCTGAGAAAACTGATTTTGAGAGCTTTACTAGACACTACAATAAAATATACCAAAATATTAATGGCTAAGATTAGCATTATCTGACAAATACAAAACCTTGGAGTGCCAAACAGCAGGCTCCAAACATTTTATCCACCGCAAGTATGAACAAGAAATATTATAGCTGCTGATAAAACAAGAGGTTGACTTAATTTTGCTCTCTGCAAAATGTGGTGTGGCAAGGTAAATGAAGAGGTAAGAAGATAAAAAGACCAAACCAGATCAAATCCACAAATCTAAGCCCTAAATATGACCAGCCACCAGCAGAGAAAGCTTTTAAAGTATAAAAAGGAAAATGAAGATAGAAGGACAGCTGGTAGATCCCAGGGCCCATAGAGTAGCCCAGGGGTTAGAAAAATTAGCAATAAAATCCAGTGTCACCAGTCTGCAAAACAAGCTAAAAGTGGATCTGCAATTGGGGACATGACCCTTGCTGTCATGTAAAAGGACAATGAGTGAGTGGAGTGTGATATAAACTCTGTTTATAATTTATTAATGTGACTGGGGGAAGAAGGGTCACGACAACCATTTTGAGAAGGGACAGACAAGCAGTGAGGAAGTGGGATGATGGCAAGCGAGGAAGGGGACTGACGAGCAAGGAAGAAGTAACCCTAGAGCATTGAGGGACTAAAAAGTAACAAAACCTAGATGTCTAGAAAAGAAAGAAAACCTTCCCACATAAAGATCTCTTCTCCCCCCAAAACAAAGACATCTCCACAAAAGAAGGATAACACCTCCTCCAGCAGACAAACTATGGAGGCAGGAAGAGAGGCACCAGTCACTACGGATAACCTGAAGGATCTCCAAGCAGAAATTAAGAAGATGAATGAAGAGATCATAGAAAAGCACTAGGCCAATATTAAAGACATCAAAATGAAATTGAGAGATTAATAAGAAAATAACATAGGTGGAAACAGGATTAGATGAGCAATTGAACAATATTATCAATTTTATAAATATTTACATAATTGAACAGAGAGAGTATTATAACTGGAGGACATGGAGAACAGGGAATATGGAAATAATATCAAGATTAAAGGTATGCCAGAGGACATTGAAGAAAGAAGTCTTCTGGGAATGATGAATGATGTTTTCTAACTGGGCAGCAAGGCATACATTTGTACTGAAAGACTCATAGATTCTTTTTTCCCCAAGCTCCCAGTAGGCTCCAGAGCAAGAGATGTGATTGTCCATCTCCAGTATTACCAAGACAGGAAAAAACACTGAGTGCAATAAGGGAGAGATCTGAACCCCTAATGATTCTTCAATCTACCCATACAAATCTTTCCAGATCTGGCAACCTCAACCTTTAGAAAACAAAGAATACTGCACCCGGTGTCTACAATTCTTAGAAAATACAAATGGGGTTCTCACTTAGACTGTCCTTTAATGGAAATGCAGATATGTGTCTATTTCAGATCCAATGGCAGGGTAACAGATACTTATGGATATGGGACTAGTCAAATCAGCTCAGGAACAATAGACTGAATGGGAACAAAGACATCAGTCCTACCCCTTTCCAACAAACAACTGGGAATCATGGAGACCAAAGAGAAAGAGAACAATCCAAAAAGATACACCACTAAGACAACAGGACAAACCTGAGAGCAGAAGTAATAGTCCAGAGACAGAAGAACAAGATCAGCATATGGGTTAAGCCATTATACTGAGTAATAGATATATTTCTGTAGGGTTATAGTGATAAACGAATACAATTAAATGGAAGTTGGACTGTATAGCACCCAGGAAACTTCATATGTATACAGTATACTTAATGGGTATATAGTTACAGTTAATTTAATTATGTAGTTTATAGGATTCCCACCCCCCCCCCCCCATCTGCAAATGTACGCAGAATTGACTACATCCTGGTCTCATCATCTTTGGTAGCAGATATTACAGACTGTGATATCATACCCCAAGTATGGACAGACTGTACAATGGTTGCAACCCGATGTAAAATCAACAATGATGATGATCCTATAGAAAAGACTTAGAGGCTAAATAACTCCCTAATAAAGCATTCAGTTACTCTGGATGCTATCAAAACAGAAACTAAGTTCTATTTTGATACTAATGATAAAGGTCAAACATCTAAAAACATTGTCTGAGATGCATATAAAATTGTAATAAGAGGGAAATTAATTAGCCTAGCATCCCAGAGGGAAAAACAAAAGGGAAATAGAATAAGCAAAATTAACACAGGAGATTGGAAAACTGCAAGCTTTGCATGAAAGAAACGGTCTAGAAGTATATTTAAATGCCTCTGCTTTCTCAGAGAGCAACTAAATACTATACTTACAGAGAAAACTGAAAAAGCTCTCAGCTGGCTGAAACAGCAGTGTTATGGGAGGGGGATAAAGCTAATAAACTCCTTATCTACAGAGAAGGAAGAGAGTCAAATACAGGTAATAAAAAATGCCAAAACAGAAGTAAAATTTAAGATTGTTGAAGAGTTCATGAGGTTTTATCCAGAAGTGGATATAGCAGAAAATACCGAGACCATAAAAAGACAAGTTGCTATGCAGGATAATTTTGCTTATAATGTAGATATCAAAATATTTTCAGAGACTCTTGCCAGAAGAATAGAAGCAGTCCTTCCTCAGTTAACACACAATGATTAAACAGGTTTCATGCTTAATACACAACTGACTGACATTAGGCGAATCATAGGAGTAATTTATAATATGAATAATAAACAAAAATAAAGATCCTTAGATCTTTAGATGATCTTCAGAGACCTTTGGACGCCAAGAATGCCTTTGATAAAGTAGTGTGGCCTTTCTTAAAAACACTGCTATTAGAGATGGGGTTTGGAGGTAATATGAACATTTGGATAAATGTAATTATATGACTGTCCCTCAGCTAGGATAAAGATTAATGGGGTACACTCCAGAGAACTTCAACTACAAAGAGGAATCAGACATGGCTGTCTTTTATCCCCCTTCTTCTTCACCCTCTTTACTGAACCCCAGCACAGACACACACACAAAAAGGTCAGAATAACAGGAGTTACAATTAATAAAATGGAACATAAAATTGTGCTGTGTGCAGACAATGTGATACTAACAGTTACCAATCTAGTACAAACTATGACTTACATTCAGAAAGAAATTAATGAGTTCAGTGATATATCAGGCTTAAAGTTAATTACTAAATCTGAAATATTAAACGTAGGGCTGGAGGAATCTCTGATTAACCAGCTGCAAGGTACATTTGAGTGTGTGATCTAAACAAATAAAATACTGAGAGTCCATACTGCTTCCAACTTCAACTGGCTATATGAAATTAATTTTCTGCCTATTATTTCAAAACTGAAAAATGATTTGCTGGATTGGAAAAAGGCTACATTTGTCTTGGCTTGGCCGTATAGTAGGGGTTAAAATGAACTGGCTGCCAAAAAATAATTTCCTATTTCAGGACCTATCAATATGGATATAAAAAAGAACTCAAGAAGAAATTCAAACAAGAATTATTACATTTGAATGGAATAATAAGTTCCCAAGAGTAAATAAGAAAACTCTCTACAGATCCACTCCAGAAGAGGGATTGGCAGCACCAAATGTACTAAATTCTTATTGGCCAAGTCAGATAAGATCACTATCAACTTGGTAGCATGGTGACCCCCGTAAACACTGGGGGGAACTTGAACAACAGGATTTTAAATATAAATTTAATGCATTGATATTTTTCCCTAAAAGACTTAGACCAACAAAAAAAGGAAAACAACAACGTACGTTTTCATGCAACTAACAGGTAGCTCCTTTTCATCCCTGCTTACACCCATCAGAGACATTACAGAATTTCAACTGAGGTTATCCAATCCAATATATAATGCATGGGAAAGAAATGGTATATAACCATTGGGCAGATATTCTGTAATGATAAAAGTATGAAAACTAACAATATCAAAGAACACATAAGGAATATTAATATACCTGTTTTGGCTTATTTGCAACAAAAGCATTCTATCAAATCCCATGTAGCAAGACCAGGCTTCTGGAGACCATCAACGAGGTTAAAAACACTAGTTATGGGAAAGACCAAGACATGATTGATCTCCATGTGGTATAATGAATTGTTACAGACAGATCTAGAAGCTAAGACTATACTTATGGAAAAAATTGGAAAATAATCTAAAAACAGGTATCACTTTTGACCAATGCAAAAATATCTGGAGGAAGCCCAAAACCTCATGCAATTTATTACAAAATACTTTATCTATGGTACTTCACTCCAATTTAAGAAAAATACATAAAAAGGGAGTGTAGTTGTAGCTGTATCAGTACCAGGATATTAGAGAGGCCAGATGGGTGAGGTAATGTCTTTTATTGGACCAAATTCTGTTGGTGAGAGAGAATCCTGAGGGAAAGCTTGTCTCTCTCATCAACAGAAGATGGCCCAATAAAAGACATTACTTCACCCACCTTGTCTCTCTAACATAAAAAAGGAATAATAAATGCTGGAGAGGACATGGAGAAATTGGGAGTCCTTCTGTATATATAATAGTAATGTCCTAAGATAATAGTGTTTTGGAGGAAAATAACAAATTGAATTTTCAAGATCACTGAAGTTAGGCTACATTGTCCAACGTTTGTGGCCTGGAGAAATAAGGTATGGGAATTGCTTTCAATGGACAAAATGACAGACACCCTTACATCAGGATCAAATAGATTCTATAATGTACATTTACGATTTTTGGAATTTGAATAAAATAAACAAACAGATAATGACTAGCGGATGACCAAGCACAAATGGGTCTTTAAAGGGAGCAAGTACAGGTTAGCAATAAAATTTGTTAATATGTGTATGGAAAGTTCATATGTGTTAATAATGACACAATAAAAAGTTTAAATAATAATTATAGCTATTAACATCCTTGCTTAATGCCCAATGAATAGGCTCCATCTTTTAGCTACTAGACTTAGTGGAGCAGGCAGCTGGTTAACAAGAAAACTAAATGCATTGCTACAGTGACTAGAAACACATGCCGCTGTCTGACAGCTTTTCAAAGGGCTATAATCCCATAACAAGATGCTGTTGTCAACTTTGCGCTACTTTTGCCTAGACTTTAAATAGGCTGAATTTGTTGGTGTTCCTGGCATGCTGAAAGCCCACCTGTTTCCTTGGGCATTTGGAAAAGACAGGGGTATGAAGAGAGCTGTGTTCTGTGGTGGAGTGCAAGAAATATTTATTCCATTGCTCTGATTGAATCTTTTGACTTTCTGGGGTGGGCTGGATGAGAGTGGCTGGTTACCTGAGACATTTTACTTAATGTAAAGGTGCTTAGTGTTACTGGTTAGGTTATTTTCTGTCATAACTGAAATAAATAAAATTAATAAATCATTACCCTAAATACTTGCAGTTTACCATACAGTTTGAAAGAATGCCATCAAATTTGGCCAGCCACAAGTTTGCTTCTTATTCCTAATACAAGTTCTCAAAGACCATGTTGTCCTTATATGTGGCTTTCCCCTCAGAATACATTATGTACGCAATCTCTCACTCCTGAGTTACACTATAATCACAAAGCAATGGCTGTCTCAAAGGAGGAAAAACAGTTTGATTAAGAAATTTCAGTCAGGAGATCCCAAGAGGCTGTTATAAATAAGAGAACAATATGAGAGAGACAAGTGGGTGAGGTGTTATCTTTTATTGGCCCAACTTCTGTTGGTGAAAAAGATACTGCCTCACTCACTGGTCTCTAATATCCTGGGACTAACAGCTACAACAACCCTGCAAAGAACAACGTGACTCAGACACCATCCCCTGAGATACTGTGTTCGGTTCTGGTTACCCCAATCTCAAAAGGATATACCAGTAATAGAAAAGGGGGGGCTAGAGAGGAGAATGATTGGAAGCCTGGTAAACTTCCATATGAAGAGAGACTGAAGATTAGGACTGTTTACAGTAGAAATGGATAGGAGGGCACATGTTAGAGATACACAAAATAATGAATGGTAAAGAGAAGGTAAACTGGCCCTGCTATGAACCCTTTCTCATAATACAAGGACAATGGGACAGTCAGGGAAATAATTAAAGAGCAACAAAACACTGAAACAGAGACGTAACTAGGCATTTTGGACCCCGGGTTGAATAAGCATATTTGCATCCCCTACCAGAGGCAATACATGGGGGAGGGAGGAGCACGCAGAGTCATGTCCCCCCCCAGATTTTTTGGTTGCACCCCCCGCAACCCATACAATTCAGGAGGCCTGCTGAGGTGAGTCAGAGGGTGGAGGGGGTGCTCCCTCCCTGAACCCCACCAGTTGGGGCTGGCCCCATAGGCGGAGTTTGACTTGTGTATTTGGGGGGCATAGGGCTTAATAAAAACGTTTGTGGCTAGAAAATATGGAAGTTAGACACACAAGTGTGTGTATATGAAGTGGTTGCACATTTACCCAATCACAGAACAGAGACAATGTGGTATGACTTATCTGACCATTCATTACTAAATAACACATCTTGATTTTTGAATTTTGGGCAATCCAGAATGCAGACATTATCATAAGGTATGTTGAGTTGAATAAATTTGAGGAAATTATGATCTGCCTGTCTATATACCACAAACAGAAAAATGTGGCTCCACTTGCTGAATAAGTTATTCACTCAACTCTATTTAAAATCAGAATTTAGAAGTGGACTAGACATATCGAGTTATTGTGTTTATCCCCTATCAGACCAGGAGCATGACCTTGTTCCAGTGCATTCTTGTGTTCTTTATCTAGTCCAGTTTCATGCGGGGTGGTGGGGCTCTGATCATTGCCTTTTGGACACTATTCAGCAGTATAATAGACCTCTCCAGTCATATTTTGTATGAAGTTGTCCACCTAAAGAAAGAGCTGGAAAACCACTGCTGTAAATTACACCTTGGGAGGGACAAACCTCAGATAGTTCAGACGTTCAGTTCAGATATTAATCCAAACCTTTGTTCTGCAGAATCATACTAGAAATTTCATAACTACAAGGTTTGTGGTGCTTCCTACCTGGTCAGAAATACTGCAAGAACAGTCTTTCTCCCACTATTATTTTATCATTTCTATTTCTGGTTCCAGCCACAGACTGGAACTCAGAGGAAAACAAAAATGGAAAACAGAGGGAAATAAATAGAAAATGTTAATCTATCATTTTCCAACGTCAAAAAAGTTCTATAGCAGGAGAACTGGGAAAATAATTGATTTTTTTGGTTTGGTGGCCCAAACCAAAACAATTTTTTTTCACGTCCACTGAAAGGAAACATTTTATTTCAGTTTTGGGTGGTTTTTATTAATCTTTTCTGTGTTTTTTGCAGTTTGTTAAATCTCGCTAAATTTCTAAACAGAACATCATTTTAGAAACAAAAAGCCAGGAGGCTTCCAGAGAATGAGGGAGGGGATTTCGTGGGCTTCCAGCAGGAACCGCAGCAGGGTCTGTTCTCCCTGCACCTGATCCTGCCCCCATATTGTCTTCCCACCGCCCAAGGGGTCTGGCTGCAGCTTATTGGCCCGGGGCTTCGGCTCCAGCTTCTGTGCGATGGTCTCCCTGCAGCCGCAAGGCTCCCATCCCGGGGCTGGCAGCCTGCCTGGGGCAGCCTGGGGCTGAGCATTCCCATCGCTCCTGGTCCCAGGCTGCAGCAGCTGCTCCCCTGTGAGCTCCTGGGATCCTGCCCAGAGTTCCCAAGGAAGCTCTGGCCACCCGGCCCTAGGTGGGAAGTTTCACCCACCTTTTGACACCCCCTCCCCCTAGACTCCCAGGAGTTCACCCGGGCGCATTTCAAGTGGCGCTTGGTGATGCAGCGGAGTGGGAGCATCCAGCTGGGGGAGGGAGCCCCTGGAGACCCGGCTGCTCTTCCCTCCTGCCACATACTGAGGGGACTCGGCTGTGGCGAGCAGATGCTGTGCACATTGCTGCCGAGGGGGGAGTGACTCTGGCAGGCTCTGGAGCGCCGGGACCAGTATACAGTTTTAGAGAGCAATGCCCCTGCACGCCTCCCCGCCCCAATCCATGGGGCTGGCCCCACTGACCCTCTCCACGCCCCATTTTTCCACCCTCCCCACGGCTTTGTGCCCTGGGTGGCTACTCCTCTCACCCCACCCTGGTTACAGCCCTGCACTGAAACACTTCAAAAAAACGTAATTAACCTGTGGAACTCATTGTCATAAGACATCACAGAGGCTAAAAGCTTAGCAGGAATTCAAAAAAAGAGTATTCATTATAGATCATTAGAACATCCACAGGTACATTAGAGAGAATAGGGGTTGTCAAACTTCTTAACAGAGAGGACTGTTTCAGTGGATCGACTGTCTCCTGGATGGCTCCATTTTCGATCCCATAATAGCCCTGCACAACTATGCAGTTGCTTTCAAGGCAATGTCAATATTAGGAAAGTATTTGATGTATTTTTAGCTGCGTTTATTGCAATTTAGCAGCTGAAAACAAGAAGACAAGCCAGCAACATGCGACCAGATAGCCCTTTGCAGCCACCAGCAAGTGCTCCAGCAAGCATAGTTTGGGATCTGTAAAATAAGGAGGAGGGGGGATTTTTTTTCCAGAAGGATATAAACTCTCACATTTCAGGGCATAAGCCAACCTCTAACTGACAGGGTTTAGGAAGAATCTTCCCCTATGAGCAAGTTATTTCATAATTGTATGATACAATGTTTCTTGAATGTTTCTCTGACTCATCTGGGAATAGCCACTCTCAAAGATGGGAAAGGGATTTAGATGCATGACTGGTCTGATCTAGTATGGCAATTACTGTGACTTTACCAGTGAGTGACAAAACTAGCTGGATAGTGTCCTATCAGTAATGAACTATCAGCTGTTTGGACATACAGAAACCACGGATTTTCCTGGCCTGTTGTGGTAACCAGAGAAAATCAACTATTCTGGACTATAAAAACAACAAGGAGTCTGGTGGCACCTTAAAGACTAACAGATTTATTTGGGCATAAACTTTCGTGGGTAAAAACCTCACTTCTTCGGATGCATAGAGTGAAAGTTACAGATGCAGGCATTATATACTTGCGAAGTAACTCCCTGCTCTCCATGTGTCAGTATATAATGCCTGCATCTGTAACTTTCACTCTATGCATCTGAAGAAGTGAGGTTTTTACCCACGAAAGCTTATGCCCAAATAAATCTGTTAGTCTTTAAGGTGCCACCAGGCTCCTTGTTGTTTTTGTAGATACAGACTAACACGGCTACCCCCTGATACTTGATATTCTGGACTATGTCTAACCCTTGCATACTTTAGAGATGTTACTGCAGCTTTGCTTTACAGGGCTGTGAAGGACACAGAAGAAAACAACACTGCATTGCTTTTGGTGGAAATTTAATCTGTGCTGGTGATGTTACCAAACTGTGGTAATGTTTGATTTAAAGTTATGTGTTTCCATATATTAACATACTTTCTACACTTGCTGACATCTGACCAAATAATCTATGAAATAAATATTTTCCACACTGTAAATATAGTACATATTTCTCATGCTCAGAGATACATCACATAATCAATCAACAGTAGTGCGAGCCAGTTTCTGCGACTAAGCCTTTCATGGTACTGCTTGGCTTGTGGGCAAGTAAGCAAATTAAATAAATTTTGCAGACAGACAGTTTACTTTCCTTTCAGTTTATATTTCTCTTGTACACATAAAATTTGTTTAAACTATTTAAAAAAAATAACCAATATCTACAGCATAACAGTAACTAAAATGTCATTCTGCCGCCAAAGGAATGATTGAAACAAGAAAGGCTATTTCCTCCTTTTCATCTGCGTGCACTACTCTGTAAATATTGATAGCCAGTACAGTCCACAGGGGTTGGTGAGCTGGGTTAGTAGTATAAAGGGTGACCTGCAAAATATTTTTTAAAAATTGGTTTGTTTCTTTATGTTGTATAAAGAAAGCCTGTATTTAAAAAAATAAATTTTTTACTTTAGAAATAACAGCAACGTCATTGTCTGGTCTTCCCTAGTTTTAGTAGATACTTGGGTGTCTAAAAGTTTATTGTAGTGAATCTTTAACAAAGACATCCTTTCTCCAAAGTGTTCATTAGGCAATGGAATTAAATAGGGGTTAACAAAAACAAACAGAAAAAGTTTTAAACCGTCTGATTAAAAATCCCTTCTACTCTTGTTTGCTCAGCTTCCTTTCTCTTGTTTTGCCATCATTTCATTAATTCTCCAGTCATCACAGAATCTACCAGCGTAGACAAGATGTGTAGTTTTAATATAAAAACAAACAGAAACCATTTTTAATACAAAAAACCCCCTTTCAGATCTTTTTTTTTAAACACAGAGAACCAAAAAAAAAAAAAAAAATGGAATGAGCTAATTTCCTTTTCCTTTGCAGGTTATCTTTAAAACGTAACAGAAGAAGTAAAGAATGCTAATCAGTTAATAACTAATTTAGGGGGGGAAAATTAGGTTTGTGTTATAATGCGTGCCAGTAGCAACTATTATAGTTAAGGCTGCAAAATAGTTTCAATTCTAATTCCCTTTCTTATCATACTCATAACTTTACAAAAAGTTTATTTTAGGTGCTGAAAATGTCTATCTGCCTTAAGGTGAACTATTTTTAGAAAGTTCAAGCAAAATCCCTTCAGACCTTCTTGAGTTATAGGGGAGTGAAAAAATACTCTTTCATTGTAAAATATATATAAATAAACTTGTAACCACACTATTTTGAAAGAGGCTACTACAAAAGTAGCTGAAGTTTGAAACGTTGCCTGGGCATTGTCCTTAGTGAGAACTAGATTATTTATGTGACTTGGGAAAAAAAGTTGTTGAGTTGATAACTGTTGGAAAATTGGCCAGGAGAGATTGTGTATTGATTGCCAGGGAGTGGGGAATTCCTGTGCCCCAGGTGGTTAAGCATAATCAAAAGACAGCAACACTTGAGGAGTGCTGTAAACCTTAAATGTAAAGCAACTGCAGCATACAACATTATGAAGTAATATCAGGACAAAGGGGTTATTCCTTTACCTGAGGTTATGAATTACACTTCTGTTGCCTTTCAGGGCAGAGTAAGTACCCAACCTATCTGGAATTCACATCCTGAGAAGTTGCCTCAGCCAGGGATAACAAATGCCCCAGTTTTACTGTGATAGTCCCAGTTTTATTGGAAACTGCAAGGCAGCATTATTAAATTCTCATGATCCACTCCCTAAAAAGCAATGAGGAAAATGTTTCCCCAGAGGAGAAATAATCATGATTGTAGAGTTATTGTGCATCATCTGTGCTGAAAAGGAAAATAAAAAAGGCAAAGGATCTGTGATTAAAATTCCTTAATAAAATTACTCTTAATTTTAGGAACTTGATTAGACCTTTGTGCCACGCCTCCTGGTATCTTGCCTCTCACAGTGGTCAATATTAGAGCTAGGTAAATAGTTTATTTGCTGAAAAATGCTGTTTCGGTCTACCCAAATCTATTTGTGAATTTGACATGAATTCACTGAACAGTTTGGGCTAAAATATTTTTCTCAGGATTGATTTGCATGGGGCACAGAGGGAGAAAGAGGAGGTGGTGCCTGTGTCCGCCCAAATGTATAACCTTTATACCATTGGCTAGAGCACTCATCTGGGAGGGACGTTGGAGCCCAGCTTCAAATCCCAGCCCTATTTCAGGGCTTTCGCCCCTTCCAGCTGAGTGTTCTAACCACAAGGCTATTCTGGGGTAGGTATCTGCTGAAACTGTTCCACTGTGTATAAATAATGAAACAATCATTGGCGTAGGGATTTGAACTTGGGTTTCCCCTTGTCTCCGATGAGTACCTTAACCACCAGGCTATAAATTCATTCACACACATTGCCTCTCACCCAGTGACAATCCAAGTATTTTATGCAAAATGGAACAGCTTCAAAAGGAGAGACTGAAAAAGCTCTATGCCAGAATACCCAATAGCTGTGGGGGTTAGGGCATTATCTAGGAGGGGAAAGACCTGGGTTCAATTACATGTTCCAGAGCAGGCACTTCCAGGTGAGTGTCCTAACCAATGGCTAAAGGGGGGTATGGCCCCTACTGCTCCAGCAATTTTGTGAATCTAGCCCCTTAAAAATGTCTGGAAACAAAACATTTCTGGTAGAAAGAAATGTTGAGTTAGACCCAAAACAGATGTTCTGTCAACTTTTTTGATTTGATGAAAATTTCAAAAAGGTTCAGATTCAGGTAGACACAAACCAATTTTTTCCCCCTCCAATTTTTCGGTAATGCCAATGGACTGAAAAATCAGCTGTTTGCCCAGCTCTAGTCAACAGTGGTCCTGTAGTGGAAGGGAAGCCAACCCACAAACAAACCCTGCAGTAAATGATGTGATAGCCTTTTGTACAAATGGGTGGGAGATAGGGGTGTATGTGAATGTGGCCTCTGATGGCAATTTATGCCTTAAACCATGATATTTGATTACCCTTATCATCATTTTAGTTTGCACAGCAACAAACATTTAGTGGTTATACCTTTATCCACTCCGTGTTCATACTTAGTATACGAGCAATTTGCCTTGATGGCCTCCTGCTGCAGAGAATCACTCAGGATGATTACACATGCTAAAGAAACAAGATTCTTCTATTAGATCTAAACTTACAACCCATTCATTTCACCATGTGGCCCCTCATTCTTGCAGTATGGGACAGGATTCAAAGACAGCACTAGTCAATTTTCTCTGTGCTTTTCCACATTTTGAAATGTCTCAGGCAAGTCCCCTTTAACTTTTCTTCATTCCATTCTAAATAATCCTTATCTCCAAAACAATCCTTCGATCCCGCAGACCCAGCTACCACTTTATGGTACAAGTCTACATCTTCGCCACCTTGAGCCTGCTTGCTTCTGTCCAATCTCACATCTCTGCCTACCCGTCCAACACCTCATCCTGGAGGCCTCATTGCCAACTCTTCATGCTACTTCTCTCCCACACACCTCTACCAGTCATGACATCACCACCATCCTCTCTGTCACACAGGTTCATAAACATTTTCCTCTGTTCTCTCCTTCATGTAAATCCAGTCCTTGCTGTTTTCTCTCTATACCATTCTCAAAATCCATTTTTTCCTACCTGTTGCTATTCTTGTCCTTATTCAGGTAATTTCTCACTAGTTTAGCCTCCTTCTCTCCAGCATTCCTACTTCTTAAACCTCTGCATTGGCTCGCCCCCCCCCCCCCTTTTCTTCTACATTTTCATCCTTCATCCCAAGCTCTCAGCCTTACCTATAAAATACTAAACTGTTGTGCTCAGGCCCACTTCCTTGACCTCATCTCATCCTGCTCCCTTTGTTTCCAATTACTTGAGCACTTTTTAATTCATACGAGGACTTTGTCCTGCATCACATGGCTATTTATTTTCTGTAATAGTGCTCTATGAAGGTCCTTTTCAAAAGCTTTAGGAATATCCAAGGAATTTGTGCCAGCCAGGTCACCTTGACCTTCCATTACCTTTTTCAAGAACTCAATAGTTTAGAGAGTTTCCCTTACCAAAGCCATGTTGATTTGACATATATTGAACTTAGCTAATTACCCACCCATTCTGCCCGTACTTATATCTCGATGATCAATTTTTTCTCTCAGTTATGCCAATGTATATCTGGAATATTTCAGGAAAGCCAATGGAGTTATTCTGGATTTTCACAGGTGTAACTAATAGCATAATTTGGCCCTCAATCTGTTTCCCTAAGAACTGAGGTTAGATTCACTGGTGTCTAATTCTGGGGCTCTACCTGAGCTCCTTTTGTAATTACAGGCATTACATTAATGACTAAACTTTTCAAGAACACTTGCTGTTTTAAAAAGCATAGGGTAGGATTTTCAAAAGTTTCTCAGCATTGGTCTAATTCTTCTCCCATTGAAGTCACTGGCAGTTTTACCATTGACTTCACTGGGAGCAGAGTTAGGCTACTGTGTAGTGCTTTTAAAAAATCAAACTCATATTGTACCACCTTGTCAATATCTCCACTATCTCAATGTCCTGGTGATTTACTAAACTTGAACTTCGTAAGTGTCTCCTGATTTCCTTCTTAGACATTTCAAGATTTGTTACGGTCACACACTAATTTTCATGAAAAATGCCCTTGGAATAATAATTTTCCCATTGTCCTTTATGAAGAAAATAGATGTAAAAAAATGCATAGCTTTTCCATCTCACCATCTTCTTTAACTTCTCTCATCTCTTGATGCTCTAGGGCCCTCCCTTACAGTCACACATGAAAGAGAGACCATGATCAGCTGATGTCACTGCCTATAGAGCCCACAAGAAGAAAGACACACTTCACAATATAGCTCTCCATTACCTATTGTGAGTGACACCTCATTTGGCATCAGATGGATGGGGTTTGGTTTATGGGCGAGGCTTGGGTATACCCCGCACCCCCACCGCCCTCTCCCAGTGAAGAGGGAAAAGGAGTCGGACAGAGCCAAGAGGGAGACAGGAATGAATGAGGTGGGTGTAGAAGAACCATGAAAAATGAAGGAACAGGGAGCAAAAGTGAATGTGATGGAGTCAGGAGGATGCAGATCAGGGAGGAATGGGCGGGATGACAAGAAGATGGAGTACAGACAATGGGGAAGAGGAGAGAAAGAAGGTGAGAGGGCTGCCATGAAGGGAGAGAGGAGAAATAGAGACACCATTGTTCATGCAGGCTAAAATACCTAGCTGCAAAAATATAAGAACATTTTCACTTCCTAGTGCCTATTAAGTGCTTAAAATGCAAGCGCTTCTAGGGGTTTTGCCCCCTGACTCCCTCTGGGCTACTTGGCCGTGTCTAGATCCCCAACCATGATGTGTCCCACAAGGTCTGTCTGAAAACTTCTAAGGTACATACAGTATTAGGTCAGAAACTTGGGTCACATCGCACAAATCTGCAGGGCTTCACTGGGGCCTGGTGACATCTTAAAAGCAGGACTGAAACTTGATTCATAGGTAAGAAAATAACCACAGGTGATCATGTGACAAAAAGTGCAATCAGCTCCCCATACCATGTGTGCTGCTGTGGTGAAAGCCTTTCTTCCTATGAATGGCTCCTCAGAGGGAAACAAAGAGAACTTAAAAAGAAAAGGCTTGGGCTAGTTACAGAGAATTCATCCTCAGACATGCTGAGCTCGAGCTCTCTGGAAACCTGACCAAATTCAGAATATTTCTAAGAGTGGCACCCGGGAACAGAGCAAATTTAAATGGAAAGAGTTTAAGATGACTTATGTGAAATTAATCTATAACATTGTCTCTCCATTCATGCCCAGCTTATCAGCAAATTACTCAAGTATTTCCCCTGCTATGCTAAATCTCTGTTGGATGGCCACAGTTCTTGTTAAAAACCATGCAAAATAGAAAATATCCACTTAAAATATCTGCCAATGTGCTACTCCCTTAGTCAGAACAAGGACAAGTATATTGTACAAAAGGCTGAGCAAAAATAATAACGTTAACATTCTTACAGCACACTGATGTATGGTATCTTTGCAATTAATGCCCTCATGACAGAGAATAATGGATGGAATGAAATGAAATTCAGTGCAAGAAAATAAATCCTTCAGGTCTTTCTGGTGACCTTATAAACAAGAGAGAAATTAATGTTATTCTTATTTCACCTAACCCACATCAATATTTTTTTTTGCTTTGTGCATTTTTTTTTTGCAGGCCTGACTTTAGTGACCATGAAAATGAGGGACTGAAAAGCACTGATTAGATCCAAGAACAGCTTGGCAGGCGCTGCACAGGGTTCTCCACATCGCTCTGCCAACACACCTCAAGCCAAACCTGCAGGATCCTGACCTTCAGGGATGAGAGCTCTATTATAAATGAAACTGCAAACACATTTCCCCTGGGGATATGCTGTATGCATAGCTTGTTTGCATGATCAGGAGGGGGAGGGGAAGGGATTTTCCATGTCTGTATGTTTTCCATATATATCTGCCAATAGTCACTAGACTATTCCCAGGGTCTAGACTGAGTATTGGTATAACTACTCTGTTGTACACTATATTTCCTTTATAGATATTGAGTAAAATGTGCAGGTTATGGGCCAAAGTCTGGTCCCCAAGAAACTCCATTGACATTAACTGAGTAACTAACACCAGTTGGACAGCAGTGCAACTGAACAGAATTTACCTCTCATGCCCGCAACCTCTCTTGGGAAATGAGTCAAAAGAAAATGTAAATATTAGAATAGATAACATAAAATGGTTTGGGATTAGTTTCTTTAAACTGAGGTTAGTGGAAATTTTATTTATGTTAATGACTCAGAATTCCTACAATTAATAATTTACAGTAATAAAATGTGAGATCTCAGGAGGTCGGTGTAGGGAAGAGACAAATGTATATAAAGTGAAGAATGTCACCAGTAACACTCCCCACCCCTCCACACACACATTTTCACTTACAGAAATAAAAACTTTAAAAAAAATCTCCAGTACAACTAAACTAACAGCACTGTCTACTATACAAATGACAGAACCTCTATTTGTAAGCTGCCAAGCTACTAACTCAATCCCTTTTATTTCCTGCTTTGTCATTCTGTTGATAATTCTAAAAGCTTTCAGCGCATTTCCTCCCAGTTAAACTCAAATTAGTCCCCTTGACTGGACTCCTGCTGGGATGCCTTGGTACATCACAGAACCCTCACTGAGAAAATCTCTTTTCAGTCCAGCAAATCACCTCTGTACCTGCTACTCTGACAAGGCCTGTGCCATTATTTATTACATAATAAGCTTTTGCTGTTGAGGGTCAATTATTCCATTGACTGGGCATTACAATAATTCTTAGTAATTAAAAGAGGTACTTATGTGAATCTGGATGCATATTGAAAGAAACATTAGTCCTTTTGTTATCTTGGCAAGTCCATTGTTCCTAGCCAGGCCCAACCAATTAGCATCTTTTGCCAATCCCTGTCAGCTGGGGTTTGGAAAGAGTGAAAAGAGGGTCACTCAGATGCTAATTTAGATACAATTGTGACAGCACAGTTTAGAGGGAGTTGCTCCAAAGGCGCCATCAGGGTTTAATGAAGCAAACAGCTTGGGTCCCAGTGACCCTGCAGGGGTAATTAAAAAAGACTGCTCTGTGTTGCTGTGCCAAATAAGAGAGTGGCATCATGAAGCCCTTCCACAAAAACATTTTTAAAGGACATATAATCATCCATTTAATCTGCTCATTAAACAAGTCTCTCATGCGAACTTAACATGAATTAGCACTTTCTAAACGGCAAAATTTGACATAAAGCAGACGGTTCAAATGATTCTAAAGGTCATGATTCAAATCGGTTTTCCATTATTATTATACGCTCAATTAATGCTAATATATTAATATTTGGGGATATCAACATTTATGGAAGTCCATCACTTTAATACTGCTTTTATACAAAAATATGAACAGCCAGTTTTCAAAAGTGAAGTGTCTGTGCTATTGTCATCGGCGTCGTTAACACACTGGGGCCCTGATTCTGTAGAGACCGTTACTCATGCACGATATGCATATCATCCCATTGATGTCAATGGGCCACATTCTGTCTGCTGTCTAGCATCTGCATTTCCCACAGGATTTTTATGGGAACTGAGGGGGCTCAGCACCTTTCAGGATTTGGCCCAACGAGATTCCTCTTATGAACGTGTGCAGGATCAGTTTCTAAGGCTATGTCTACACTAGCACTTTTGTCAACAAAACTTTTGTCAGTCAGGCATGTGGAAAAATACCCCCCTGACTGACCTAAGTTTCACTGACAGAAGCACTTATATGGACCGCGCTATGTTGGTGGGAGACGCTTTCCCGCTGAGATAGCTACCACCGCTCATTGGGGGTGGTTTAATTATGCTGACGGGAGAGCTTTCCCCCATCGGCATAGTGCGGCTACATGGAGACCAGATAGTGGCGCAGCTGCAGCTGCACAGTGTTCCACTGCAAGGTCTGTAGTGTAGACATAGCCTAAAACTTAAGCAATAATAGAATTCTTCACATTATATTCTACCTATCCATCTATATGCAGACCCCCACCCCCTCAGCACCTTCCCTGCTGCTGCCCTGCAGGAGGCCAGGCTTTAAGCAGCTGGAACCCCCTCCCCGCCACCAAGTCCCCACTCCTGGCACAGGCAGCAGCAAGGCACCTCCCACTGCTTCACAAGGGAGTGACAGAAATTAAAAAAATTCTTCCCCATTCAGGTCTGGGAACTGTCAAGAACAGAGGGAAGTTAAAGAGGTATAGCCTACAGGGCACTGGACACAGGGCCGGCTCCAGGGTTTTGGCCGCCCCAAGCAGCCAAACAAAAAACAAACGAACAAAAAAAGCCGCGATCGCGATCTGCGGCGGCAATTCGGCGGGAGGTCCTTCGCTCCGAGCAGGAGTGAGGGACCATCCGCCGAATTGCCGCCGAACAGCTGGACGTGCCGCCCATCTCCGAAGTGGCCGCCCCAAGCACCTGCTTGGTAAGCTGGTGCCTGGAGCCGGCCCTGACTGGACAGGGAGTCAGGAGACCAGAGTGCTATTCCTGATTGTGCCACTGCCATACTGTCTCACCTTGGACAAGTCACTTCACCTCTCCGGGCTTCTGTTTCCCTGTCCACAATTTGTCTGTCTTGTCTATTTAGACTATAAGGAGGGACTGTCTCTAACTATGTTTGAACAGTGCCTATCACAACAGGGCCTGATCTCACTTGGGACTTGTAGACACTACTCTAATACAAATAAGCAAGAAGAATTAAAAAGAGGGGTAAGAAGAGGGAGTGAGGAAAGAAGAATGGAGGGGGGGAGAGAGGGAAACGCCACCTGCTTTCCATCATCGCCTTTCAATACTGAAAAGCTGACCTCCACCAGCTGCATCTTTTCCCAGAACTTTGTATAAAGAGTCCACAGACGGCAGCAATTATGCTGCTCCCTGGATATTTAGCACCCTGATACATTCCATGTAAAGCAGCCTCCCAGCATCAGTCACCCTCAATCCCAGTGTACTAACAAGAAGAATGAAACATCAGAAATGTCATCTTGGACCCAGAAAGAAAATCACAAGATAGCTACATCCACTCAGCATGCTCAGCCTATAACCTTCCTTCACACAGCCCCTAACCTGATCCCAAACACCTGCTGTTCAATACTAGGTCCCTGGTCCACAAGCAATTCATCATCTGCAACCTGATGAGAAACCACAGGCCCATTGCTAGCCCACCTTTTCTTTCTAGGTATATTGCATACACCCCCCTGCAGAATGCACAAAACTGATGATGGAGTAGCGATCTTACTCCCACCCAGCCAGAGAAAAAGAAGAGGTTCCCTTGGAAAAACAGAATCCTTCAAGTGTATCCATCTTATCTGCTAATTCCTGCTACTCAGCAGTCCTCCAGACAGCAAATGCTTCCCAGAAGAGCTGATAGACATGCTGACTGACACGGTGGTGGGTTCCCCAAAGCTTGAACTCTGACGAACTTCAACATCTATGCAGATAACATTGCTGATACCGAATCTCCTATCGACCATGGGTCCTGCAAAAGAGATCTGCAGGCCACCCTCTTAGCTGATTACATCCTGACAGGATCCTTGGCACAGAAGTGGATGCTAGTCAGTTTACTACCTCCTGCAAGATGATAGCAGAACCCAACTTCACAAGGACACAGCTGAATTCCAGAGCAATGTAAATCTTAACCAACCCACAGGCCAGGGAGAAGTAGTTGTGGTGAAACGTTACAATCGCACATCTGGCCACTACTACTGACACTCTAGGTCCTAAATGTGCTCTTCCCTCCCATCCCAATGCATCAGTCTCCCCACCTCCCCCCCCCCAGATGAAGTGGGAAGAAAGGAAACTGGAGTATCATTGGCAGAAAATACAAACAGATGCAGATAAACAAAGATTTCCTTAAATGTTACCCTGCAGCCACATTAGATGTTAAGAGATCCTCCTTCTCATTAGCTGTCAGAATAGTTAAATCCCATCCTACATAAATTTTCTGGACTATACATTGATTTGTTAACCCAAACTCCTCATCACTCAAGAAACCAGTTCTGCACCATGTTAGGGAACAGGTAACATATTTCTCAGAGAAGATTATCCACATATGCAAAAATAACAGGAGTACTTGTGGCACCTTAGAGACTAACAAATTTATTAGAGCATAAGCTTTCGTGGGCTACAACCCACTACTCCTGTTATTTTTGCGGATACAGACTAACACGGCTGCTACTCTGAAACCTATCCACATATGGGAAGTCTCCTCTGGATAGCAGCAGTTTACACTAAGCCCATGAGGGAATACACCCCACCTCACAGATTCGGCATATGCGTGGTACAAGACACTCTGAAAGTTCTGAAAAACATTCAAGTCACCACCTGTGATCCAAACTCTTGTCCATTATGGCTGAGGAAAGATGCCTCCGAGTAGGATGACCAGACAGCAAGTGTGAAAAATCGGGACGGGGTGGGGGGGTATTAGGAGCCTATATAAGAAAAAGACCCAAAAATCGGGACTGTCCCTATAAAAACGGTACATCTGGTCACCTCTGAGCAACAAGCACCCCTGCTGACACAGATTGTCAACCTAACCTTTGTGAAGGGGAACCTGCTGTCTCTCTCTAAAGCACTACATAGTTCCACCAAAAACCCACCTAGGGATCTAGCAGACCTTTCAAACAACTGCCTAGTATCAAACCTCCCTCTTTTGAGCAAGTTCCTTGAGAAGCTAATGAAGAACTGCCCACACCTCACCACTGTCAATATCTGGAATCCCTCCCAGTTGGCTTTCAGGTCAGGTCAAGGAACAGACTCAGCATGGATAGCTTGGATAGATGGCTTTTTCTTGTCCATAAACAGGCAGGACTTCTATATACATCCTCTGGGATCTATCAGGAGCATTTGATATGATGACCAGGGCAGGCATACTACTTTCTTGGCTACATCCCTCCCTCAGGAACAATGAAGCTGTTGACTTCAAGGGTGAAATTCTTAATAGGAGACAAGGCTTTCTTGTCCAATGGACCACATCTTTGAAACTCATTGCTGGAGAAAATTAGAATGATCACAAATCTCACATCTTTCAGAGTGAAGTGTAAAATTAACTTCTTCAGATTACAGTTTCCACAGACACAACTAAAACAGAAGGAAAAAGAAGCACATGCAAGGAAAGAGAGAGAGAGAGAGGGAAAACAGAAGGAACAGCAGGAGAAGAGAGAGGGAGAAGGAAGTAAATTATCATTAAAAATAATTATATCCCTAAACTGCCTCAGGAGGAAGTAGGGAGGAAAATTAGACAATTAAACCACTGGTCTCCTGTGAGTTTGCTTATTATCTCTTGGGAGGTGCTCAGATATTATGGTGATAGTCACCACTACATGAACATATATATTCCTGTGTGTATAAATAAAGTTAAAACATATGGTGTGTGTGTGTGTGTGTATTATACTAATGAACAGTATCCCACGCAACTTGGCAGTAAATGGGGAGTACTTTATAAATAAAATTCTGATTCTGATTGTTCCTATTAAATTGTAGTTTGGTACCACTATTTGGAAATAGCTTTATTTAGCCCTAATTTTTCTAAGTATAGATTCCCACTATGCCCACACACCCAGTAAATTTCTTAACACAGTTGGGGCAGTAATTTAATAGCTGGGCTAGTTACAACTAAACCTTTAGCTCTATTTAAAACTCCAAAAACAATGTGTTCTTTCTCTTGGGAGGGCTACGCTACCATTTGGTCATACAGCAACACATTTTGGACACACTTCTAAAGTAGCTGCCTGAATCATGAAGATTTATGATTGGAAGGGGGTTGGGGGTACAACTCCCTGAAAAACATGTCCATATGGGAAAAAAATTCACACGTTAACTTCCTAAACAACTCTATGGTTCAAGCAGAGGGTGACATTTTGTCATGTTACTTAGGTTTTTCTCAATTATAGTTATATGCTGCAAATGGTTCTGTAATTATAGTGTGATATACAATACTATTAGTAGTGTATACCTCCACTACTCCACCAGCATACGTGATAGTCATTCCAGACATTCCAACCCTTTCTTTTTGTTTTTTTGGGTAATGTTCAGAAGGCTTTTGTTTTGTCCCTAGAAAACTTTATTTTTAAAAAATCCTCAGGCCTTAGAGGTATCAACCATACAAGAATTTCTATAAACAAATACAGCTGTATAATAAACAGTAAAAGATTACCATGAGAAAATGTTTTACTAGGCGTCATTCTAGTTTCTAAAGTCATATTAGCCTAACTCTGAATTTTAACAGAGTTTTAGTACAAAATAAAGTGTACTTAATCTCTGTTATACAATGAATAACTTTTAATCAGTGATCCATATTTCATTCAAAAATGAATTGTACTATTAAACATATGAATTACTAATATGAACACGTTAAATTATGGAAAGTATTCTTTGGGGGAAAAAACCATTAAGTTTATTTTCTTATAATAATTAGAGAGTAGATTCAGGCTCATATGACTTTAGTAAATATATTTGCAAATGTTTCATTAAGGTGTATATCTCAATATGTTCCTAACAAATAGTGAATATTCCTGACATTTCTGTCTAGTGAATTAAAGAGTTCTTTTGTTTTGTCGTTAAGATGGTAAAAGGTCTAAAAAATTATTGGGTTCTTCATGTTTTCAAGCACATGATCTCACTAAAATGGTTAAATGAAATTTAAAAGCAAACTGAACAGGGATAAAACTAGTCTAAAAATTCACTCTCCGAATGTTTATTTCCCTTTAGCTAAACAACAGTGACAACTGGTATTTGAAATGTTTTCTTTATTTGGAGCTTGTAGCCTGAACAATAAGCCATGACAGCTCCAGCTCAGCCCTCTTGAGGCCTGTACCAAGTGAAGCCTAAACTCACCATTCAGCAACTGCATCAGCCATGGGATGTCTGGAATTTGTTGTGTGCACTCATCCTTAAAATGGAACAGCTGCTGTGAAAGGCCGTTACAAGACACCTATAGGGGCATAAGGCTCCAGTGACACCCTTATCTACAACTTGATATGAAGAGCATTTGCTGCAACACTGCTCCCATCCCCAGGTGTAAAGTTACAAGATACACAGTCCCAGAATACTTGGCTTAGTAAAGTGGAAATAAGTAAAGTTTCAGTGTTTCTTTTGGTGCCATTAACTTTGCAAGATTTCTGAATGGATTAAATTGTCTATAACAATTATTTAATGTAACACATCAATACACCCATTTTACAAACACACGCCTGTAAATAGTTCCTACACACCCTTGTAAATGCCACAAAACAGCCATGCTCTTTGGGCCAAGTCCTGCTTGTCTTACTCACTGTCAGTCCTACTGACTACAATGGGACTGCTCCCATGAGTGAAGCGAGCAGGATTTGGCAGAAAACAATAGCAATATAGTAAATAGCTCAGAGAGGAACATAATTTCCGGAAAATATATTTTTGTAAGAAACATGTTTGTAGAATTCTTATTAGCTAAACAAAAGAGGAGAAATGATCAGTGGTATAAAGACCCAATGGCCTGAGCTTTCTCCCACTGGAGACAATGGCAGATTTCCTACTGATTTTATTGGCTGCAGGATCGAGATCTAACGTCAAAAACAGACAAATTGTCAGAAGAGGAGGATCCTGTTTGCAAGCACACTGTGTATCTGCAAAATTTGCACCTACAATTGAATTGTGGGCATGAATAAGATTACTTATACCTCTAAATACCTGACAGTGGGTACCTAACCTGGATTAAAATTAGAACCCTAAATGTCTGTTTGGCCCAACAAGTCGTCTTTTTACCCTTTCTACAGTATAAATTTTAACTAAGTTTGTAACCAGTTAGTGACATGGTTGACTCTTAACGTTTTTTGTCTCTCCCCAACACATTACTAATACTCAGTTAATAACCATGGTAGCTAATCACCGTACCACTTTGTCCAAAGACTTGGCCTGGCATCTAGGTGTCTTCTTTTAACCAAGCCATAATACTGCTATTTTGATATGTGGATGAGACCCCCAATCATGCCTGGGTACTGGGGCGGTTGATCCTTTTTCCTTGGGTACAACAGTCCCAGAGTGCACTGTCCCACATGCAGCTCCTGCTCTATGTACATGTTCTCAGTGACCCTATCCCCTGTTGAGGCATTATAGGATAGCTGCCCAAATTTTCCCAGAAGGCACTTATACATGCACATTTTGGAAGCATGGTAGGTTTGGATGCCCCACAAACATAGACAGCACCTGGAAAAGGCTGTTAAGTGGACGTAACTCAACAGCATTTGTTGCAACTGGGTCAGATGAGAGCATCACGACCAGGTTGCATAAAAACAATTGTACATATAGCATACATAGGGCCCACCTCTTTGCTTTATTGTTATATAATCTTCAAACTTCTCCAAAGTGCTTTATTGCAGGCAGTAAGTAGGGAAATTCCCACTATAAACTATCTGTTCGTTGTCTCTTGTGGTTTATAAAGCCACGGCCACAGTAGTCAGTTGGATGGGGCTCTACACCAACACTCTCTCTAATCATTAATGCACACTTTCTTCTTTCACAGATGTAGGAGACATAGCTTAGCTAGTTTATATTTATTTAGAGAGAGTGCGTGTGTATATGTGTGCGAGAGAACGTGGGGGTTTGGCTACACTTCCATCTGGAGGTGTAAATTCCAGGTCGAGGAGACATATGTGCGCAAGCTCTAATCAAGCTAGTTTGTGCTAAAAGTAGTGCAGCTCTGGGGGTGTAAGTGGTGGGAGGGGCTAGTCGCCCTGAGTATGTACCTGCCCAAAATGCATTGTCCAGGGAAAGGAATATTTCACGTCTTCCATATCTTGGTTCCTTCAGGATCCATGTAGTAACTCAATTATATTATTACTTTGAGAAAGTCTCTGTCAGTATCCAGGCACTTCAGCCTCTAACTCTCAAAGGTCTCTTGAGGACTTCTCCATTGCTCACAGTTTCCTCAGTCACAAGCCTTTACGACTGCCTCAGCTCCATCCCCTTGTTAACAAAAATGGCTTACAAGTCCCCAGCTTCTCATTCAGCCCCAACATACTGAAAACAAAGGACTACACATCTCTCGCAACACAGAATCCTAGAGACAGCTCCCATTTTCAATCACTCACCACTGGCTACCCAGAATTTGTTGTTTCTGTAATCATAGTGGAATGAGTCCCTGGGAACCCCACTGTTATCTTCTTTCATCCAGTTCTACGATCCAGCAATGCATTGTTCAATAATAACATCACTTCCTTTGATTTGTATTGGATTTTATCCCTCTGTTGAGGTTTCCTGGTATTATTTATTTATTTTTTAACTGCAGAGCTATACTGGGCTGATGGTTTCAAATGCATACAGCAACCCACAATCTTATTCCTGTTCAGTGAACTTCATGACTGCTCCATTTCTGTACTCTCCGTTTTTTCATGGTTGCCACTAGACTTATTGTTTTACATCTGTTTGCATTAAAGTGCACTTTCGACTTAATAACCCAATCACTTAAAAACCCCCAAATCCCTCTGAATCTGACTGCATAAATTCTGAAGTATTTGCCATTCTGTACCTCCAGCCTTGGTATCATCAGCTAACAATGAACATGATCTTACATCTGATATTCTCATCCAAATTATGTATGTATGTATTATTAAAAAGTGTGTTCCCCTAGAGTATACCACTGGCAACCTATTTCCAGCAAAAGAAATGATCATTTGCAGACACTAGCTGCATCCCATTTTGAACTAGTTTTCAAGCCAACCAGCTTTTTTCGCTCATTGTACCATGACTCTTTGGCTTAACCAGCAAGCTTGGTTGTGAAACCTTATCAGTTGTTTAACTGAAAATAAATGCCGGTAATACACCCCCTAAAATTCCCTTGTCTTCTGTGGCAGCACAAAGAGTATCTATTTACTCCATAACATAAAAAATAAAACACTAGCATAGTGCATCCTGGAAATCCCGAATTCCAGTTGCAAAGGCTTAACATGCAAAATATATTTGTTTTCACAAATAGTCCTGATTTTCTATTAAAAAGTCTTTGTTTTTCTCCTCCTTGACTTAAACAGCAATAAAAAAATACTTAAAAACAACCACCCTTCAAAGCTATTTTAAAAAATGATACAGACATTTAAATAATTCATTCTTATCCATTTTAGTCTCACTTGTCCTGCTTTTTGGTCCTTTGTCACTTTTTTTCTTTCAGAGTCATCTCTGGTTTCTATGTCAGACAGTTGAGAGGTAGAAAGGAAAATGTTTTTAAAGATCAAAATTAAACAAACCTGACTGCACACTTCAAATTTGCCACGGGACTCAATTATTTCTATTAGAAGCCCTTATTTTTCACAAGTAAGAAGTTATTTTCCTCAGCATCCCAATAATTATTTCTTATAATTTTGAAAATGTTGAGGCAGTTGTTTCCTGAGGGTTTACTAGTTAACTCTTTCACTGTCAGAAACAATGACACGGACACTCCAAGAATAGGATTCCAGGGAAATGGAGACCTGATGCTTTCCATTTTGCTTGGGGACAAACAGGGCATAAAGGACTTTGAAATCCACAGCTGGAAAGCACTATAGATGTGATAAGTATTGTTATTACAATCCATTCGTAATACTTCAGAATAGAATCACTTAAAGTGGACTCAATTCTCCCTTCTAGAACAAGTTCACTTATGGGTGAAATTCATCCATTTGCAGAGGGCTCCCACAGAGAGGTGCAGTGCCAGTGTAACAGTTGTGCAGGCAGGGTCTCTGTATCCCTGTTTACACGTCTCTGCAACAGCCCTACATAGGCCAGTGTGGAGGGTGACAATGGGGGTAAGCTGCGGTTAAAGCCACAGTATCTCTGCCTAGATAAATCCAGGGCCCCAATACCATGGACCTGATCCAGGAAAGTGCTGCATGCTCTGAACTGCCATTGCACCACACAGGAGTTGCTCAGCATCTTTCAGAATTGGGCCAACCCAGCATAAATGGGGCCCGAGTCTTCAAGGTGCTGAGCCTCCTCAACTCTCACTGACTTGCAGGATTGGGTCTATCGTGTGTAGGAAGTCTGGCTGCCATTACAGACCAAAGGCTAAAAGCAGTGCCTGGGGAGGGAGGCAGGTGGGGTGGAGAGGAAGGCTGTACTGGAACCCTAGCCACTTCAGACACAAGCCCTGCATCTTGGCAGGGGGTTAGACTAGATGATCCTTGTGGTCCCTCCTAACCCTACGAATCATAGAAGATTAGGGTTGGGAAGAGACTTCAGGTGGTCATCTAGTGCAACCCCCTGCTCAAAGCAGGACCAACCCCAACAAGGATTCTATGATTCTATTGCAGCAGAGTCATGTAATTAGACAAGTCATGGGTTGAAGGGTAGGTTTCACTTTCCCAGGCCCCCCTTGCCTCACTTAGGTAAAGCCTGATTATTTGGTCTTAATGCATAACAGGAGGTTAACACATTCATAGAATCATAGAAATGTAGGGCTGGAAGGGACCTCAAGAGGTCACCAAGTCCAGCAGTTTCATTGTATCAAAGCTCGCTATAAGCTGGTTTCATTTCACTTTTTATTTGCTAGATAAACTTTGTACCCTTTAACTTAAAAGTCCCTTATTATGGATGAATCAGTAAAATACCCGTGCAGAAGCTTCCTTGCAATGGTAGAGACTCTCAGCTATTCCCTGACCTTAATGCACTAGATCTTAATTTTTTTAGTGCGTGGGTTTTGTTTTGTACTTTGTTTTGATTTTTTTTCCATTTTGGAATGAGGTATGTATTAGACAATACAAAAGTTTCTGGAAAGTTACATAGTAGGAGATGGTATGGAGCTGAATGGGTTAGCTGCGAAGCAATCAATAGGCCTGTGTCCTTTTAAAATATACCAGTTAAATCCTTTCATTGTCAGTTCTTTGCATTTATACAGAGGATAGTTATAACAAGAGTCTTCAGATGACTTTAATTATATTTTGCCTGCAGTAGCATCAGGCAGAAATAAGGTTCTGGGATAATTTTTTTTAGTAGAAGCGTGATCATTTTCTAAGTACATTTGAAAATATTCTCAGGTTTTTCAAAGAAAAAATGATAAAACTAAGCATATGATGTTTTTTCCGAGAAGATTCTTGCGGAAAGAGTAACACAAAATTAATGTAGACTAGGGTGTACTGATTTAAATCAAAGTGATTTAATCATGTTTTGCCTTTGAACTTTTTAGTTATTTTCCTAAAGGAAGGTTGATTCTTATTATGAAAACATTTTGATTTGCAATTAAATATAGCCTTTACACTAAATGTGGTGCTTCTTTATGATAATGAAGAGGAGGCACTATCGACACCCATTTATTTAAACACTTATATAGCTTAACAGATGTTTATTCATAATATTTACGTTTTTATTATGTTTGAAAATGGTGAATGATGCATTTCTTCTGTACTAAATGATTAATTTTTTACTTAGCGAGAAAAGGTGGGTAAACTAATATTTTTATTAGACCAACTTTGTTGGTGAGAGAGACAGGGTTTTGAGCTATACAGAGCTCCTCCTCAGGTCTGGGAACGGTACTCAGAGTGTCACAGCTAAATAGAAGGTCAAACAGATAGTTGTTATGACATGTTTTAAGGGACCATACAAGATGAACTGACCCCTGTAGTCATAGGAAAGTGTTGGGCAGGCTTCCTTTGAGCATAAGGACTGATAGGTCAGAAATAGAGTGATCGCTTTGTGAAAAGTGTTCACTCACAAGTGATATGGTATTTTTATGTTTTATCATTTTCCTGTGTGAGTTCATTTGAGAGTGACTGTCTAGTTTCACCCACATAATTGTTATTGTGGCATTTAGAATATGTTACACAGCAGCTAGACACCCGTGTCTGCCAGCCAACTCGGGCTCACAGGGCTAGGGCCCTGGGGCTATTTCATTGCTGTGTAGACTTCTGGCTTTGGCTGGAGCCCAGGCTCTAGGACCCTGTGAGGTAGGAGGGTCCCAGAGCTCGGGTTGCAGCCCAAGACCGGAAGTCTACACAGCAATGAAACAGCCCTGGAGCCTGAGCCCTGTGAACCTGAGTCAGCTGACACAGGCCAGATGTGGGTGTCTAACTGCTGTGTAGACACACTCCTAGTGCACTGGCTGAGGTATACCACATGTTGTGATAGGCGTGTGTGGGATCCATGGATGTCGAAAGATGTGTGGTGGGGGGGTACTGATCATTATAGCAGAGGAGATATGTCCGTAGGTTTTGCATCTGTTGTTCTGGCAGAGTCTGATGCCACTTTGAATTGGTGTATCCTGGTCTGTGGGGAACTAGCTTCTAATGATGAGCTTGAGAGGTTGGGGGATAGTTTGAAGGCCAGAAGAGAGGGTTCAGGAAAGATTTCTTTCAGGGTGGGGTCCCCATCGAGTATGGGTTGTAGTTGTTTGTGGATATCCCCTATGGGTTCCAGTATGGAGTGTTAGGTGACAACTAGGGCTGTGCGGTGAGAGGGCGGGTTATTTCTGTATTGAAAAGTTGTTCAAGCTGATTGTGGTGTCCAGGAAGCTGATGCTAGTGTCAGAGTGTTCCGGAGAGAGTTGAATGGACGGGTGATGGTTGTTGAAGTTGTGGTGGAAATCTATGAGGGAGTTTAAGGCCAGGTGAGTGAAAAACCTGCACCCCTGAGGGATGCAGTTATACCGACCTAACCCCTGGTGTAGACAGTGCTATGTCGACAGGAAGGCTTCTTCCATCGACATAGCTACCGCTTCTCGCAGAGGTGGATTAACTACGCTGATGGGAGAAGCTCTCCCGTTGGCATAGCAGTGTCTTCACTGAAGTGCTACAGCAGCACAACTGCACCGGTACAAGCACGCTGCTGCAACGTTTTAAGTGTAGACCTGCCCTTGGTCGTCTGTCTAGAGGATTCAAATGTTATTGATGTATCTCAGTTATATCATTGGATTTATGGTGCAATTTGTAACACTACACCCCATATTCGTCATAGTAATATTATTATGATATGATTATGGCACAATTATGATGCATTTTGTACAAGATGGGTCATGTAAGGTGTCTATGGAAAAGATATGATTTGCCAAATATGATTAGCCTATCTGTATGCATGTATCATTTTTGTATCTGAAGTTATAAATATTCACTATGGAGCTGTATTTCAAATGGGCTTACTCTGGAAAACACCCACAGCTAGCCTTTCAGGTACAATGCTGAAGAAGCCAGACAGTGCTAATGGCTCATCAACAAAGACAACGGGCTGTGGAATAGCTTAGCCTTCCTGTAAATGTTTCGGCCAGCCTGTAAGTAATGGCTGCTATGGCTCTGCAAGGGCATGTGACCAGACCACATGACTTTGGACTCCATTTTGGGTATCTTGTATTTTTCCACAAACTTGTCTGGGAACCAAGTTTGAAATAAAGGGTTCCCGCCATATGGAAAAAGCTATATAAGGCAGGGAGTGACATCATCTGTTGTTCTTCACTCCCCCACAACTCAACACCTGAGAGAAGCTCTGAAGGAAAAGGACTTGGAACAGGGGTCGGGAGCCCAAGCTGCAAAGCAAGTGCAGCTTGTGCCTTGAGAATCTGCCAGCCTGCTTGTACCATCAATCAGGATTAGAAATTGCTAATTCATATCCAGTCTTTCTAGTATTTTAGGCTTAGTTTTCAGTTTTGTTTATTTACTAGATAATCTGCTTTGATCTGTTTGTTATCACTTATAATCACTTAAAATCTTTTTGTAGTTAATAAACTTGTTTTTGCTGTATCTAAACCAGTGTGCCTTTGACTGAAGTGTTTAGGGAAAAATCTCAGCTTAATTAATACAAGTGTATTGTGCATATCCTTCCCACATCGAGGGGAGGTCGAACTTTACATGGTACAGACCCCTGTGCAGTGTAAGACGGTACAATTTTGGGTTTATACTCCAGCAAGGGTACAGGGTGGAGGAGCTGGGAAAATGACTGTTGTCTCCTGCCTGTCTTTGAATAAGGCACTCAGGCAGCTCAGTTTGGGTGTGTGGAGCCACCTGCTGTCGTGTTGGGTGACCACAGGGCCTGAAGAGGCTGTGAGTCACCAACAGAGAAGTGTAGGAAAGGCCAGCCCAGATGGGAGGTTAAAGGGGCGGAGCGGTTCCCACGGCTCCCAAACTGCACCCCAGGGGTGACAACCCGGCACACACTTGTCCAGAAATTCTTCTTCATGGTGGCCCATGAAGAGGTTGGTGTATTGGGGAGCCATCCTAGTACCCATGGCTGTTTCCCTGGTTTGGACAAGGTGTTCGTTGTTGAATGTAACATTGTTATGGGTGAGGATGAAAGGATGAGTTTGGCAATGTGTTTGGAGTGGATATCTGAAGGTTGGACATTGTCTTGTAAATATTTGAGGCAGGCAACTATGTTGTCATCGTGAGGGATGTTGGTATATAGGGAAGTGAAATCCATGGTGGTAAGGATGATGTTCTAAGGGAGGTTGTTAATATCATGGAGTTTGTGGAGGAAGTTGGTTGTGTTCTGGAGGAAGCTGACCCTTTGGGTGAGGAGTGGTTTGAGGATAGTATCAGGAGACTGGGTCGTAGGCGATCAGGCCTAGTGGTCGGAGCAGGAGTTAGGCCTAGTGGTTAGAGTCTGAATGCCAAAGCCAGGGTTGAGACAGGCCCAGAACCAGGAAGTAGGGCTGAAGGTCAGAACTGGAGTCAGAGTCCGAATGCCAGAGCCAAAGACAGGGAACTGGATTATTGAGACAGAAATGGAGTCAGAAATCAGAGCCAAGGCCGGGATCTGGATTACCAGAGCTGGTTCTGAGGCAGAAGAGCAGGAGCAGGGCTTGGTGAGAGATGAGCACAGGGAGACAGAGTCCGTAGGCATGTGCACTAAGCAGCCAATGAGCTACTGCTTCTGCTGCACTTAAGGATGCGAACAAGGCTGGTGCAGGGAGGATCAGGGCTAGAGCTGTGTAGGAGAAGAGCAGGAGCAGGGCTTGGTGAGAGATGAGCACAGGAAGGCAGAGAGTCCATAGGTGTGTGCGTTGAGCAGTCAACTAGCTGCTGCTGCTGCTGCGCTTAAGAACCGGCCTGCTAACTTCCTCAGCTAATCAGGCAGGGCTGACATCAGGCAGCCTAGCTGGCTCGTTAGGGTGTCAGGAGTACTGAGCTGGCACAGCTGCAGGGCCTTACTCCTGATAGACAGTTTTTATGTGTCCCAATATTCCTTCATTGAGAGTGCTGTGGCTAGATATGATGGGTGTGCCTGGGTTCCCTTGTTTGTATATCTTGGGAAGCATGTAGAAGGTCCTCGGGGTGGGCTCATGGGGGATGAGTTTGTAGAGTTTCTTTTAGAGCTGTTTGGGGAAGGATTTGATGATATTCTAAATTCCTGGGTAAGTTGTGGTGTGGGGTCTTTTTTGAGTTCTTTATAGTAGATGATGTTGGAGAGTTGGCAGTTGGTCTTGTTAATATCATTATCACAGTTTAGGACTATGATGGCGCCCCCTTTGTTTACTGGATTTATGGTTTATTACAACAGTCTGTAACTCACGGATGTTAACGGGGCACTTCATCTTGAATGGTCCCTTGGAATATGTGCTAACTATTTATCTGTTTGACGTTGTATTTAGCTGTGACACTCTGAGTACCTTTCCCAGATCTGAGGAAGAGCTCTGTGTAGCTGGAAGACTTGTCTCTCTCACCAACAGAAGTTGGTTCAATAAAAGATATTACCTCATGTACCTTGCCTCTCTAATATCCTGGGACCGAAACAGCTACGACTACACTGCACACAATTTTTTACTTGTGATTTGTGGTCAAGTGCTATTTGGCTGGAAATTCAAATTCAATTAAAAATGCACAAAGCCAGCATTTTAAAAAAAATTAAAAAAATCTTCCTTAAAAGTACTGGATACATAAGAAAAAAGTTGATCAAAAATTTACGAAAACAATAAAACTAACCGGTTTATTTAAAAGGAAGTATTCTGTGTAATTCATGAATTCAACTGATTGCTTCTGGTCATCATTTTCCTTCAAGATTTTAAAAGTAGTAGATCTCACCCTCTCATATATAATTTTTATTCATAGATTGGAAGAAGAAAACAGGCTTTCTTGCTTTTTTCAACTCCCAATTGGTGTCTCAACTTTGAATGAACTAGTAATTGAACTGAACTAGTTGAATAAGCTGAAGTGAAGAAAATATTCTCTCTGCAACTGCACAAGAGGTTATTGCTGTCAGTAGCTGGTTTAGCACTTCAACAAACTCTGGTTCCAGGTGCTTAGCAGTGATTTCCACTAGTTCAAGGTTTGACTTTTTTTAAAACTTAGCAGCAAACATGAACTGCTTAATATTATTTTGTATATAATTTAAATGATGTTAATGGATTATGATAAGTTAAGGCATTAACAGTGGTTTTCAATTTCAATTTTAAATAGGTATATAAGCCTATATTTAATTTAAATAAAGATCTAATTTAAATTTTAAAAATCCTTTTTATTTTTTAAAAGGAAGATAATTGATTTTTATCGACTCTGATGTAGATTATTTTCAGAGTTAAATGAAGCTGAAAAATATAGTTGCAGTCAGAGCAAAAGCTCTTGGAGGAAGATAAGATTATGTCTGACAATTGCAGATGAAAAATATACATTAAATCATAACTAATTACAATGTAAGAGTTAACATTTTACAAGTAAAAACAAAAAATTAACAGAAGTAGCAAAATACAGTACCATCTTGCAACCATTATCTGACAGAAAGCACATCTTAAAGGATTTGATGCTGTGCTCATTGAAATCAATGGCAAACCTAAGTGGTTCAGGAAAATGCCCAAAATGCAGCTTTGGTTGCAAATGTGAGTATGTACTTTGCCCCTATTAGCACTATAGTGCCAACACATCTATTAGAAAGTAAGCTGGATTCTGTTCTAATGCGTGCATCATCAGCAGAATTATTAGTTAAAGTCCTGTTGCAGAATCCATATTCGGAGATGCAGAGAGGTGAACTGCTCAAATGCATCTTAACTACATGTATGATACACCTTAGCTGAGTGAGGGCTATTGGAGATGATGCGTGAGACAAAAAGAATCCAGTATGGCTAAAGATCTGAGGTTGAAGTTGCGGAACAAGCAATTAGACAAAACATTTTTACTTGTAAATAGAGCACATTTGATATGGAGTCACTGAGAAACAATAAACTAGGGCCCCATGAAGCTATTTTTAAAGTCCTTATTCAGAGAATCACTACATTTTAAATCAGCAGCAAGGTAATTATTCAAGGTAATGTACATATACCTTTAAAATATACAAATTAATGGCCAGATGCAGTTCCTTGCTGCATGGGTGTGCTAATGAGGAAGTGCAGGGCACCTCTTCCCCACAGCACATTACCCTGATTCCTAATGTAGCATCCAATAGGGTTCTCAGAGGGGGATCTGGGTATCAGGCCTGCTAACATGCCACAGTTCCAAGGGGACAAGGTCTGCCAGCCAGGGCCGGCTCTAACTTTTTTGCCGCCCCAGGCAAAAAAGAGGAGGCGCCGCCCCCCCTGCAAGCGCCGCGCCGCCGTACCCCCGCCCCAGTGCCGCCAAAATCCCCGCCCCCGAGAACCACGCCGCCCAAAGCCCCGCCCCCGAGCGCTGAGCCGCCAAAGCCCCGTCCCCTCCAAGCTCCGCACCATCCGAAGCCCCCGCCCCCTCCGAGCGCTGTGCCGTGCCAACCCCCGCCCCCCCTCTGAGCGCTGCGCCAAGCCCCCGCCCCCTCCAAGCGCTGCGCCAGCCCCCGCTCCCCAGCGCTATGCCAAGCCCCCACCCGCCTCCGAGCGCCGCGCCGCACCAGCCCCCGCCCCTGCAGCGCCGTGCCACCCGAAGCCCCACCACCCTGAGCGCCGCAACATGGAAACAAAGAAAACCCCTCCAGCACTGCCCCAACGAACCAATAAATAAATAAATAAATAAAAACCCGAGCGCCGCCCTGCCCCAAGGTGCCGCCCCAAGCACGTGCTTGGTCGGCTGGTGTCTGGAGCCGGCCCTGCTGTCAGCTAGTGAACACATGCTGGAATTTTCAAAAACACCTACACAACTTAGGAGCACAAGTCCCACTGACAGTCAATAGAACATGTGCTTCCAAATCACTTAGGCTCTATTGAAAATCAGAAATAAGGCTGGAACATTCAAAAGGAGCTAGGTGCCTAATTCCCTCAGGCACCTTTGAAAATCCCAGCCTAAACAGACGATGATAGCTATAGCAATGACAATACATGCTGAAGTCAGTAGCACACTCTAGCTGGGGTGGAGAAGAGCTCATTTTCAGAGACACAGTATTGTTTTCCTGGCAGATACCTACCCACCCTGAGCCACTCCTCTGCCCTCACACAGCTCCAAACAACAAGGGCAGGAGTTTGTGCCAAAGCATTAACACCAACAATTTTTACTTATACGGGATAGTGCCTTTTAAGCCAGGGTCTGTGTACTGAGTGGTAGGGAGGCCAGGCTGCAGGGGGAGCCTGGCTGTCATGGGATTCTTCCTGAGGCTCCAGGTGAAAACCTGCTGGAGTGGTAGCACTCTAAATGGGTGCAACGTGCATTCTTCTCATGGCTGCCTATCTCTGCTGGCCTCAGTGGGCGTGTCCCTGCCCTCACTTCCCCATTCAGGAAGCTGGTGTGGCTTGGAGCTATTGCACACTGTGTAGATTGTTGTTGGCCTTACAGAGGGGCATCTGGGGGCAGGGCTGGTGCAAGGATATTTTGCGTCCCCTCTCCCTCCCCCTCCCTCTGGAGCATTGCTTATTATAAACTTTCAAAAATGAATACTGCATAATATGGCATTGTTCGTTAGAATTAATACACGTTATTGGACCCCATATCTACTCTGGCAACACCATCAGAGGACCCAACCACATGAGCCACACCATCAAGGGCTCATTCACCTGCACGTCTACTAATGTTATATGTGCCATCATGTGCCAGCAATGCCCCTCTGCCATGTACATTGACCAAACCGGACAGCCCCTACTTAAAGAAATAAATGGACACAAATTGGAGATCAGGAATGGTAACATACAAAAGCCAGTAGATGAACACTTCAACCTCCCTGGACATTCTATAACAGATTTAAAAGTCACTAATCTTGAACAAAAAAACTTCAGAAACAGACATCAAAGAGAAACAGTAGAACTAAAATTCATTTGCAAATTTAACACCATTAATTTGGGCTTGAATAGGGACTGGGAGTGGCTGGCTCTAACAGAAGCAGCTTTGCCTCTCCTGGAATTGACACCTCCTCATCTATTATTGGGAGTGGACTACATCCACCCTGATCGAATTGGCCCTGTCAACACTTGTTCTCCACTTGTGAGGTAACTCCCTTCTCTTCATGTGTCATTATATAATGCCTGCATATAATTTTCACTCCATGCATATGAAGAAGTGGTTTTTTACCCACGAAAGCTTATGCCTAAATAAATTGTTGTTTTTATAAAATTAGAATGGCGGATACTCCATCATACTGGGGGATCGGGTTTGGTGGGGAAGGGAAGCAGAATGGGTTTGGTCAGTGGGGGTTAGGGTTTGGCTGAGGAGTGCAAGGGGAGCAGACCGGGTTTGGTCACTGGGAGGATTGGGTTTGGCTCGGGAGGGGAAGGGAAGCAGACCGGATTTGGGTGTGGAGGGGGGAGAGGGCACAATCTGGGTTTGGCCGGGGCGGCGGCGGGCGGGGTAGGATTCAAAGAGCCGCAAGGTGAAATGGGCGCTCTCCTCTCCAGTCCCTGGCATGCAGCAGCGGGCCAAGTGCAATTGCAACAGGGCAATGGGAGTGTGTCACCTGCTTTGCCTTCACGAGTCCGTCCTGCGCCCGGGCTGGGGAGTTTAATGCTGGGCTCTCGCTCCGGCACGGGGGGTAGGGCAGGCAGGACTGTGAGGCAGAGAGTGCGCGGCCCTCACGCCAAAGCAGGGTCGGGAGGGTAGAAAGCTGGGGCGCAGGGAGGTGGGTTAAAACGGCTTAGCCGCCCCTCCACGCGAGAGAGCCCACAGAGCTGCCAGCCGCAGCGTCCCTCCCTTCTCTCCCCAGGGAGCAGGGCCTCTGCCTGGAAATCCTGCAGCCCGCTCTCCGAGCATGCCATGTGCAAGCCGGCCCCGGCCTGCACCGCACGGACAGCACAGCTCAGCCCCAGCGGGGGTCTTACACTTCCCACCGCAAGCTGCTCCACTCTCCTTCTGGCTGCTGTGCAATCTACAAGACAGAGGAGCTATTACTGTAATATACCTACCAACACAGCAATATCTGTACAATTATCGATTCACAATCAAAGGACTTCGCTGGCTTTCTAAATGGCAGGAGAGCAATTCACTAGGAGCGTGGTTCTTATCATATACGTCCTTCCTACAGTCTGCGATCTGCAGCCAGCGTCTTGATTGGCGGCGGCGACCCCAAATCTTGGCGCCCTAGGCGGCCGCCTAGTTTGCCTAGGGGTTGCACCGGCCCTGTCTGGGGGTGGGGAAAAGAGACAAAGGCTCCTTGCACTTGCTCTCTTTCCTTGTTCATCCACCCAGGACCAGGCATGACAAAATGAAGAAGAGGTTTTAAAACCTGGAATAAAAAGACAAATTCCACAATCTGTTGAGTGACAGAACACACAGCACATCATAGAATGCAAGGGTCTTCTCTCATTTCAAACCCCTATATTCTAGAGTTCATACTTCTGCTGTAAAACTTCCCTCCAGGCCGTGACTTGGCAAACGAACTCTTAACCTGGGAGCAATTTTTTAAACCAATTTTCAAGCCATCTGCTGGGTAGGTTTTATGTGACACAGAGTGCTGCATCTTCCGTTTCCACAGAACCCAAAAATGTCTCTGTTCTTGAATGTAATCATATAGGCCATTTGCCAGAAACAAGGACTGCACAGTGCTAACATTTCAAATAATTAATGGGTGCTAGAGCAGTCTCAGTGTGTCACCTAACCTTTCAACTCTTCAGATACAGGGCCTGGCCAAAATGTGCAGTATGTCAATCAGGGGGTGCAACAAAGGTTAATGAACATTCTGCTTTGCACTGTTCTGATTCTTGTGCTGTTCTATGCATGGCTGAACACTCCCCCTCCCCCCCCGCCCCCACCCACGCACATGCACGCCCACACCTGATGGCTGCTCCAACTTACTCTTGCCTTTAACAGCGACAGGGGTTGAAAATGCTTTTCAGGGCCAGCATGATGTAGGGGCATCACGATCACACTCCCTTTTCTGCTCCCTCCTTGCCACTACACCAGCAGCAGGGAAGGTGTGTGAAGTAAGAGCCACATGAACTGTGTGTTAATAGGATCACCTTGATGCTGAGGTGATCCTCCCTGGGTTGGCTAAACTTGGTTTACAGCCAAACTACACTAGTAGCATTTCACTCAGTTACCTCTGTACTGAGCCCAAAAACTTGTATCTGGCTAAAGCACATCTTTCAGAAAGGCAACCAGTCTTGATTTGAAGACATCAAGAGAATCCATCACTTCCCCTGATAGTTTGTTAATCACCCTCACAGTTAAAGAGTTGTGTCAAATTTCGAACTGGAATTCGTCTGGCTTTAACTTTCAGCCATTGGTTCTTGTTATGCCTTTCTCTGCTAAAGAGCCCTTTAGCAGTATCTTCTCCCCTTGAAGGTACTTACTCACTATAATCTTCTCCCCTTGAAGGTACTTACTCACTATAATCAAGTCACCCATCAATCTTCTTTCTGAGAAGTTAAACCGATCGGGCTCTTTAGGTTTCTCACTGTAGTGTAAAGCATTTTTTTACAGCCCTCAAATCACTTTTGTGGCTCTTTTCTGCACCCTCTCCAATTTTTCAAATGTTAAAATCCTTTTAAAAATGCAGACTCCAAAAGTGGATGCAGTATTCCAGTATCAATTTCATCAGTGCCATATAATACAGGTAAAATCATCTCTCTACTTCTGCTCACTACTCCCATTTATACATCCAAGGATCACATTAGTCCTGTTATTGCCACACCATCACATTGGGCTCTTATGTTCAGTTGTTTATGTCGTAGGATATAGTCCCCCACTCTATTCGAATGGTCTGTATTCCTTTTTCCTAAATGTATGACATTGCACTTGTCCGTATTAAAATCCATTTTGTTTGAATGGGGCCTGCATATCAAGTCACCCAGATCATTGTGACTACCCCATCTTCATAATTTTTACCATTCTGCCAATTTTTGTTTCATCTGCAAATTTGAGCAATCATGTTGTTTAGTACCATATCATTGATGAAAATATTGCATAGCATCGGCCTAGTACTGACCCCTGTGGAGCCCAACCAGAAACACCCTCATTCAATGATGATTCCGCATTGAGAACTATTTTTAAGGTCTCTTAGTCAGTTCTTAATCCATTTAATACATGCTCTATTGATATCGTATAGTTCTTATTGCATTGTTTAATCAGAATGTTCTTCAGTA